>NC_090820.1:113245799-113569728 GCF_000390325.3 Nicotiana tomentosiformis
TCTATACGACGATCTGCAGCCAGCAGAGTCTCCCTCAGAGTACTTACATTTTTCCTGTCCAAATTTGTATTCTGGATAACTGTTGTATTTTATTTTACATTCCTAGTTAAATGCTCATGCACTTGTGACACTGAATTTTTGGAGGATTATGGGTTGTGCTGTATTGGAAATTTTAATGATATTATTATTTATCTTGTAAACTTCATATTTTATGATTTAAATTGAAGGAAGAATATGTTTTCAAAAGTAACAAAATGAGAACCCAATTAAGTACTTATTGTTGGCTAACCTGACAGTGGTGTCCGGCGCCATTACGACCTTTATGGATTTTGGATGTCACGAGATCAAGGAAAGCTTATCGAGCCAAAATACAGAAAGCCGGAATATCCGTAATTGGGCGAGAATCTTGGCGAAAATTAAGGCGCATATCAATGAGAGGCCAATTAATTAATCTATCATGAGATTTTTTGTTGTATTTAAAAAATAATATTAAGAATAGGACTTCCCTACTATATAAAGGGGGGTCTGATCATTTTCAAGGGGGGAGACATATACATTCACATTCGCAGACACATACAGATTTAGATTCATAGAATATAAAAGCAATATACTGCCTTTTCTTCTGGTTTTGATATTGAGTCACTTTGCCCTTGTATTCGTTACTCTCCATTCAGTTTGAGGGTGATCAAACTTGAAAGTCTAGGGTAATTAATTCATTCGATTTGCATTCATTTCTTTTACAGTTAATTTCGATATTCATTTATATATTTTCTCAATTTGTACCAAGTTATACTACGTATCCTTAGAACCGCGTATAAATTCAACTGTTATCCATTTTTTGGGTAAACAGGTTAATATAAGATTAACCTTTTCAAGGGCATTTTCTGTTACGAGATTAGTAGAGCAGTATAGGAAGAGAAAGAAGGACTTACATATGGTATTTATATATAGACCTAGAAAAGGCGTACGATAAAGTCCCGATGGAGGTTATGTGGAGATGTTTGGAGGTTAGCGGCGTTCCGGTAACATACACTAGGGTGATCAATAACATGTATGATAGTGCTAAGACTCGGGTGGAGGTGACTTGGATCACTTTCCAGTAGTGATGGGGTTGCACCGAGGATCGGCTCTTAGCCCGTTCCTATTTGCCTTGGCGATGGATGTGTTGACGCGGCACATTCAAGGGGAGGTGCCATGATGCATGTTATATTCCGATGACATAGTGCTGATTGATGAGATGAGAGACGAGGTTAAAGTGAGGCTGGAGGTCTAGAGACAGACCCTATAGTCTAAAGGTTTCAAGTTGAGTAGGACCAAAACAGAATACTTGGAGTGTAAGTTTAGTAACAAGACTCATGAAGCGTATGTGGATGTGAAGCTTGGTATATACCCTAGTAATCCCCAGGAGGAGTAGGTTCAAGTATCTCGGGTCAATAATCCAAGGTAACAAGGAGATTGACGATGAGGTCTCCCACTGTATTGGTGCGGGGTGGATAAAATAGAGGCCTGCATTCGGTGTTTTGTGTGATAAGAAGGTGCTATCAAAATTTAAGGGTAAGTTTTACAGAGTGGTGGTTAGACCTACTATGTTGTATGGAGCTGAGTGTTGGCCAGTCAAGAATTCCCATGTTAAGAGGATGGAAGTAGCATAAATGAGGATGCTGAGATGCATGTGTGGGCATACCAGGAGAGATAAGATTAGGAACGAAGTTATTCGGGATAAAGTGGGAGTGGCCCCCATGGAGGACAAGATGCGAGAGTTGAGGTTGAGATGGTTCGAGCAGTGAAGAGGAGGAGTACAAATGCTACTATTAGGAGGTGTGAGATGTTGGCCATGGTGGGTCTCGGAAGAGGTAGAGGTAGTCCAAAGAAGTATTGGGGAGAGGTGATTAGGCAAGACATGATGCTACTTCAGCTCACTGAGGACATGACCCAGGATAAAAGAGTGTGGAGGTCGAGGATTAGGGTAGAAGGCTAGTAGGTAGTCGAAAGTTCCCCGTTCTTTTCTAGTAGTATTAGTAGCGCTCTTGTTTTTTCATATTCTTTGACCTCTAGTATTTGCCTATTGTTTCGTTCGCTTTGTGTATCGTATTTTCCTGAATGTTACTATTTGATGCTACATTTTCTTTTACTTGTTATTGTTGTTGTTGTTGTCTTTTTCGCCGTTTTTCCTTATCGTTCTTTGTCTCCCTCTTCTTTCTTTCTTCTTCGTATTTCTCCTTTGTCTTTTTCCCTTTTCTCTCTTTTCACCTTTTCTTGAGCCGAGGATCTATCGGAAATAATCTCTCTACCTCGCTAGGTAGGGGTAAGGTCTGCGTACACACTATCTTTCCTTGATCGCAATTGTGGGATTATACTGAGTATGTTGCTGAAGGGCATGTCTGTTACTATATAAACATAAAAAAAAATACTCCAACTTCGAGATGTATAATTTAGGGGTTGCCAGCTTTTGAAGTAAGGATTACTACTCAAAAATATACTACAAGAATTGCAGCATCCAAGCCTCGACTCTATTGTACAAATCCAAGATATTCACCTCGTAGAATTGCCATAAAACTTCCTTTTGATAAGGTGAAACTTGCAGCATTAGCCTTCAACTTTGACACTCGAGCAATAAAGCATATAAAGTTCATATCATGAAATCTCAGTAAAATACAACATGCAAAATCAGTGTTTGAATCAAATCATCTTGTTTAAACCAAGTTCCAGTGAAGTCATTTAAAGATATTTTTCAACAATTTTCAAACAGAGGCTCAATGGAAAGGTGAGCAAAAATGATGAAATCATAAACAGCCTCTCGGGAAAAACATCACTCATATACAGCCCCTCGGGCAAACCTCACGGTCACTCATGCCTCTCGGGCATACCTCATAGTCACTCATGCCACTCGGGCATACCTCACAATCACTCGTGCCACTCGGGCACACCTCACAATCCCTATCACGTGGCGCCTTCCTGAAGTTCCTTGGAAGGGCGACGTAAGGCTAAGAAACCGATGTCAGTGCGGTTGCTATGCGCCAACTGAGGTCCTTTCCGTACGCTAGACTAGATTGTCAATGCCATACGGGAAAACCAATGTCGTGAGCAATTGAGCAGCAAAAAATGAGCAATTGATGATGAAAGCTGATGATTGTATTGATGATGATGAAAGCTATTACAAGATACAATGCTTGAATGCTTGAATGTTTGAATGCTTTGGTCCCCCTTAATAATGCTTAAAAGAAATAATCCAAAGTTACGTAAGTTGACCTAAGAAAGCTGTAGAAGCACACTGAAAATGAATGAAGTAAAACTACTCTATAATTACAATGAAAAGGACTTAGTCTTCGATGGAAGCAAGTCCATTGGCAGCAACTTTATCTTGAGCATCAGGGTCTGCGCGCGCATTGCTGTTGGCGCGTGCGACACTATTTGCATCTTCCAGCGGCTGGGCACTGGTGCTTGGCATTGGGTCTGCATGCGGGGCACTCGCTGTGCAGGAGGCGCTGTTGGAAACATGATGGTTTGTGCGCCCGGCATTGTCAGTGCGCACGGCACTGATGGCATTCGCCAGCCGCTAGGCGCTGGCACTGATTATCGGTGGGGCGATAGAGGCGCATGTGCGCTTGTTACTTGGCGCTGCCGAAACCACAGGGCCGACCGTGGCGCTAGGCGTTGGGAGGCTTGCCGGGATGCCACGAGGCGCGTCCAAGGGGTCATGGGTCGATGATGGAAAGCAGCCCATAACATCACTCATGCCTCCCAGTCACTCATCACTCGGCACTCGCACTCAGTAGGTATTTGCGCTCACAGGGGGTGTGTACAGACTCCGGAGGGGCTCCTTCAGCCCAAGCGCTAAATCAAGCCAAATCATGGCATAAATCACTCAGGCCCTTGGCCTATATCAAATATGCTCTGGCGTGCAGCCCAATCCCTTAAATATCCTCACAAATCAGGCCCTCGTCCTCACTCAGTCATAAACCTTTCAAGCCACTCGGGCATTTCAGTAAAAACAGGATATTCAACCCAAAACAACATTTATGTGCATCAAAACCGAGTAATAAAAATTGAGTTATGCAGTAAACAGGTATAACTATGACAGGTAAACAGGCCCCTAAGGGTCCATACAGCACTAGCACAAGGCCCAAAACATGGCATTCAGCCCAATTTACAGAAACTCTTTCTAAAACATATAAGTATCATATAGTTTTAACAAAATATGCAACTTTACAGTTGCTACGGGACGGACCAACTCACAATCCCCAACAATGCACGCCCACACGCTCGTCACCTAGCATGTGCGTCACCTCAAATAGTAGAATGATATAAAATCCCGGGTTTCATACCCTCAGGACTAGATTTACGATCGTTACTTACCTCAAACCGGTCAAATCTCTACCCTGCGATTCTCTTGCCTCTTGACTCGGCCTCCAAATTCTCCGAATCTATTCGCAATCAGTACAATACCATCAATATACGCTAATGGAATGAATTCCACAAGAAAAACTATCAAATTAGACCAAAATACCGAGATCGACTCAATCCCGGCCCCCGAGCCCACATCTCGAAGTCTGAAAAAATTTACATAACTAGAAAGCCCTTTCATTCATGAGTCCAACCATACTAGTTTCACTCAAATCCGACTTCGAATCGATATTCAAATCCCAAAAATTCATTTTATGAGGTTTCTAATTTCCCCAAATTTCCACCTCAAAGTCCTAATCAGATGATGGAATCATTGATATATTCATGTATGTTAACCAAATTCGGGTTAGAATCACTTACCCCGATGAATTTCTTAAAAAACCCACGAAACGTCACCACAAACCGAGCTCCCTAGGTCCAAAATGTAAAATAATACCCTAAACCCCGTTTATATAGTGCACCTCTGATCTCCCACGTCGCGGTCCGCGAAATGTTGAGCGCGGCCGCGAAATTCTTGGGACTGCACTGCCAGGCTTTAGTATTTTGGCCATAATTGTCTCTACAGATGTCCAAATAATGACTTCTTTACCATTCTAGAAACTAGACACGAAGGGCTACAACTTTCGTTTTATGAATCATCTCACAATTCCTTGTAGATCAAAATGTGTAAGCTTCCAAAGTCGGACCAGCGGATCTGCAGAATTTCCAAGCGCGGTCCACGAAATTCTGCTGCGGTCCGCGAAATTCCAATCACCAGAACCATACCTAAGTTCTGAAAATGCCCAGACTCGCTCAAAACTCACCCCGAAACACACTCGAGGCCCCCGGGACCTCAACCAAACATACCAACCAATCCTAAAACACCATACGAACTTAGTCGAACATTCGAATCAGTCAAAACAACATCAAAACACTAAATTACCCTCGGATTCAAGCCTAGGAACTTCGAAACTTATGAATTCCACAACCGATGCCGAAACCAACCAAACCACGTCCGAATGACCTCAAATTTTGCACACACATCACAAATGACACTACGAACCTAATTCAACTTTCAGAATTCCATTCCGACCCCAATATCAAATTTTCCATTGCCGACCTAAATCGCCAAATTTCCAACTTTCGCCAATTCAAGCCTAATTCCACTTCGGACCTCCAAATCACATTCCGGGCACGCTCCTAAGTCCAAAATCACCTAACGAATCTAATGGAACCATCAGAATTAAAATCCAAAGTTTTTACACATAAGTCAACTTTCAGTTGACTTTTTCCAACTTAAGCTTCTACTTTAGAGACTAGGTGTCTCATTCCACTCTGAAACCACTCCGGACCCGAACCAACTAACCAGGTATATCATAATATAGCTTAAAAGAATAAAGGAAGCAGAAATGGGGGAAACGGGGCAATAACTCCCGAAACGATCGACCAGGTCGTTACATCCTCCCCCTCTTAAACAACTGTTCGTCCTCGAACGGGTCTAGAAACATACCCGGAGTCTCGAATAGGCGTGGATATCTGCTCTGCATCTCCCGCTCGATTTCCCAGGTGGCCTCCTCCACAGGTTGCCCTCTCCACTGCACCTTCACTGAAGTTATGTCCTTTGACCTCAACCTTCGAACTTGCCGATCCAAAATAGCCACCGGCTCCACCTCATAAGTCATATCATCCTCCAACTGAACCATGCCGAAATCCAAAACATGGGACAGCTCAAACCAAGAGCCTAGCCTCACCCGGCTCAAACCATCCAATCGGAGATCTACACCTTCTCCCATATTAAGCCTCGTACGGAGCCATCTGAATACTCGATTGATAACTGTTGTTATATGCAAACTCCGCGAGCTGCAAGAATTGGTCCCATGAACCCCCAAAGTCAATGACACAAGCGCGCAACATGTCCTCCAATATCTGAATAGTGTGCTCGGATTGCCCGTCCGTCTGAGGGTGAAAAGTTATGCTCAACTCAACCTGAGTACCCAACTCTCACTGCACGGCCCTCCAAAACTATGATGTGAACTGAGTACCTCTATCTGAAATGATTGAAACTGGGACACCATGCAGGCGAACAATCTCTCGGATGTAAATCTAAGCCAAGCGCTCTGAAGTGTAAGTAGTACCAACTGGAATAAAGTGAGCAGACTTGGTCAGCCGATCCACAATAACCCAAATAGCATCAAACTTCCTCGAAGTCCGTGGGAGCCTAACTACAAAGTCTATGGTGATCCGCTCCCACTTCCACTCTGGAATGTCTAATCTCTGAAGCAAGCCACCCGGTCTCTGATGCTCATACTTAACCTGCAGACAGTTGAGACACCGAGCTACAAACCCAAATATATCCTTCTTCATCCGCCTCCACTAATAGTGTTGTCTCAAATCCTGGTACATCTTCGCGGCACCCGGATGGATGGAATACCGCGAGCTGTGGGCCTCCCCAAGAATCAACTCCCGAAGCCCATCTACATTAGGCACACATATCCGACCCTGCATCCTCAACATGTTATCATCACCAATAGTCACATCCCTAACATCACCTCTCCGACCGCTGTCCTGAAGAACGAGCAAGTGGGGGTCATCATACGTACACTCCCTGATACGGTCAAAAAGAGAAGACCTGGAGACCATGCAAGCCAACACCCGACTCGGCTCTAAAATATCCAATCTCACAAGTTGGCCCGCCAAGGCCTAAACATCCAATGCCAAAGGTCTCTCTACTACCGGAAGATATGCTAGACTCCTCAAACTTTCCGCCCGGCGACTCAAGGCATCGGCCACCATATTGGCCTTCACAGGATGGTAC
This sequence comes from Nicotiana tomentosiformis, assembly GCF_000390325.3. Taxonomy (NCBI): domain Eukaryota; kingdom Viridiplantae; phylum Streptophyta; class Magnoliopsida; order Solanales; family Solanaceae; genus Nicotiana; species Nicotiana tomentosiformis. The sequence continues at coordinate 113,252,998 of NC_090820.1, forward strand.
AAAATAGTGATATCATAGTCCTTAAGAAGCTCCAACCATCTCCACTAACGCAAATTAAGATCCTTCTGCTTAAACAGATGCTGCAGACTTCGGTGATCAATATAGATCTCACAATGAACCCCATACAAATAATGATCCCAAATCTTCAAGGCGTGAACAATGGCTGCTAACTCAAGATCATGGATAGGATAGTTCTTCTCGCGGATCTTCAACTGGAATGAGGCAAACACAATCACCCTACCCTCCTGCATTAAAACATAACCAATGCCTACCCTCGAGGCATCACAATACACCGTATACGAACCTGAAGCTGATGGCGGAACTAACACTGGAGTTGTGGTCAAGGCAGTCTTGGGCTTCTGAAATCTCTCCTCACATTCATCCGACCACCTGAATGAGCACCCTTTTGGGTCAATTTGGTCATGGGCGATGCAATAGATGAAAATACCTCCAAAATGCGACGGTAATAACCTGCAAACCAAGAAAGCTCCTAATCTCCGTGGCTGAGGACAGTCTAGGCCAATTCTGCACCGCCTCTATCTTCTTCGGATCCACCTGAATTCCCTCACTGGACACCACGTGCCTCAAGAATGCTACTGAACTGAGCCAAAACTCACACTTGGAGAACTTTGCATAAAGCTTCTCCTCTCTCAATCTCTGTAATACAATTTTCAAATACTGAGCGTGCTCCTCCTGGCTACGAGAGTACATCAGAATGTCATCAATGAATACAACAATGAATGAGTCCAAATAGGGCTGGAATACATTGTTCATCAAATTCATGAACGCCGCTGGGGCATTGGTCATCCCAAATGACATTACCAAGAACTCATATTGGCCATATCGGGTCCTGAAAGCTATCTTAAGAATATCTGAATCTCGAATTTTCAGTTGGTGATACCCGGACCTCAAATCAATCTTGGAGACCACCCTCGCTCCCTGAAGCTGGTCAAATAAATCATTAATACTAGGCAAAGGATACTTGTTCTTAACTGTGACCTTGTTCAGCTGCCTGCAATCAATACACATTCACATGGAACCATCCTTCTTCTTCACAAATAGAACCGGTGCACCTCAAGGTGACACACTAGGTTGAAAAAACCCTTTATCAAGGAGTTCCTGAAGCTGTTCTTTCAATTCCCTCAACTCCACCAGTGCCATATGATACTGTGGAATAGAAATGGGCTGAGTGCCCAGCACCAAATCAATACCAAAGTCAATATCCTTGTCAGACGTCATGCCCGACAAGTCTATAGAAAACACATCCGAAAAATCACGTACCACCGGAACATAATCAATGGCAGAAGTCTCAGCACTAACATCCCCCACAAAAGCCAAACATGATAGACAACCCTTCTCAACCATACGCCGAGCCTTCAAATATGAAATCACCCTACTAGGTACATAATCTATAGAACCGCCCCACTCAACCCTCGAAAATCCTGGCATCGCCAATGTCACAGTTTTAGCGTAACAATCTAGAAAAATATGACATGGAGATAACAAATCCATACCCAATATCACATCAAAGTCAACCATACTGAGCATCAAAAGGTCCACTTGGGTCTCTAGACCCCCAATAGTCACCACACATGACCGATATATGTGGTCCACAATAATAGTATCGCCCACAGAAGTAGATACATGAACATATGAAACTAAAGACTCACGAGGCATATCCAGAAAATGGGCAAAATATGAGGAAACATATGAATACGTGGAACCAGGGTCAAATAATTCAGAGGCATCTCTGTGACAAACAGAGACAATACTTGTAATCACAGCATCTGAAGCAATAGCATCTAGTCTGGCATAGAGGGCATAGAAACGGGACTGGCCAGCCCCTGATCTGCCTCCCCCTCTTGGGTGACCCCTAGCTGACTGATCTCCACCCCGAGCTGACTGGGCGGGTGGTGAAGTAACTGGTGCTAAAGTCGAAGGCTGACTCCTTTGCTGAAATGGACCCCCATAATGACGAGGACACTGCCTCCACATATGCCCAAACTCCCCACACTCAAAAAAACTCCCTAATGCTGGTGGCGGCAACTAAAGGGAACCCCTAGCACCGGGATAACTAGTAGAAGAACCTGGCATGGAGGAGCCCTGAACTGGTGGAGCACGGGATGAACTATGAGCCGGAAGGGCACTAAGTGATAAGTGGCCCAGATGAGAACTATGAGAACTATGGCCAGATGATGCACCACGGTGAAATGGCCGAGCTGATTGAGCCTGTCTGAAATGACGACCTCTACCGTGCTGGAACTGACCCCCAAAAGGAGCACCACTGAATCCACCCTGACCAAGAGGCCTCTTGGCCTCCCTCTCAAACCTCTCTTGACCACGAACCATCTCATTATGCTGAGCAATGTCGACAACCTCATCAAAGGTAGTACCAGACACCCTCTCTCTGGTCATAAGCAACTGCAGCTGAAAATTGAGACTATCAATAAACCTCATGGTCCTCTCCCTATCCGTGGGAACCAACTAGATAGCATGACTCCAAAAATTGCATCTCATACTGCATCACAGACATATCACCCTGGCAAAGCCGCTCAAACTATCTGCGCAGTTCCTCTCTGCAGGAGCAAGGCACGAACTTCTCAAAAACGACCATGGACAACTGCTGCCAAGTAATAAGTGATGCGCCAACAGGCCTTCGCCTCTCGTATGTCTCCCACCATCTGAGTGCAGCCCCGAAAAACTGAAAAGTAGTGAAAGAGACCCCACAAGTCTCCAGAATACTAGCAGACGGAGTATCCTCTAACACCTATCCAAGAAGTCCTGAGCATCATCTCTCTGTGTGCCACTAAAAGGTGGCGGCTGGAGTCTCCCAAACCTCTCCAACCTACGCTGATCATCCTCAGAAAGCTGCAACCGGTTGGGCTGGTGGTACCCCCGGTGTCTGGAGTCCCTAAATAACCTGCTCGGGTGTGCGACCAACGGGAGTCTGAGTGCCTGTGCCTCCCCCGGCCTGAGAAGTGGCTGCGGCCGTCGAGATAGAGACCGCCTAAGAAAGGTCGGTACACGCTGTAAGAATTTGAGCTAGGGCCTTCGAAGGCTTGGAATCGCAATAGGCATAGGTGGTGCCTGAGCTGGTGCATCAAAAACTGGAATTTGGTCCTGATCTGGGGCAACTGGTAGATCTGCAGGTACTTCCCCAGCTACGGTGCGGGCTGCACCTTTGCCCCTGCCATGGCCTCTACCGCAGCCTCGGTCTCTCGCGGCCTTGGCTGGTGGTAGTGGCCGGTAGTACGAGTCCTCACCATCTGTGAGAGAATGAAACAACAGATATTTAGTTACTAGAATCAACAGATTCGCACGATAACAATTCAAGAATGTAGAGTTTCCTAAGGGTTCTGCAGCCTCTCGAAGATAAGTACAGACGTCTCCGTACCGATCCGCAAGACTCTACTAAACCTGCTCATGACTCGTGAGACCTATGTAACCTAGGCTCTGATACCAATCTATCACGACCCAAAATCCTAACCTGTCATGATGGCGCCTATCGTGGAACTAGGCAAGCCGACTCATTCCAAAACAAACCGATATTTTCATTTCAAGGATAATTTCAAGCCTATTTAGCATAAAACCTTCGTAAAGGAGTTCAAATCAAAACAAAAAAGCGGAAAAGAAAAATAATGACATCGAGGTGTCACTAGTCAAGAGCATCTACTACAATCTGTCTAACAATATCAAGACTAACTAAGCCTGGAAAATAGCTAAATACAACTAAAGGAAGATAAGAGGGAGAAGAGCAGGGCTGCGATCGCCAGGCAGTTACCATGCTATCCCCGGAAAATCTACAACCGGAATAGTCAGCAGCTGCTACTGTGTCCAAATACGCCTGAATCTGCACAAAAGGTGTAGGGAGTAACATGAGTACGCCAACTCTGTAAGTAACAACTATAAATAAAGACTGAGCAGTAATGATGAGCAATAAAGCATATAAAGTTCATATCATGAAATCTCAGTAAAATACAACATGCAAAATCAGTGTTTGAATCAAATCATCTTGTTTAAACCAAGTTCCAGTGAAGTCATTTAAAGATATTTTTCAACAATTTTCAAACAGAGGCTCAATGGAAAGGTGAGCAAAAATGATGAAATCATTAATAGCCCCTCGGTCAAAACATCACTCATATACATCCCCTCGGGCAAACCTCACATTCAATCATGCCTCTTGGGCATACCTCACATTCACTCATGCCACTCGGGCATACCTCACAATCACTTGTGCCACTCGGGCACACCTCACAATCACTCATGCCTCCCAGTCACTCAGCACTCGGCACTCGCACTCAGTAGGTACCTACGCTCACTAGGGGTGTGTACAGACTCCGGAGGGGCTCCTTCAGCCCAAGCGCTATATCAAGCCAAACCATGGCATAAATCACTTAGGCCCTCAGCCTATATCATACATGCTGCGGCGTGCATCCCGATCCCATAAATATCCTCACAAATCAGGCCCTCGGCCTCACTCAGTCATAAACCTCTCAAGCCACTCAGGCATTTCAGTGAAACTAGGGTATTCAATCCAAAACAACATTTATATGCATCAAAACCGAGTAATAAAAACTGAGTTATGCAGTAAACAGGTATAACCATGACTGAGTATAGATTTTCAATCGAAAACAGTGAGAGGATAGTAAGAAAAGGCCCCTAAGGGTCCACTGTCACGACTAGGTAAGCCTAATATTACGAAAAATGTAAAGAAAAAACAACATTTTAGAAATAAATAGTATATTGTGAATAATCAAAAGAAGTACCACTCGGCATATACAAAATAATTTCACAAGACCCGAAATATCACTAAGTCACAAGCTACTATAATCTATGTAGCTCTATACAAAAGTCTGAAGATAATAAAGAAAGTCTCTAGGCTAGGGAGTAGAGGGGGGGACTCCGAGGATCTGCGGATGCAAGCAGAAATACCTTGAAGTCTCCTAGAATCAGCAGCACGCACTAACCCCGAGGCTGATAGCTCATACCTGGATCTGCACACGAAAACATGTGCAGGAAAGGGTATGAGTACACCACAATGGTACCCAGTAAGTGCCAAGCCAAACCTCGGTCGAGTTGTGACGAGGTCAGGTCAAGGCCCTACCGGAGTAAATATAATAAATTAAACAGTAAAAGATATAAGTAAGTTTTACGGTAAACAGTTAAAGAAAATTCTCAAAAATTTAACAGTCAAGGGACCCTCGGCTAAGAACAAGGTAAACACAATGTGGAATCTCCCGGGATATTGTCCCGTAGTTCTGAATGAATATGCAGTACAAGGGGATCTCCCGAAATACATCCGTTGTCCCAAAGTAAATATGCAGTGCTGGGGGATCTCCCGGAATACGCCCGTAGTCCTAATTTAAATATGCAAGACAGGGGGATCTCCCGGAATACGTCCGTAGTCCCAATTTAAATATGCAATGCAAGATGAAATGATAGGTATGGAATCGAGTTATACAGTTTATACTGAACACAGATAAGGAGAGTAGGTACTTAACTAAGCATGACACATAGAATGTCAAATAGGCAGTTAAGACACGTAAGCATGCTTCTCTAATCTAAGCTAAACAATTAAACGTATTAGTGCAATTTAATAAGGGAAAAGCAGTTTATGATTTAGAAGGAAAAACGGGATTTTTGCAATAATAGCCCGTGTACGTACTCGTCACCTCACGTACACGGCCCCCACACATCAATTAATATCAAACATCCTAAGGGGGAAAGTCCCAACACAAGGTTAGGCAAGCCACTTACCTCAACCGCTCAAATCTATTTGATATCCCGTTCTTGCCACGCGTATCCGACTCCAAATGGCCCGAATCTATTAAAATTAATTGCATAATGTGAATATAACTAAAAGTAACTAATTTAACTAATTAATTCGAAGCTAAAGCGTGAAATTAGGAAAATGTCTCCCCGGGCCCACGTCTCAGAATCGGGTAAATATTACAAATTATGAACACCCATTCACTCATGAGTTCACTAAAACAACAATCATCTAAATCCGACGTGAAATTCCCATTCAAATCTCAGATTTTCAATTAGGGAACCTTTTCCCCCATTTCCAAACTTCTACCCTCAAATTCCTTAATTAGACAAGGAAAACAACAATAGATTAATGTATTATGATCAAAATAGAGTTCTAATTAGTTAACCAATAGTTCCACTTTAAAATCCCTCGAGAAATCGTCTCCTACCGAGCTCTAAATCGAATTTTGTGTTATGAAATTTCAAACCCTCAAAATCCCCTTTTTTGCCCAGCGATATCCAGATCTACGCTCATGGGGCCGCGTCTGTGGTCCCGTACCTGTGGAAAAAATCATCCAGGTGCGAAGGTCACTTATCCGGGTTAGGGACATATCTGCGGGCATTTCTCGCTCCTGCGGATACCGCACATGCGGTCCAAACGGCGCATCTGCGCATTTCATTAAAGCAGCCAGGCTGCGCACATGGACCCACGCTTCGCACCTTCGGGCTCGCAGGTGGTTTCAAACTTGTGCGCCTGCGCTCCATCACCAGCCCCACCAATTCCACATCTACGCACTCCCTCCGCACCTGCGGCTCTCATACCTGCAGCCTCCCTTCCGCAGGTGCGAAACACTAGAACCAGCAAAGGCACCAAATTTTCTTAAGTCCAATTTCATTCAGTTAAGCATCTGAAACACACCCGAGGCACCCGGGACCTCAACCAAACCTACCAACCCTTCCTAAAACATCATTCAAACTTAGTCGAGCCTTCAAACCACATCGAACAATAACAAATACATGAAGTAAGCACAGATTCAAGCCTAAAAACTTAGAATTTTCCAAATTCTACAAACATGCCGAACCATGTCAAATCTAGTCCGAATAACCTCAGAATTTACACACAGGTCACAAATGACACTATGAACCTACAACCACTTTCAGATATCCATTCCGAGCTAGATATAAAAAATTCCACTATCGGCCGAAATTGCTGAAAAACTAACTTTCGCCAATTCAAGCCTAAATCTACTATAGACCTCCAAAACACATTCCGGACGCGTTCCTAAGCTCAAAATCACTCAACGGAGCTAACGGAGTTGACAAAATTCCATTCCTGATCCATCTTCACACAGTTCCGACTACGGTCCAATTTCTAAGGCTTAAACTCACAATTAGTGACTATGTGTCCCAAACCTCCCCGAATTCCATATCCAATCACTCCGGCAAATCCCAAGAGCTGAAACAGATGTCGGGAAAGCAGATATTAGGGAATCGGGGCTCAAATTCTCAAAGCAACCGACTGGGTCATTACATGCTCCTATTCTTAAAACAATCGTTCATCCTTGAACGATTATAAAGACATACCTGGAACTGTGAAAAGATGAGGGTACTGGTTGCGCTATCCTGTTCGGTCTCCCAAGTCACCTCCTCAACCGGCTGACCCCTCCACTGGACCTTTACTGAAGTAATATTCTTTGACCTAAGCTTTCTGACCTACATGTCCTAAATGGCTACTGGCTCATCAACATAAAATAGATCCTTGTCAAACTGGACTGAGCTGAAATCTAATACATGAGTCGGATCACCGTGATACTTCCGGAGCATAAACACGGGGAATACCGGGTGAACTCCTGCTAGGATGGGAGGCAAGACAAGCTCATAAGCAACCTCCCCAACTCTCCGCAATATCTCAAAAGGACCAATGAACCTCCGGCTCAGTTCCCGAATCTCATGACGCCCTTCATAGGCGATACCCGAAGCAAGACCCGCTCACCAACCATAAATGCCAAATCACAAACCTTCTGGTCTGTATAACTCTTCTGCCTGGACTGGGTTGTGCGAAGTGTCTCCTGAATCACATTCACCTTATCCAGGGCATCCTGGACCAAATATGTACCCAACAATTGGGCCTCGCCCGGCTCAAACCATCCCATTGGGGACCAGCACTGCCTACCATACAAAGCCTCATACAGTGCCATCTGAATGCTGAACTGGTAACTGTTGTTGTAGGCAAACTCTGCAAGTGGCAAGTATTATTCCTATGAACCTCCGAACTCCATCACATAGGCATGGAGCATATCCTCAAGCATCTGAATCGTACGCTCGGACTGCCCGTCCGTTTGAGGGTGAAAGGTTGTGCTCAGCTCCACCCTAGTACCCAACTCCTGCTGTACGACTCTCCAAAATCGTGATGTGAACTGTGTACCTCTGTTTGAAATGATGGATACCGGAATACCATGAAGGCGGACAATCTCTCTTATATAAATCTCAGTCAACCTTTCCGAAAAATAAGTGGTCAACACTGGAATAAAATGAGCTGACTTGGTCAGCCAATCCACGATCACCCAAATAGCATCGAACTTTATCAAAGTCCGTGGAAGTCCAACTACAAAGTCCATAGTGATCCGCTCCCACTTCCACTCTGGGATCTCTAGCCTCTGAAGTAATCCACCCGGCCTCTGGTGCTCATATTTGACCTGCTGACAGTTGAGACACTTGGACACAAACCCAACTATATCCTTCTTCATCCTCCTCTATCAATAGTGATGTCTCAAATCCTGGTACATCTTCACGACACCGGGATGAATGGAGTACCGCGAGTTGTGGGCCTCCTCGAGAATCAACTTTTGAAGACCCATCTACATTGGGCACACAGATCCGTCCCTGCATGCTCATCACACCGTCATCACTAATAGTCACATATCTGGCATCACCTCGCCGAACCACGTCCTGAAGAACTAGAAGATGAGGATCATTATACTGGCGCTCCCTGATACGGTCATAAAGAGAAGACCGAGCAACCACACAAGCTAATACCCGGTTAGGCTCTGAAATATCCAATCTCACGAGTTGGCTGGCTAAATCCTGAACATCCAAGGCTAAGGGCCTCTCAGTTGCCGGAAGATATACCAAACTCCCTAAACTCTCTGCCCGGCGACTCAAGGCGTCGGCCACTACATTGGCCTTCCCTGGGTGGTGCAATAGAGTGATATCATAGTCTTTAAGTAGCTTCAACCACCTTCGCTGATGCAAATTAATGTCCTTCTACCTGGACAAGTGTTGCAAACTCCGATGATCAATGTAAATCTCATAAGGACCTCCATACAAATAATGCATCCAAATCTTCAAGGCATGAACAATAGCTGCTAGCTCAAAGTCGTGGACAAGATAGTTCTTTTCATGCACCACCAGTTGTCTGAACGCATAGGCAATCACCCTATGGTCCTGCATCAACACCGCGCCAAGGCCAACTCGTAACGCATCAAAATAAACTGTATAAGACCCCAAACCTGAAGGCAATACCAATACTCAGGCTGTAGTCAGAGCTGTCTTGAGCTTCTGAAAGCTCTTCTCACACTCCTCTATCCACCTGAACGGAGCACCCTTCTGGGTCAGCCTGGTCATAGGTGATGCAATAGATGAGAAACCCTCTACAAATCGGCGGTAGTACCCCGCCAAACGAAGAAAACTCCGGATCTCTATAGCTGAGGATGGTCTGGGCCAACTCTGCACTGTTTCAAATCTTCTTCGGATCCACCTGGATTCCCTCACTCGATACTATATGACCCAAGAATGCCACTGAGTCTAGCCAAAACTCACACTTTGAAAATGTTGCATATAACTTCTTTTCTCTCTGGGTCTGAAGTGCAGTCCTTAGGTGCTGCTCATGATCCTCCCCACTCCATGAGTATACCAGAATATCATCAATAAACACAATGATGAATGAGTCAAGATAAGGCCGGAACACACTGTGCATCAAGTGCATAAAAGCTACTGGGGCATTGGTCAACCCAAAAGACATAACAAGAAACTCATAGTGACCATATCTGGTCCTAAAAGCAGTCTTCGGGATATCCGGCTCCTGAATCTTCAACTAATGATAACATGAACGTAAGTCAATCTTGGAAAACACTCTGGCACCCTGTAACTGATCAAATAAGTCATCAATATGTGGCAATGAATACCTGTTTTTCACTGTGACTTTGTTCAACTGGCGTTAATCAAAACACATCCGCATAGAACCATCCTTCTTCTTCACAAATAAGACCGGAGCACCCCAAGGTGATACACTGGGTCTGATGAAACCCTTATCAAGAAACTCCTGCAACTGCTCCTTCAACTCCTTCAACTCGGGAGGAGCCATACGGTAAGGAGGAATAGATATGGGCTGAGTGACCGGCAACAAATCAATGCCGAAATCAATGTCTCTAACGGGCGGCATACCCGAAAGATCAGCTGGAAACACATCAGGGAAGTCCCTCACTACTAGGACTGACTCAACTGTAGGGGTATCAATACTGACATCTCTCACATCGGCCAAATACGCATGCCACCCCTTCTCAACCATTCGCTCAGCCTTAAGAAATGAAATGACCCTGTGGGGAGTATACTCTAAGGTACCTCTCCATTATAATCTCGGCAAGCATGGCATAGCTAGCATCACGGTCTTAGCGTGACAATGAAGAATAGCATAATGGGGTGACAACCAGTCCATGCCCAAGATAACATCAAAATCTACCATATTGAGTAATAACAAATCGGCTCTAATCTCAAAACCACTAAGAGTAATCAAACACGACCGATATACGCTGTCCACAATGAGAGAATCTCCCACAAAAGTAGATACATAAACAGGGGAACTCAAAGAATCCCGAGATATCCCCAAATGTGGAGCAAAATAAGAAGACACATATGAATACGTAGAGCCTGGGCCAAATAATACTGATGCATCTTTATGACAGACATGGACGATACCTATGATAACTGAATCTGAAGCAATGGCCTCTGAACGGGCTGGAAGGGCATAGTACCTAGCCTGGCCTCCCCTTCTAGGGCGACCTCTACCTCCCCGACCTCTGCCTCGAGCGGCCTGAGAAGATGGAGTGGCAGCTGGGGCTGGAAGAATGGTCGGAGGACCCGGTGGAGCACGTAGAGGCAGATAATTCTATGGAGGTGCACCCCTCCTGGCTCTAGGGCAATCTCTAACCATATGACGAGTGTCACCTCACTAAAAACAACCCCTCGGAGGACGCGGTGGCTGAGACTGACTCAGACCTTGCCTGCTGGACTGGCTGGTAATAGCACCTTGAGTAGGAGGCATACTGGATACTGGCGGTGCATAATAGGGCTCCAGAGGTCTAGGAGGAGCTGGAACACTGCTGGCTGCTGGCTGCTGGAAGAGCTGAATGAACATGGCGACTCACAAAACCCTTACCATGGCATGTTGCTGGTGCACGAGCTCCTGAATAATGACCAGTCTCTCGAGACCTCTTTGCCTCTCTATCCTCTCTATCCCGAGCAAACATACCCTCCACTCTTCTGGAAATGCTCATTGCCTGCTGATAAGTGATGTCCATATCCAACTCCCTGGCCATACTGGTCCGAATACTGGGGTGGAGTCCCTCAATGAAGCGATGAACCCTCTCTCTGACTGTAGTAACCAGAGCCGGTGCATGGCGAGCTAACTCATTGAAATGGACTGCATACTCCGATACAGTCATAGCACCCTAACGCAGCTACTCAACTGCTCACCTTGAGGCTCTGAGGAACATACTCACATAAGAACATCTTTGAAAATTGAGTCCAAATGAGTGAGGTTGCCTCGTCCGGATTACTCAGCTCATAGGCACGCCTCCACTGATATGCTTCTCCCCTCAGCTGGAAAGCGATGAAAGAAACCCCATTCGTCTCCATAATGCCCATTGCGCGGAGAATATGATGACACTCCTCAAGAAAACCCAGAGCATCATCTGAAGCTAGTACGCCGAAAGTAGGTAGGTGGTACTTCTTGTACCTCTCAAGTCTGAGCTGCTCTGCCTCAGAAGCAGCTACCCCGGTCTCATGCTGTACCGGAGCTACTAGGGGGCATAGGAATATACTATAGGGCCTAATCAACCTGGACCCTCTGCTCAGGAGTGCAGGCTGTAGGGGTCTGTGCCCCTTCCTCGGCCTCAGATGTAGCCGGAGCTATCAAAAATAGTCCAGCCTGAGCCAGAGTGCTGAACATGCTCATGAACTGAGCTAAAGTCTCCTGGGGGACTGGAGTAGCAATAGGGATCTCCGGTGCTGGCCCTCCAACTAGAGCTGCTGGGGGCTCCTCTGACGCAACTCTCGCAGGTGCTCGGGCTGCACCGCGTGGTCGTCCTCTACCCTGACCCCGGTCTCTGGCGGCTCTGGCAGGGGGCTCGGGTGCCTGATCGTTGGTCCTCCCAGTATGGGTCCTCACCATCTGTGAGAAAGAATAGAATAGAATTTTAGAATTTTTGATGTCAATAACTCGCACGACAAGGAAATCAAAGAAATATGATTGTTCTTAATAGTTACATAGCCTCTCGAAGATAAGTACGGACGTCTCCTCAATGATCCGCGTGACTCTAATAAACCGGCTTGTGACTTGCGACTCCTATGAACCTAGTGCTCTGTTACTAACTTGTCACGACACAAATTAACCCTCCGTAAGATGTCGTGACGACACCTAGTCTTGACGACTAGGTAAGCCTAATATTACAAAAAATGTAAAGAAAACACAACATTTTAAAAATAAACAGCATATTGTGAATAACTAAAAGTAGTACCACTCGGCATATATAAAATAATTTCCCAAGACTCGGAATATCACTAAGTCACAAGCTGATATAATCTATGTAGCTCTATAGAAAAGTCTTAAGATAATAAAGAAAGTCTCTAGGCGAGGGAGTAGAAGGGGACTCCGAGGATCTGCAGACGCAAGCAGAAATACCTTGAAGTCTCCTAGAATCAGCAGCACACACTAACCCCGAGGCTAATAGCTCGTACCTGGATCTGCACATGCAAACATGTGCAGGAAAGGGCATGAGTACACCACAATGGTACCCAGTAAGTGCCAATCCTAATCTCGGTCGAGTAGTGACGAGGTCATGTCAAGGCGCTACCGAAGTAAATATAATAAATTAAACAGTAAAAGATATAAGTAAGTTTTACGGTAAACAGCTAAAGAAAATTCTCAAAAATTTAACAGTCAAGGGAACCCTCCACTTAGAACAAGGTAAACACAATGTGGAATCTCCCGGGATACCGTCCCGTAGTTCCGAATGAATATGCAGTACAAGGGGATCTCCCGGAATACATCTGTAGTCCTAAAGTAAATATGCAGTGCTGGAGGATCTCCCAAAATACGTCCGTAGTCCCAATGTAAATATGCAAGACAGGGGGATCTTCCAGAATAAATCCGTAGTCCCAATTTAAATATGCAAGATAGGGGGATTTCCCGGAATATGTCTGTAGTACCAATTAAAAAAATAAAATGCAAGATGAAATGATAGGTATGGCATCGAGTTATACAGTTTACACTGAACACATAAGGAAAGTAGGGACTTAACTAAGCATGGCGCACAGAATGTCAAAGAGGCAGTTAAAACACGTAAGCATGCTTCTCTAATCTAAGCTAAACAATTAAACGTATTAGTGCAATTTATTAAGGGAAAAATAGTTTATGATTTAGAAGGAAAAACAGGATTTTTGCAATAATAGCCTGTGTACGTATTCGTCACCTCACGTACACGGTGCCCACACATCAATTAATATCAAACATCCTAAGGGGGAAAGTCCCAACACAAGTTTAGGTAAACCACTTACCTCAACCGCTCAAATCAACTTGATATCACGTTCTTGCCACGAGTATCCGATTGCAAATGGCCTGAATCAATTCAAATTAATTGCATAATGTAAATATAACTACAAGAAACTAATTTATCTAATTAATTCGAAGCTAAAGCGGCAAATTAGGAAAAACGGCCAAAATGTCTCCCCGGGCCCACGTCTCGGAATCGGGTAAAAATTATAAATTATGAACACTCATTCACTCACGAGTTCACTCAAACAAAAATCATCTAAATCCTATGTTAAATTCCCATTCAAATCTCAGATTTTCAATTGGGGAACCTTTTCCCCCATTTCCAAACTTCTACCCTCAAATTCCTTAATTAGACGAGGAAAACAACAATTGATTAATGTATTATGATCAAAATATAGTTAGAATTAGTTACCCAATAGTTCTCCTTCAAAATCCCTCGAGCAATTGTCTCCCACCGAGCTCTAAATCGAATTTTGTGTTATGAAATTTCAAACGCTCGAAATCCCCTTTTCTGCCCAGCGATATCCGTATCTGTGCTCATGGGGCCGCATCTGCGGTCCCGCACATGCGGAAAAAATCATCGCAGGTGCGAAGGTCATTTATCCAGGCTGGGGCCACATCTGCGGGCATTTCCACACATGCGGTCCAAATGGCGCATCTACGCATTTCATTAAAGCAGCCAGGCTCCGCACATGTGCCCACGCTTCGCACCCGTGGGCTCGCAGGTATAGTCAAACTTGCGCACCTGCGCTCCATCACCAGCCCCACCAGTTCCGCATCTACGCACTCCCTCCGCACCTATGGCTCTCGCACCTGCGCCTCCCTTCCGCATGTGTGAAACACTAGAACCAGCAAAGGCACCAGATTTCATTCTGTTAAGCATCTGAAACACACCCGAGGCCCCCGGGACCTCAACCAAACCTACCAACCCTTCCTAAAACATCATTCAAACTTAGTCGAGCCTTCAAACCACATCGAACAACACCAAATACATGAATTAAGCACGGATTCAAGCCTAAGAACTTAGAATTTTCCAAATTCTACAAACGATGCCGAACCACGTCAAATCTAGTCTGTATGACCTTAAATTTGACACACAGGTCACAAATGACACTACAAACCTATAACCACTTTCTGAAATCCATTCCGAGCTCGATATCAAAAATTCCACTATCGGCCGAAATCGCCGAAAAGCTAACTTTCGCCAAATCAAGCCTTAATCTACTACAGACCTCCAAAACACATTCCGGGCACGCTCCTATGCTCAAAATAACTCAACGGAGCTAACGGAGTGAACGAAATTCTATTCCGTATCCATCTTCACACAGTTTTGACTACGGTCCAATTTCTAAGACTTAAACTCACAACTAGGGACTAAGTGTCCCAAAACTCCCCGAATTCCATAACCAATCACTCCGGCAAATCCCTAAAGCAGAAACAAATATGGGGAAAGCAGATATTAGGGGATTGGGGCTCAAATTCTCAAAACGACTGGCCGGGTCGTTACATCCACACAGCACTGGTAGAAGGCCCAAAACATGGCATTCATCCCAATTTATAGAAACCCTTTCTAAAACATATAAGTATCATATAGTTTCAACAAAATGGGCAACTTTACAGTTGCTACGGGACGGACCAAGTCACAATCCCCAACAGTTCACACCCACACGCTTGTCAACTAGTATGTGTGTCACCTCAAAATAGTAGAATGATACAAAATCCGTGGTTTCATACCCTCAGGACTAGATTTACGATCATTACTTACCTCAAACCGGTCAAATTTATACCCCACGATGCTCTTGCCTCTCGACTCAGCCTCCAAATGCTCCAAATCTACTCACAATCAGTACAATACCATCAATATATGCTAATGGAATTAATTCCACAAGAAAAATTATCAAATTAGACCAAAATTCCGAAATCGGCTCAAACTCGGCCCCCGAGCCCACGTCTCAAAATCCAACAAAATTTACAAAACTAGAAAGCCCTTTCACTCACGAGTCCAACCATAATAGTTTCACTCAAATCCAACTTCGAATCGACATTCAAATCCCAAAAATTCATTTTATGAGGTTTCTACAATTTTTCCCAAATTTTCATCTCAAAGTACTAATCAGATGATGAACTCATTGATATATTCATGTATTTTAACCTAATTCAGGTTAGAATCACTTTCCCCGATGAATTTCTTCAAAAACCCACGAAAAGTCGCCACAAATCGAGCTCCCTAGCTCCAAAATGTGAAATAATACCCTAAACCCCATTTATATAGTGCACCTCAGATCTCCCACTTCGCGGTCCGCGTAATTTGAGTGCGGCTGCGCCCCGGGTCCCACAGTCGCGAAACAATGATGCGGTACGCGAAATTCTTGGGACTGCACTTCCAGGTTTTAGTATTTTGGCCATAACTTTCTCTACATATTTCCAAATGATGACTTCTTTACCATTCTGGAAACTAGACACGAAGAGCTACATCTTTAATTTTTGAAACATCTCAAAATGCCTTGTAGATCAAAAGATATAGGCTTCCGAAGTTGGACAAGCGGATCTGTAGAACTTCCAAGTGCGGTCCACGAAATTCCAAGCACCAAAACCATACCTGAGTTCCGGAAATGCCCGGACTCGCTCAAAACTCACCCCGAAACACACCCGAGGCCCCCGGGATCTCAACCAAACATACCAACCAATCCTAAAATACCATATGAACTTAGTAGAACCTTCGAATCAGTCAAAACAATATCAAAACACTAAATTACCCACAGATTCAAGCCTAGGAACTTCTAAACTTACGAATTCCACAACCGATGCCGAAACCAACCAAACCACGTCCGAATGACCTCAAATTTGGTACACACATCACAAATGATACTACAAACCTACTCCAACTTCCGAAATTCCATTCCAACACCGATATCAAATTTTTCACTGCCGACCTAAATTGCCAAATTTCCAACTTTCGTCATTTCAAGAATAATTCCACTACGGATCTCCAAATCACATTTCGGACTTGCTCTAAGTCCAAAAGCACCTAACGAAGCTAATGGAACCATCAGAATTCAAATACAAGGTCGTTTACATATAAGTCAACATCCGGTTGACTTTTTCCAACTTAAGCTTCTACTTTAGAGACTAAGTGTCTCATTCCACTCCGAAACCACTCCGGACCCGAACCAACTTACCCGGTATATCATAATATAGATTAAAAGCTTAAAGGAAGTAGAAATGGGGGAAACGGGGCTATAACTCCTGAAACAACCGGCCGAGTCATTACAGTTATCATAAGGGATTTGACCATTAAATCTATCTTTGATTTTTGTTCTTACCTTTTCGGCAAATAATCTTGGTAGACTACTGATAAATCTTTCTTTCCAGAAAGCACTACCGCAGTCTTCTCTAATCATTACCTTTTTTACGAACATATCTTTATACCACCTAAAATCTGTTAATTTTGGGAAGTTAAGATTATTAAAAAGTTCTAAACTCCTGTCTTGAAAAAGTTTTTGTTCTCCAATAAAGTGTTTAGCAATACAATAGATTAAAGTTGCAGAAGTATCTTCTCTAGCTTCTTGTTCTGTAACTTGCATATTACCTTCGGTTTTTACTACATTTGCTATTGTAGTAGCTCCTAGGATTTGACCTTTATTTTCTTCGGTGAGATAATTGTCCTACTAATTTTTTAACATTCTAGTGAATCCCGAAATTATTAATGTTGTAGCATATTTGTCTGATATATTTTTTATTTTATAAGTAGTAACTGCAATTTCAATTTCATGAAGTTTTTGGTAGATTTGGCTTTCTGCCAATCCATCTATATTCCACTATGTGATACTAGTTCCATTATGACTGACGCTACTTAAATAGATATCTTTTTCGAATTGAACATTCGGGAATGATGCTCTACCATAGTAATTCTTTGTGTTAGAATGTCTTGGGTCATTAGTAATTCTATTGATTTCGGAGTCAATAGTTTTGATTGTAGATATCGTTTTTATTTTATTAATTACTTCGGAAATTTCTCTAGAAGTTTTTATTAAATTTTCTAGTTTTTTACTTTTATCAGGGAAGTCTTCTTTTGCCTTTAGAGCAGTATATTCGCTTTCAACAGAACATAATTTATTCTGTAAATTATTAAATTCTATTGTTTTATCATTCTTACTAGTGCTAGCTTGGTTGGAAACTACATTAGAGATAGTTAAGTTTGATTTAAGCTGTTCTTCTATTTTTCCTAGAAGTTCATGAGTAAAAACGAACTTTTGTTTTAATTCTGGAAAGTTCTCTTTAGAATATTCTAGAAGTTTTATTATTGGATGTGTTTTAATTTTAGAGGTTGTTATGGACCTTGTGGGAACCCCTACTTTATTGGTATCTTTTAATTGATTTGATACCACATGTAATAGGTTATTTGTGTAATTATTTTGCACAATAATTTTATTAATATCTTTGTTAGTTGGTCCACTTTCAATGTGAACGCTTTCTCTTTTGAAAGGTGAAGCTGTGATTACTTTACTTTGAACTGGTATTAGAATTTCTTCTAAGGGTGGAGTAGTGGCTTCTATTATACCTTTGTTTTTGGTATACCACTTATTAACTAACATTTGAAGGGATTCTTTTTGATTTGGAATCTGTCCTGTTATTTCAAACCATTTAAAGAATTCAATATTACACTTGATTATTTTTAAATCTTTCATCCATTTATCTTTATAAGGTATTCTCTATTTTAAGAAATACGTATCTACGTACCATTTTCTGTTAATAATATTATTGGGGTGTAACCATTGAGCATCTAGACTTCTCCAATCTATTTCAAAGTCATCGACTCGGATTACTTTTAATTGATTAATGGTCTCTGCAACTGGGCTTCTTGGAGTAGCTACAAAGGGTCCATTTGATAAATAACTCGGGGAACAGTATTGTTAAAATCTACTCGCTTAAGTTTTGTGTTAATTTCTTCAATTAACTCTTTATCACTTTTGTTACTTCCATTATCCTCCGGAGGTTTGGAAGAACAAGCTCTAGTAAAGGACATTCTTCTACTAGAAGAAGCTTCACTAGCTGAGCCTGATCATAAAAACTTTAAGTCAATGGCACCTGTTGGAAATTGAATGACTTGTTCGATGAAAGAACTCTCAGGTTCATATTTGGGTTGGGTGATGGGGTCAAAACGCCATTCATCGTTTGACAATATCTCATCCCATTGAACTATTCTAGGGACGAAAGTGTTACTATGTCCTTAATTTGCTTCAATGAGCATTGTAACTCCTTTATTACTTTCGATTTTAGCTTTTGGGGCTAAAGTTGTTTTCATTAGTTTGTAATACACTATATATATTACAGCTATCTCTCTTGTATAAACTTTGCTATTCATATTTTTTGTGTTTATATTAAGAGTTAATGTATCCAAAACATTCTGGTCATTTACGTCAACTGAAAAGTTTCGATAACAATTAAAGTATACTGGGCCTTGGGCTAGGTTACTTTGTAAAACTCCTAATAACGAAGCATCAAAGTTCAGAAGTCTGTTGTCACAACCCGAAATTTCCCACCGACGAGACCGTGATGGCGCCTAACATTTCACTTGCTAGGCAAGCCAACGTTAGAGAATCATTAAACAAATTCTTTATTCCCATTCAGTAATTAACAATAATTAACTAAGATGAAATATAATAAGTACAGAATATCATAAAACTATATTAATTACTACCACCCGGATCTGGAGTCACAATTCACGAGCATTCTAGAATTTACTACAAGTAATAGTGTGAAAGAAGTACAATTGTCTAAATGAAAGAAACAGTAGAACAGAAACGATAGACGGGAACTTCAAGGTCTGTGAACGATGACATATCTACCTTGAGTCTCCTGACATTGTACCAATAGCAAAATCTCGATCAACCCAAGCCGGTATCAAAATCTGCACAAAAAGTGCAGAGTGCAGTATCAGTACAACCGACCCCATGTACTGGTAAGTGTCGAGCCTAACCTCGACGAAGTAGTGACGAGGCTAAGGCAAGGCACCTACAAATCAACATGTACAATTTAACAGTGTATATACAAATAACTGAAATGAAGAACTAAACAGAAAATGTCGGAAGGGAACATACTGAGGAGAATACAAGATAAAGAACTATAACAGAATGATCACCAGAGCAGTCAATATACAATGAATCAACAGGAATAGTGAATACAGTAAGGAAAAATGCACGGCATCACCCTTCGTGCTTTTACTCTCAATCTCACAATAAAATTAATAAAAATGGCACGGCATCACACATCGTGCATTAACACTCATATCATGGCACGACATCACCCTTCGTGCATTAACACTCACAATATGGCACGACATCACCCTTCCTGCATTAACACTCACAATATGGCACGACATCACCCTTCGTGCATTAACACTCACAATATGGCATGACATCACCCTTCGTGCACTCACAATATGGCACGACATCACCCTTCGTGCATTGACACTCTCCCTCACCATAATGCAATGCATAAATAACAGCAGGGAGATAGAATAACAAGTACAAACCTTACTTCAACATTTGGTTCCATAATATTAATCTCAACTTTAAAATAAAAACTCAATTATCACCAGAAGATCCGAAAACATGATAAGAACGATAAATTAAACAACACTAGTATAACACGTATCAATTAGGCATAGGAATGAGACAATATAAGAAAAACATAGAAATATGGAAAACAGGTAAATTGGTGGCGCATAAGTACTCGTCACCTCACATATACGCAGCTCACATGAATTTCACTTAACAAGTAATCTAAGGTTCCTAATTCCCTCAAGCCAGGGTTAGACACAACACTTACCTAGCTCCGTAGGCCACTTAATTCTCAATCACAGCTTTTTCCTTTGGAATTCACCTCCAAACCACTCGTATCTATTCAAAAATGACTCAATAATATCAAATATTGCTAAAGAAATCAATTATATTGCATAAATTAAATTTCCCAAAAATTTCCTCCAAAAAGTTGAAAAATCGACCCCGGGCTCGCTTGGTCAAAATCCGAGGTTCGGACCAAAATGCACTAACCCACTCACCCCCGATCCCGAATATATAATTAGTTTTGGAATTCGACCTCAAATTAAGGTCTAAATTCTTAAATTCCCAAAATTCCTAGTTTCTACCCTAACCCGTAATTCTACCATGAAAACTTTAGATTTTTGGTTGAATTCTTATAAAATGAAGTAAAAGATTGAAAGAAACGAGTTAAGGAACACTTACCTATGATTTGGGGAAGAAAATGTCTTTGAAAAATCACCCTAGGCCTCATATCCTTTTAAAATGAGAAGCAAAATGGCTGGAGTCCGAATTAAATGAACTCACTGCCCAGCGACCTTCGCACCTGCGGTGCTTTGGTTGTACCTGCGCATCCGCACGTGCGGATAGGACGTACGCTTCTGCGGAAAAGGACTGGGCCAACTGGGGCCGCACCCGCGGACAGGGTTCCGCTTCTGCGTTCCCGCTCCTACGGAGAGAAGTCCGCATCTTCGGAAACTGAAGTCCAGGCCTGGGTCGCACCTGCGGGGCTATCGTTCGCACCTGTTAACAAAGGCTCGCAGGTGCAGGCACACCAGATTTGCTGCACCAACAGCCTTGTTGAGGTTTGAACTCAACTCGCGCATCGCCCGAATAGCACCCGAGCCCTCGGGGCTCTAAACCAAACATGCACGCAAGTCTAAAAATATCATACGGACTTGCTCATGCGATCAAATTGTCAAAATAACACCTAGAACTATGAATTTAGCACCAATTCAAATGAAATTTTCAAGAACACTTTAAAATTTCTATTTTCTCAACTGGACATCTCAATCACGTTAAATCAACTCCGTTTCTCACCAAATTTCACAGACAAGTATTAAATATCATAATGAACCTGTACCGGGCTCCGGAACCAGAATACCGACTCGTCACTAACAATGCCAAACACCAATCAATTCTTAAAAATAATTAAATTTTCAGACTTTTAATTTTCATCAAAAATTTATAACTTGAGCTAGGGACCTCCGAATTCGATTTCGGGCATACGCCCAGTTCCCATAATTCGACACGGATCCACCAGGACCATCAAAACACGGATCCGGGCCCGTTTACCAAAAATATTGACCGAAATCAACTAAAATCAACTTTTAAGGCAAACATTCGTATTTTCATTAATTTCAAGATAAATGCTTTTCGGAAACATGCCCGGACTGTGCACGTAAATCGAGGAGGGTAAAAATGAGATTTTAAGGTCTAAGAGCACAGATTCGAGTTCTAAAACATAAGATGACCTTTTGGGTCATCACATTCTCCACCTCTAAAATAATCGTTCGTCCTCGAACGGACATAGAAAAGTACCTGGGCTAGTGAAGAGGTGGGGATAACTACTCCGCATATCGGTCTAGGACTCCCAAGTAGCTGCGTCAATAGGCTGACCTCTCCACTACACTCAAACTGAAGGGTAACTCTTTGATATCAACTGGCAAACTTGCCGGGCTAGAATTGCCACCGGCTCCTCATCGTAAGTCAAATCCTTGTCCAACTGGACAGAGTTGAAATCTAACACATGGGACGGATCGCCGTGATACTTTCGAAGCATGGACACATGGAATACCGGATGTAAAGCTGCTAAACTAAGTGGCAACGCAAGCCTGTTAGCCACCTCTCCCACTCTCTCCAGAACCTCAAAAGGTCTGATATACCTAGGGCTCAACTTGCCCTTCTTTCCGAACCTCATTAAACCCTTCATGGGTGATAACCGAAGTAACACTCTCTCTCCGACCATGAATGCAACATCACGAACTCTACGGTCAGCATAACTCTTCTGCCTGGACTGAGCTGTGCGAAGTCGATCCTGAATAATCTTTACCTTATCCAAGGCATCCTGTACTAAGTCTGTGCCCAACAATCGAGCCTCTCCCGGCTTGAACCATCCAACTGGCGAACGGCATCGCCTTCCGTATAATGCCTCATATGGAGCCATCTGAATGCTCGACTGGTAACTATTATTATAAGCAAACTCCGCAAGTGGCAAGAAATTATCCTAAGAACCTCCAAAGTCTATAACACAAGTGCGAAACATATCCTCCAATATCTGAATAGTGTGCTCTGACTGCCCATCTATCTGAGGATGAAATGCGGTGCTCAGCTCAACCCGCATACCCAACTCACGCTGTACTGCCCTCCAGAAGTGCGAGGTGAACTGTGTACCTCGGTAAGATATAATGGACACGGGCAAACCATGAAGACGGACGATCTCCCCGATGTAAATCTATGCCAACCGCTCCGAGGAATAGGTAACTGCCATAAGAATGAAATGTGCTAACTTAGTCCGCCTGTCCACAATGACCCAAATTGCATCGAACTTCCTCTGAGTCCGTAGCAGTCCAATAACAAAATCCATAGTGATACGCTCCCACTTCCACTCAGTAATCTCTAACCTCTGAAGTAAACCACCAGGTCTCTGATGCTGACACTTTACTTGCTGGCAATTTAGGCACCAAGCTACATAGGCAACTATGTCTTTCTTCATCCTCCTCCACCAATAATGCTGCCGCAGGTCCTGATACATCTTGGCAGCGCCCGGGTGAATAAAATACCGAGAACTGTGAGCCTCCTCAAGGATCAACTCACGAAGCCCATCCACATTAGGCACACAAATACGACCCTGCATCCTCAAAATTCTGTCATCTCCAACAGTAACCTGCTTGGCACCACCGTGCCGCACTGTGTCTCTAAGGATAATTAAATAAGGATCGTCATCCTGCCAATCTCTAATGTGCTCAAACAAAGAAGACCGAGCAACTGTACAAGCTAGGATATAGCTGGGCTCAGAAATATCTAACCTCACGAACTGGTTGGCCAAGGCCTGAACATCCAATGTAAGTGGTCTCTCACCAACTGGAATATATGCAAGGCTACCCAAACTAGCTGATTTCATAATCAAAGCATCGGCCACCACATTTGCCTTCCCATGATGATACAATATGGTGATATCATAGTCTTTCAATAGCTCCAGCCACCCCCTCTTCCTCAAATTGAGTTCCTTCTGCTTGAACAAATACTGCAAGCTCCGATGATTAGTGAATACCTCACATGGAATGCCGTAAAGAGAGTGCCTCCAAATTTTCAGTGCGTGAACAATGGCTGCCAGCTCTAGATCATGAACAAGGTAATTCTTCTCGTGAACCTTCAGTTGCCGCAAAACATATGCAATAACCTTGCCACCCTGCATCAACACCGCACCCAGACCAATACAGGATGCGTCACAATATACTGTATAAGATCTTGTACCTCTGGGTAACACCAATACCGATGCCTTAGTCAAAGCTGTCTTGAGCTTCTGAAAGCTCGCTTCACACTCGTTTGACCACCTGAACAGGGCACCTTTCTAGGTCAGTCTGGTCAACGGGGCTGCTATGGATGAAAACCCCTCCACAAATCGATGGTAATAGCCCGCCAAACCTAGGAAACTACGGATCTCAGTAGCTGATGTGGGTCTGGGCCAGTTCTGAACTGCCTCAACCTTCTTAGGATCCACCTGAATACCCTCTGCTGATACAACGTGACCCAAGAAAGCAACTCAACTCAACCAAAACTCGCATTTTGAGAACTTAGCATATAACTGGCTGTCTTTCAGAGTTTGAAGAACGATCTGAAGGTGCTGCTCATGCTCCTCTCGACTGTGGGAGTAGATCAAGATATCATCAATAAACACAACCACAAAGGAATCCAAGTAGAGTTTGAACACCCGGTTCATTAAACCCATGAATGTTGCTGGGGCATTTGTCAGCCCAAATGACATCACTAGAAACTCATATTGTACATACCGAGTCCAAAAAGCTGTCTTAGGAATATCGGATGCCCTAATCCTCAAATGATGGTAGCCATATCTCAAATCAATCTTTGAAAACACCTTGGCACCCTGAAGCTGATCAAATAAATCACCAATCCTCGACAATGGATACTTGTTCTTGACGGTGACTTTGTTCAACTGCCGATAATCTATACACATCCTCATCGATCCATCTTTCTTCTTCACAAACAACATGGGTGCACCCCAAGGCGAGACACTAGGTCTAATGAAGCCCTTATCAAGAAAATCTTGCAGCTGCTCCTTCAATGTTTTCAACTCTAGCGGGGCCATGCGATATGGCAGAATGGAAATAGGTGAGTGCCCGGAGCCAAATTAATGCAGAAATCAATATCCTTGTCGGGTGGCATCCCCGGCATGTCTATAGGAAACACCTCTGGAAACTCACAAACAACTGGCACCGAATCCATGGAAGGAACCTCCGCACTAGAATTGCGGACATAAGCCAAATAAGCTAGACACCCCTTCTCGACCATATACTGAGCCTTCACATAAGAGATGACCATACTGGTAGAATGGCCAAGATTCCCTCTCCACTCTAATCAAGGCAACCCCTGCAAGGCTAAGGTCACCGCCTTAGCGTGGCAATCTAATATAACATGATAAGGTGACAACCAATCCATACCCAGTATGACATCAAAATCAACCATGTCAAGAAGTAGAAGATCTACACGAGTCTGAAGATTCCAATGGTGACCACACACGGATGATAAACATGATCTACAATAATAGCATCTCCCACTGGTGTGGAAACATACAGAGGAGCACTCGAAGAATCACGGGGCACAACCAAATATGAAACAAAATAGGATGACACATAGGAGTAAGTATATCCCGGATCAAATAAAACTGAAGCATCTCTACTGCAAACTGAAACAATACATGTGATAACATCGTCAGATGACTCAACCACAGGCCTGGCTGGGAAAGCATAACACCGGGGCTGGGCCCCACCACCTGAACTACGTCCCTGGGATGGACTCTAACTGGCTGCTCTCCACCTCTAATGGCATGACCTCCACCACTAATAGTCTGGCCTCTACCTCTGGCTGCCAGACCCCTTCCTCTGGCTGGCTGAGCAGGTGGTGCAACAATTGGTGCAGAACCATGGCACGAGAACTCTGATGTTGTGAGCTACCCGTTGCCCAAGGGCAAAATCTAGCAATGTGCCTCAGATCACCACAAGTATAACATAACCTTGGCTGCTGTGACTACTGACCCTGTCGACCTGAATAACCACCTTGATAACTCTAGAGTGGAGGTGCACTAATTGGAGCTGGTGGTGCACTGTAGGCTAGCTAGTCAGAATAATGCATCTGAGGGCCACGACCACCTAAGGCATCGTGGGATGCCTGGAGCGCTGAATGAAACGGCCTGGGAGTATGGACTATACCAAAAGTACTCTTGCCTCTAGGCGAGGCACCGTTAAACTCACCGGAATGATGAGGCCTCTTGTCAGACCCCTGACTTCCCTGAGTAAGAACCATTTCGACTCGTCTGGCGTCATTAGTAGCCGCCTGAAAAGAAATCTCACTCCCACTCGCATTAGCCATCTGCAATCTAATAGGCTGAGCAAGTCCATCAATAAACCTCTTCACCCTCTCTCTCTCGGTGGGGAGCAGAAGCATAGCATGACGGGCCAAATCCACAAAATGGGTCTCATACTGAGTAACAGTCATACTGCCATGCTGGAGAAGCTCAAACTGACAACGATGCTCCTCTTTCAATGTGATAGGCAGAAACTTCTCTATGAAGAGCTGAGAGAACTGGTCACAAGTAAGAGCAGGCGACCCGGCTGGTCTGGTCAACAAGTAATCTCTCCATTATTTCTTAGCGGAACCAGTCATCTGAAATGCAGTAAAATCAACCCCATTGGTCTCCACTATACCCATGTTTCGTAGAACCTCGTGACAGCTATCAAGATACTCCTGGGGGTCCTCTAAAGGAGCACCACTGAAGTGAACAGGAAAGAGCTTGGTAAACCTGTCCAATCTCTATAAAGCCTCAGAAGACATAGTTGGCCCATCTCCGACCTGTGCCGCAATAACCGGTTGAATTAATCCGTCTGGATGAGCTGTTGGAGCCTGATACTGGGGAGTTATCTGCTCCGGAGCGGGAGTGCTGGGAGTCTGGGCTCCTCTTCTAACCTGAGAGACTGTTGGTGCCATGGGAAATGCGCCAGTCTGGGCCACACTCTCCATAAGGCTTACCAAACGGACCAAAGCATCTTGAAGTACTGGGGTGGCAATGAACCCCTCCGGAACCTTAGCTGGTCCGGTAGGAACAGTCTGGGCTGGAACCTCCTCGTCAAGTTCTATCTGAGGCTCCACTGTTGGGCTGCTTCTCGGTCTCTAGGTTGCGCCCTGCACCTGCCTCGGCCTCTGGCATGGCCTCGTCCTCGACCTCTGCCCCGCGTAGGAGCTACCATTGGAGGCTCTGGCTGCTGCTCAACTGAGGAAGCGATACGTGTTCTCGCCATCTGCGAGAGAATAAGAGTAGAAGAGTTCAATCAGTATTGCGAAAGCAAAATCGCACGATAGAGAATGATATAAGTGAAACTTGTTCCTAAACTTCATATCCTCTGGAAGATAAGCACAGACATCTCCGTACCGATCCTCCAGACTCTACTAAGCTTGCTCATGAATCGTGAGACCTAGGAAACCTAGTGCTCTGATACCAACTGTCACGACCCAAAATTTCCCACCGACGGGACCGTGATGGTGCCTAACATTTCACTTTTTAGGCAAGCCAATGTTAGAGAATCATTAAACCAATTCCTTATTCCAATTCAGTAATTAACAATAATGAACTAAGATAAAATATAATAAGTACAAAATATCATAAAACTGTATTAATTACTACCACCTGGATCTGGAGTCACAATTCACGAGCATTCTAAAATTTACTACAAGTAATAGTGTGAAAGAAATACAATTGTCTGAATGAAAGAAGCAGTAGAACAAAAACGATAGAAGGGAGCTTCAAGATCTGTGAACGTCAACAGATCTACCTTGAGTCACCGGACAGCGAACCAATAGCCAAATCCCGATCAACCCGAGCCGATATCAAAATCTGCACAGAAAGTGCAGAGTGCAGTATCAGTACGACCGACCCCATGTACTGGTAAGTGTCGAGCCTAATTTCGATGAAGTAGTGATGAGGCTAAGGCAAGGCACCTACAAATCAACCTGTACAATTTAACAGTGTATATACAAATAACACAAATGAAGAACTAAACAGGAAATGTCGGGAGGGGAACATACTGAGGGGAATACAAGATAAAGAACTACAACAGAATGATCACCGGAGCAGTCAATATATCATGAATCAACAGGAATAGTGAATATAGTAAGGAAAGATGAAGGGCATCACCCTTCATGCTTTTACTCTCAATCTCACCATAAAATTAATAAAAACGACACGGCATCACCCTTCGTGCATTAACACTCATATCATGGCACGACATCACTCTTCGTGCATTAATACTCACAATATGGTACGACATCACCCTTCGTGCATTATCACTCACAATATAGCAAAATATCACCATTCGTGCATTAACACTCATAATATGGCACGACATCACCCTTCGTGCATTAACACTCACAGTATGGCACGATATCACCCTTCGTGCATTAACACTCACAATATGGCATGGCATCACCCTTCGTGCATTAACACTCACAATATGGCACGACATCACCCTTCGTGCATTGATACTCTCCTTTACCATAATGCAATGCATAAATAACAACAGGGAGATAGAATAATGATTACAATCTGAAAGCCTTTTATAGACTTCTGAAAATTGTTGAGTTAATCTCAACCTTACAAATGGACGGTCTTAGACTGAAGTCTTCTGCTTTGCTGAAGGGTCTTCTTCTGTTTTGACGAAGGGGCAAGGTACTATTCTTGTCCTTTTGCATTTGTCATTGTCAAGTGACTCTTTCTTTTCCGAAGAGTCATTTGCTTTTTGAAAAAGTTGTTTTATTTTTGTTGGAAGAGTCATATGTCTTCTTCTGAAGTGGCCAGATGCTATTCTTTGTCTGCATATGCATGGTAAGCTTGGGCTATCCCCTGTGGGTCTTCCATGTCTCCATAATTTTTTGCTGAGGAAGATGCTGAGGCTGCTTCTAGCATGGATTGTACTTCCGTTGGACTTACTGTATCAATATTTGCCAAAACTTCTAAGAGTTTCTTTTTTAATTCTACTTGGGATTTGGATGTTCCCGCTTTGCTTGCTGCTTTGGACGTAGACTGGGTTGCTTTTACTTCAGGCACCCACCCTTTAATCCTTGGAATTTTAACTAGGTATTTAATTCAGTCAATTTCTTCAATGGCAAATGAACAGTTGATTATGTAGGAAATTCGTTTTGCAAAGTAGTATTTGCATAACTTAATGTTATCAGGTAGCGTGAAGATTTCATGCTCCTTTTGAAATCATTCATAGTGTATTTGGAAGCTCTTGGGCATTGTCTGCTCAGTTCCTCCAAATTTCTTCCACCAGTCATAAAACCATCTGGGAATGACTGATTTCATCATTTGTTAGCTGTATTTTATGAACCAGGTATCAGTGTATTACAGACTAATAAGATAGCTGTAATATATAGAGTGTATTACAGACTAATGAAAACAACTTTAGCCCCAAAATCTAAAATCGAAAGTAATAAAGGAGTTACTATGCTCATGGAAGCAAATCAAGGACATAGTAACACTTTCGTCCCTAGAATGGTTCAATGGGATGAAATATTGTCAAAAGATGAATGGTGTTTTGATGCCATCACCCAACCAAAATATGAACCTGAGAGTTCTTTCATCGAACATGTCATTCAATATCCAACAGGTGGCATTGACTTAAAGTTTTTATGATCAGGCTCAGCTAGTGAAGATTATTCTAGTAGAAGAATGTCCTTTACTAGAGCTTGTTCTTCCAAACCTCCGGAGGATAATGGAAGTAACAAAAGTGATAAAGAGTTAATTGAAGAAATTAACACAAAACTTAAGCGAGTAGATTTTAACAAAACTGTTCCCCGAGTTATTTATCAAAATGGACTCTTTGTAGCTACTCCAAGAAACCCAGCTGCAGTGTCCATTGATCAATTAAAAGTAATCCGAGCCGATGACTTTGAAATAGATTGGAGAAGTCTAGATGCTCAATGGTTATACCCCAATAATATTATTAACAGAAAATGGTACGTAGATACGTATTCCTTAAAACAGAGAATACCTTTTAAAGATAAATGGATTAAAGATTTAAAAATAATCAAGTATAATATTAAATTCTTTAAATGGTTTGAAATAACAGGACAGATTCCAAATCAAAAAGAATCTCTTCACATGTTAGTTAATAAGTGGTATACCAAAAACAAAGGTATAATAGAAGCCACTACTCCACCCTTAGAAGAAATTCTAATACCAGTTCTAAGTGAAGTAATCACACCTTCCCCTTTCAAAGGAGAAAGCGTTAGTGGACCAACTAACAAATATATTAATAAAATTATTGTGCAAAATAATTACCAAAATAATCTATTACATGTGGTATCAAACCAATTAAACGATACCAATAAAGTAGGGGTTCCCACAAGGTCCATAACAACCTCTAAAATTGAAACATATCCAATAATAAAACTTCCAGAATATTCTAAAGAGAAGTTTTCAGAATTAAAAGAAAAGTTCGATTTTACTGATGAACTTCTAGAAAAATAGAAGAACAACTTAAATCTAAATTAACTATCTCTAATGCAGTTTCCAACCAAGCTAGCACTAGTAAAAATGATAAAATAATAGAATTTCATAATTTATAGAATAAATTAAGTTCTGTTGAAAGTGAATATACTGCTCTAAAGGCAAAAGAAGACTTCCCTGATAAAAGAAAAAAAAACTAGAAAATTTAATAAAAACTTCTATAGAAATTTTCGAAGTAATTAATAAAATAAAAACGATCTCTACAATCAAAACTATTGACTCCGAAATTAATAGAATTACTAATGACCCAAGATATTCTAACAAAAAGAATTACTATGGTATAGCATCATTCCCAGATGTTCAATTTGAAGAAGATATCTATTTAACTAGCGCCACTCACAATGGAACTGGTATCACAGAGTGGAACATAGATGGATTGGCAGAAAGCCAAATCTACAAAAAACTTCATGAAATTGGAATTGCAGTTACTACTTATAAAATGAAAAATACATCAGGCAAATATGCTGCAACATTAATAATTTCGAGATTCACTGGAATGTTAAAAAATTAGTGGGACAATTATCTCTCCAAAGAAAATAAAGGTAAAATCCTAGGAGCTACTACAATAACAACTGTAGTAAAAATAGATGGTAATATACAAGTTGCAGAACAAGAAGGTAGAGAAGATGCTTCTGCAACTTTAATCTATTGTATTGCTAAACGCTTTATTGGAGAACCAAAACGTTTCCAAGACAGGAGTTTAGAACTTCTTAATAATCTTAACTACCCAAAATTAACAGATTTTAGGTGGCATAAAGATATGTTCGTAGAAAAGGTAATGATTAGAGAAGACTGTGGTACTGCTTTCTGGAAAGAAAGATTTATCAGCAGTCTAACAAGATTATTTGCCGAAAAGGTAAGAACAAAAATCAAAGATAGATTTAACGGTCAAATCCCTTATGATAACCTTACATATGGAGATTTAATCAATTTTATTAATGTAACAGGTCTTGACTTATGTACATACCTAAAACTTAAAAGTCTTATTAAAAAGGACAGACTTCAATCCAAAATAAAGTTAGGTAGTTTCTGCCAAGACTTTGATTTTAAAACAATTGCTGCTCCATCTAAAAGAGCAAAACAACATAAAAATATTTCTGAAAAATCCAAAAGACACCATAAGCGTAAAGAAAAGAAGGAAGGAACCCCTAAAAAGAGAAGGTTCAAAAGGCATTCCAAAAGGGAACACTGTGATAAATGCTGGTCTTGTGGAAAGACAGGGCATAGAGCTAATGAATGCCCAGTGGCCAACAAGAAAAAGAAAAAGGTTAACGCCTTAGAAATTGATGAAAATACTAAAGAAAAGCTATTCCCTATTCTTGAACAAAATGATAACAACACCTCATTGTCATCATCAGATGAAAGTTATTCTAACAGTGACGATGAATTAATCAATATGGCATATAGCTCCGACAATAGCAGTAGATCTAAAGAAGACAACTGTAGCTGCACTGGTGCAATATGTGTGTGCGGACAAAATTCTATAAAAGTTATTACTAACGACTCAAAAGAAGTCTTATTTGATATTATTTATCACATAGATGATGAAGAAATCAAAAGAAAATATTTAACAGAATTAAAAAATATCATCATTAATCAAATAGGAAATCATCATAAAATAGAACCTTTTAATATGAAAGAGGTTATGAATAGATTTTCTGTCAAAGATAATAAACCTACTATTCAACATCTACAGAAAGAAATAAAATCTGTAAAAGATGAAATATAAGCGGTTAAGCTTAGACTTGACAAAATAGAAATGGAAAATCTTACAAAAGAAATATTACAAGCAGCCAATAAGAAAGAATCAATTGGTGAATAATTCATAGAAGATGATAATGATGATTCAGTTAGTGGTACAACTGTGGCCAAAATAACAAAAGTAAAAGCCCAAAGCTACCATATTCCTATTACCTTAAATGTCAAAGATATCACGCTAAATAAATTAGTTTACTAGACTCAGGTGTAGATAGAAACTGTATAATGGAAGGAATAATACCAACTAAGTACCATGAAAAAAGTACTATAAAATTATATTCTGCCACAGGAGAAAAATTAAAGATAAATTATAAGTTATCAAAAGTCCACATCTGTAATGATGGAATCTGCTTTATAAACAATTTTGTGGTAACCCGGATATAAATGAAGCAAGTATCCTAGGAATGCTATTTATAACTCAGATTAAACCATATCATGATCACTTGGATGCAATTTGCACCACAATATTAGGAAAGGGAATAAAATTCCCATATCTAAATTCTATCTCCAGAGAGGAAAGTGACTTCCTCAAATCAAAAACTATTTTTAAAATAAACCTGCTTTCAAATCAGGTAAATTATATAAAAACAACATAAAAGTTTACAAAATTGATCAAACTTTAAAAACCCCTAGAATGGAGGAAAAGATTTAAAATTTTCAAGAAAAACTCAAACTTGAAGTCTTTTCAGAATTACCCTATGCCTTCTGGGAAAGGAAAAGACATGTAGTTGAACTACCTTATATAAATGAATTCACAGAACATGCCATACCCACAAAGGCAAGGCCTATTCAAATGAACCATGATCCCATGGAAATTTGCAAAAACGAAATTAATGATCTCCTTAAAAAGAATATTATAAGACCGCCAAAATCACCATGGAGCTATGCAGCTTTCAACTTTAACAATAGCGCAGAAAAAGAAAGAGGAGCTCCCAGACTTGTCATTAATTATAAACCGTTAAACAAAGTTCTACAATGGATTAGGTACCTGATACCTAATAAAAGAGATTTGTTTAAAAGAACTTACAAAGCTAATATCTATAGCAAATTTGGCGTGAAATCAGCTTTCTGGCAAATTCAAATTAGTGAAAAAGATAAATATAAAACTGCTTTCAATGTTCCCTTTGGACAATACAAATGATATGTTATGCCTTTCGGGTTAAAAAATACCCCATCAGAATTCCAAAATATTATGAATAATATATTCAACCCATATAGTAATATGTCAATAGTTTATATTGATGATATTCTAATATTCACAGAGGACATAGATTCTCATTTTAAACACTTAAATACATTCTTTAAGATTGTAAAACATAATGGTTTAGCAGTAAGTGCTAAGAATATTAAGTTCTTTCAAACAACAATCTGATTCTTAGGACACGACCTATACCAAGAAACTTATAAACCAATCTGTAGAGCCATTGAGTTCTCATCCAAATTCCCCGATGAAATAACAGACAAAACTCAATTACAAAGGTTCTTAGGAAGTCTTAACTATGTTGCAGACTTCATACCTAACATTAGGAAAATCTGCAAACCACTATATAAGAGTCTTAGGAAGAACCCAGTTCCATGGAGTATAGAACAGACAGACACTGTTAAAAAGGTCAAGTCCATTGTTCAAAAACTTTCGTGTCTAGGTATTCCAAATCTAGATGCACTCATGATAGTAGAAACCGACGCTTTAGACGAAGGGTACAGTGGTATTCTTAAACAGAAAGTCTCTCTAGAATTTTCAGAATAATTAGTTCGATTAACTTCAGGAATCTGGAATTCCGTACAGTCAAAAAAGAGTTTTTGTCTATAGTACTATGCATTATTAAATTTCAAGATGATTTGATTAATAAAGAAGTTTTACTTAGAGTTGATTGTAAATCGGCTAAAGAAATTTGACAAAAAGATGTGAAAAACCTTATTTCAAAACTAACTTTTGCCAGATGGCAAGCATTGTTATCAAGCTTCGATTTTCAAATCGATTTCAATAAAGGTGAAGAAAATTCTTTACCAGACGTTTTAACCAGAGAATTCTTACAGGGAAAGAATGAGACCAAGCAAGCTGGGTCCCTTTAGGGCCTCACCCAATAGGAATCAAGGAAATAGATATTCCGCACTCGCAAAATTTCCATCCCTACCCGTGTGACCACCTTCACATATAATGGTTACCCCTCCAAGAGTACCCACTATAAATAAACCCTCATCATCAAATATGATAATTATCGGTTCTATACCAAGAGTAGAAGGACCATTTCAACAGGCTTCATCGAAGGCCTCAACAAGCTCAATGACAGGTAAACTATTAACCAGTTCAGATTACGAGATGAAGACTCCAGAGTCTTTTGCACAAGCAGTTAACCCGAACACTCCTTCCAAGAAAGAAGGTAAAAAGCCCATCTCTCAAGAGAAGGAAAATTTTGAACTCATACCCAAGTTGCCAATCATGATTTTGGCATTAGATAAAGGTTACGAAAATCTCAAAATAAGAGATTTAATTAGACCTTGTTATACAAACAGAAATTATGTAGAATCTAGTGACTCTCTCAAAACAAGAAGGTACTATGAATTTATCCTAATAGACACAGGATCAATATCCATAAAGCATAGTTAAAAGATAATATAGACCTAGATAGTATTAAATACTCTAGGTTCATTATTAATAAGATTATTAGTCCTTTTGAATGGGGTATGGATCATTTACACACCCTGATTGTGCTATCAAAACAACATAGGCCTCAAACCTATAATTGCTTTGATTATTTTTCTTGGTTGTAGTGTGGATGTTGGAGCAGCTCCTCTATGCTGTGGGTGTGGAGGGGGGGCTGTTGCCGCCTGATAGAGGCAGAAGTGGGGGCCACCGGAGCTACCTGCGTCGAGTGTTTTGATTGAAAGAGGAAGGGAGACAACTCAAATGGCAGCACAGAAATAGAAAGAGTCGTGCTTCAAAGTGGAATTCTTCTAAGATCCATTGCTCGATTTTGCTGCATGCTCTGCTCCCAAAATGCAGAGAGACCTACAAAGGCAGATCCGGGTTGGTTGGTCCGAAAAGTCATGGGAGAGGCAGGCCCTCTCGACCCTGAGGCCGTAGCAAAGATGATGCAAGAGATCCGGAACCACATTCGCGATCTGGAAGAGAGGAAGGAGGGCCTCCTCCAGGATTGAACCGCTCACATCACAATAGTAGTAGCGTAAAGGCCGTAAGTCGGGGGGAGGCTTATACAGAAGCATGGTATAACTCCTTTATTACTTTCGATTTTAGCTTTTGGGACTAAAGTTGTTTTCATTAGTCTATAATACACTCTATATATTACAACTATATAGATACTAATGTCTCTCTTGAATAGTGGCCCTATTTTGTTGATATCCATGTTTTCACCATGTGATAAAGTAATTGAGGATTCAATCATACTAGATAACATGTTTAGGCTTTATGCCGATACTGTTGGGACCCATAGTGGTCGTTTTTTGCTGTCATCTCACTGATTTCATTGATATTTTGTACTCAGTCGTATTCATGCATTTATATCATATCTCAGTCTCAGTTGTTATTTATTGATATGTCATATCATTGTTGTCGGGCTAGTTTCATGACATTGTGAGCCCATTAGTGAGACTGAAAAGATTGATGACTGAGTGAGTCCGAGAGCCTGATTATGAGTGATATTTATGGGATCGGGCTGCACACTGTAGCATGCCATATTGATTTATGCCTGGATCTGGCTTATGATAGTGCTTGGGTTGTAGGAGCACCTTCGGAGTCTGCACACCCCCAGTGAGTGCGGTTGATTATATTGAGGGATGGATCTTCCCTAGACATGGATCTTGTCCGAAGCATTTATATACATGGAGATGGATCTTCTCCATGGGGCCGGATTGGCCTTCCTCGGTAGTGAGTGACTGATGGTCAGTGATATATATATATTCCAAGATGGATCTTCCCTGGGCCGTATGGGCCATATACAGTGCCGAGTGGTTGCGCATGATGAGTGGAAAGTGTGAGACAGTGAAATTGAGTATTCTGAGAGTGTGAGTACATGATTCATTTTTGAGATATATGGCATTGGCATGCATACATGACATACATGCATAGATATGCAGTTTTTCTCATGTTGTACGGTATCACGTCATCCATGACTTTTTACACACATTGATATGTGGTCATAGAGAGGTATTTCATACTTGTTATCTGGAAAGAAAATGAAACATCTTATTTATTGTGGAAAGGATATTTGGAAAAATTACAGTTTTCAAACTTACTCGTATTTTTGGCATTTTCGGTAAAAGATTTGGGTTTTCACTAAGATACTTGAAAAGCATGACTATTTTCTGGAACTGTGAACGAGCTGAGCAATTTACTTCTTAGATACATCTTTTATTACTTGTATTATGTTGTTATGAACTGTTGTGGGATATTGGTATTGGACCCGACCTTGTGTTAGCTCGTCACTACTTTCAACCTAAGGTTAGATTTGTTTCTTATTGAGTAGATGGGGTTAGTTGTACTCATACTACACTTCTGCACCTTGCGTGCAGATGTTGGCTACTAATGTTGTTATGATCGATGGGAGCTGGATTGAAGATGTATCTGCGTCCCAGTTGTAGCTGACTCTTGTTCATGGTAGCTTTAGATCTGTAAGACTCTGTTTATGTACTTTTCAAACATACGATATATTTATTTCATTTCAGCTTTATAAATTATATTCTTAGAAGCTCATGATTTGTACTACCAGTTCTTGGGGGGAATGTATTATTTTCATATATTTTCTTTAAATTAATTACCTTATTAAATTTCATTGGAATTGGATAGTTGATATTTGGCTTACCTAGCGGTTTGGGTTAGGTGCCACCATGACCAGGTGGATTTCAGGTCATGACAAGGTTGTATCAAAGCTCTAGGTTCATAGGTTCTACAAGTCATGAGAAAGTGTCTAGTAGAGTCTTGCAGATCGGTATGATGACGTCCATACCTATCTTCGAGAGGCTACATGACATTTAGGATATACTTCCCATCTTCCTTTCCTTATCATGCGGTATTGATTCAGCGTGAAGCATAACTCTTTGAATTCCTTCCACGCATTCGTATGCGCATGTGAGCGCTCGGTATCGGTTGTGCGCCGGCGGCTTGTGATTCCATGGATGAGGTGCGAGATGTGATTTTTGTGTGTTGATGAAGGGCCATTCTGGAGGACTTGAGGCTGGGTTTTGACTGTAGCTTGCGCACGAAGATTTTGGTTGTATGAGCACGTGCTTTTGGGACTTATATGTGCGGTAATTCCCCTACGAGTGGAACTTGTGGCTCGATGAGCGGTAAAATGGCTTTGTGATGCGAATGATGTGACTGCGGGAGGTGTTTGTGTTAAGATGATTTGAATGCAATGAGAAGTCTTTCCTTGAGATGTAGCAATGACTTTGGGGTACCTAATTTCTGTATTGATTTGGCATATGGTCTCGAGTTACGGTTGTATTGAGGGATCTCTCATGTTGTTTAGTCGTGGGGTGAAGTAGATTCTCATGTCTTGTTGATGAGTTTGGAATCGAGAAGATTAAGTGATTGCTTAGTAGTTGTGGCTATGAAAGAGTATAAAGAGATGTCAGTTTGAGGCTGAGCAGGTGGGTTATAACTTGCGAGGTAATCTACGGATGTGTGATTTGCAGGTGGGTTAGAACCTGCGAGGTAATCTACGGATGTGTGATTTTTATAATGTTGTGTGGGGGCATTCTTTTCTACCAGTTGGGTATATTTGTGCGATTTGAGTTTGGATCGATTGTAATAGTTGACCTCACTATCATGAGGATGAATGTGAGGTTTGCAGACGATTTGAGGTATTATATGGTTTGTGTTACATGGGCTTACGAAGGATTTAGTTGAATTTCAGTGCGGGATTCTAGCAGTAATAGAGTATGGGTATCGTGATGTTATCGACTATTTTGTTCTATGGCTTTGAGTCAAGTGGGGGAGTCTGCTATCGACGAGTTGTTTGCATGGTTATGTGTCAGATTGGTTTCGATTCGAGGTATACTGGTGAATCAGTTATGACTTGCAGAGGTCGAGATCGAGGATGACTCGAGCAAAAGAATTTCGTAATACAAGTTGTATTACACTCTATGGGTATATAGGAATCATAAAAATATATGAGTGGTTATTCGCGAAGGATGTAGGGTACATAGAGTAGGAATTTTCTCGATTGCTTAGGAGTGTGGGCCACTCCCTTGGGTGTTAGTGTACTAATACGGCACAAGTCGTTCGGTCCATTTGGTCGGTTCAATTGAGATTTGGGTAGAGTGGATGACTTTTAAGAATAGTTCTAATGGATTCAAGATTTATATCTAGAAGTTTGGAATTTTCAGGATTTGTATATGGCTAGAAAACTGAGATTTACATTGGATAGTGTCGAGACTTATGGCATTTTTATACCATTGTGGATTATGCATTTCTGCGTCAAGTAGATGAAGGAAATAGTTTAATGTTCACATAAGGTCTCTTTAGAGTGGGTACCGCGGTTGTGGCACTTTGGGGTACTTAAGAGGGAAGTCAGTGGTTTATGGGCCTTATGGCGTAGTGGTTTTATATTAGGGGTCTCTTGTGTGGTGAATTTTGGAAGGGACTTGGAGAAATATTATAGCGTGGTAGTAGGTTGGATCAGCACAGTAATGGATATAATCGGTTCTTTGGGTACTTATGATGTGACTAGTCTCCATAAGTGTTTCGTGGCAATGCTCTTGGGTTTTGTGACGACCCAAAACCTAACCCGTCGTGATGGTGCCTATCGTGATACTAGGCAAGCCGAACTTTCCAAAACACTTTCAAAATTTAATAGAAATAAATTAAGACATTTAAAATAACCGGAGATTTTCATAAAAATGGGGGTCAAACCCAAATAAAACATAAGTGCGGAAAACATAGCCCGACATCGGGGTGTCACTAAGTCATGAGTGTCTAATAACCAATCTAGAAATAGAGTCTACTACAGTCTATGCCAAATGCCAATACAAGAGAGAAAAGATAATAAGAAAGGAGAAACAAGGACTGCGGATGCCGACAGCTACCTCGTAAGTCTCCGATAATCAGCCCGCACACGAACTCAGCGACCGCCTGAACCGTACAAACCTGGATCTGCACATGAAGTGCAGGGTGTAGCATGAGTACAACCAACTCAGCAAGTAACAAAATTAAATAAGGAAGTGAGAAGCAGTATCGAACTATAATAATATAGATCATTTCAAAAGTTTTCAATAAAGAGTGAATATGGTTTCAAATCCGGTGGTATAAGTCAAATCAGTTCGAGCCCAAGTAAAACAGATATGAATCTTCCAGAAATTTCACAACAACATCAGATAACTAAGTGAAACAATAAATAAAAGCAAGTACAGCCTCTCAAGGCAGCAGTCACTCAACTCATCTCATCAGCTCATACTCTCGGCTCTCAACCCTCAATACACACTCTCAATAGATACCTACGCTCACTGGGGGTGTACAGACTCCGGAGGGGCTCCTTCCAGCCCAATCGCTATATCGCTGGAGCGTGCAGACCGACCCTATCATATAAGTAGCCATAAGGCTCATTGTGGTGTGCAACCCGATCCACAGTCCATAAATAGCCATAAGGCTCGTTGCGGCGTGCAACCCGATCCATATACCCTCACATAGATCACAGCTCAGCACTCAGGCCCTATCTCAGTCACTGACCTCTCCATCTGCTCGGGCTCACAGAATATCATAATAATCGTCCCAAACAGAGAATACAACAAGTATCAACAAGAAATGAGAGGGAACAGAGATATACACACAAGTAAGATTGTGACTGAGTACAAGACAACAATTAGCAGTCAATTCAACAAGTATACAACCACTGCGGGTCCCAACAGTGATATCATAAGGCCTAAACATGGTTTCTAACATGAAAGGCAGTCAATTTCTCAAAGGCAAGCAAAAACAAGTAATAACAATGGCTATTCGACTTTACAGTCTAACGGGACGGACCTAGTCACAATCCCTCATGCTGCACGGTGCACGCTCACACGCCTGTCACCTTGCATGTGCGTCACCTCCAAACACTCACATCATACCAATCCTCGGGGTTTCATACCCTCAAAACCATATTTAAAACTGTTACTTACCTCAAACGTGCAAATATCCTACTCCGCAATGCCTTTGCCCTTCGAATCAATCTCCAAACACTCTGAATCTAGCCATAAGAAGTACGAGATAATCAATATTGGTTAAAAGTATCAATTCCACAAAAAACAACTAAAATATAGCCCAAAATCCAAAATCGGCTCACCCCTCCCCCCGGGCCCACGTATCGAAACCCGACGAAAGTTACAAAACCTGAAAAACCCATTCACTCACGAGTCTAACCATACCAAATTTATAACAATCCAACCTCAATTACTTACCCCAATGTTTTCCTTGAAAATCCTCGAAACATCGCCTCTCTCCTGAGCTTCTCAAGTCCAAAATCGAAAATGAAAGTCCAACCCTCGAGCTAGTATTTTTCTGCCCAGAAATACCGCACCTGCGGTCCTCTTGTCGCTTTTGTGACACCGCACCTGCAGAAATTCCATCGCAGGTGCGGATTTCACTTAATAATCTTGATCTTTCTCCTTCGGCCCCAAGACCGCATCTGCGCCTATCGCAGGTGCGAGAATCCGTCGCACCTGCGGCCATCCTTCGCACTTACGCCCAGCTGCCCGCATCTGCGACCCTTGCAGGTGCGGGAAAATCTTCGGACCTGCAGCTCCTGCCAAGCTCCTTCTTGGCCAGCATCTGCCTCTCTTTCTTC
The DNA here is from genome assembly GCF_000390325.3 of Nicotiana tomentosiformis. Lineage (NCBI taxonomy): Eukaryota > Viridiplantae > Streptophyta > Magnoliopsida > Solanales > Solanaceae > Nicotiana > Nicotiana tomentosiformis. The sequence goes on from NC_090820.1 coordinate 113,293,741, forward strand.
GCTTATACGGACTCACACCAGCGGTTCCCACTCCGCAGGTGCGGTTACACCAGTAGCAGCAGCTTCAGCTGCATTTCCTTAACTCCTATCAAGTCGTTAACCACCCAAAATCACCCCGAGGCCTCTGGGACCTCAAACGATCATACCAACATCTCATGAAACCCCATGCAAACTTAGTCGAACCTTCAAATCACTCAAGATAACATCAATTACACCCGGATTCAAGCCTAAACAACTTCTAAACTTTCAACTTCCGCAAATGATGCCGAAATATACCAAACCACATCCGATTGACCTCTAATTTTACACAAAAGTCAAAAATGTCACCACGCACCTATTACAACTTCCAGAAATCCAATCCGACCCCGATATCAAAATTTTCACTGCCGGCTAAAATTGCCAAAATTCCAACTTTCGCCAATTCAAGCCTAATTCTACTACGGACCTCCAAATCACATTCCGGATGCGCTCCTAAGTCCAAAATAACCTAAAGGGGCTAATGGAACCATAAAAATTCAAATCCGAGGTCGTTTTCCCACAAGTCGACATCCAGTCGACTTTTCCAACTTAAGCTTCCAATTAAGAGTCTAAGTATCTCAATTCACTCCAAAACCACTCTGGACCCGAACCAACTAACCCGGTAAGACATAATATAGTTGTAAAGCACAAAAGAAGTAGAATTGGGGGAAATAGGGCAATAACTCTCTCAAAATGACCGGTCGGGTTGTTACAGGTTTTGGCAACCTGTGTGGCTGGGTGAGTTAGAGAGATTCAGTTCTGATAGCTTGGTTTTATGCAAATGGTCTTCGAAGAGTTCTCAATGGGTTTTACCATGGTTTGAGGAGTATATTTCCTACCGACGTGAGAAATGTTTTGCATATTGGGATTTCTCCGGGATGAGATCGAATGGAAGGTTTCTGACCGATCGGGTATGTATTATGCTTGTGACTCAAATTTGATTATGATGTGGTGTATTGTGTGGGATTGAGATTTGCATATGCAAGGTCACGGGTCAATTTGGAAGAGAAGGGTATAAATTCATAGGCAGCATGGACGGTTTCAGATGACTAGGTAAATGATATTACTAATTAGTATGGCCTGATGAGAGTATACATTTTAGAAGGGGCAATGTGTTTTGATTTATGGATACTTCATTGGTATTTTGGCACTCTCCTGGTTGATCGACTACTGATATTCAAATTTTGCTATGTGGCACGGAAGAATTTTAGAAGTATTTCTCATAGGAGGATCGTGCATGAGAGATGTGTTAGATATTCTGGCGGTGGAGTTAGGATCAGATATGGTGATTCGTGTGTTCTATGGATTTGGAGATTGGGAATTCTCAGGAGCGGATTATTTCATGGTTGTGGACTGCGAAGTCATGGCCGAAGATAGCCAAATGATAGTATGTGTTATGATTCAGTCATTGTGGGCTTTCGGAGGGTTATTTATCTATTTATGGGTGGCCGGAATTGATTTGGGGGTCCATTAGTGGGCCCAATTAGGATCTGTATTTTACACCGAGCCGGATTGGTTGGCTCCATACTGCTATTATTGAGGAATGTACCATTCGGTTGTCGTTGAGCTTATTCGTGTTCTGAAATGATTTGTGAATTACTTACCTATGCTACGAGGGGTTGCGATTCGTGGGTTATATGTACACCCGACATGGTTCTATTTGGGCTTTATAGTGGAATTTAAGCGAGATGAGTATTTGGGTATTGCATGATTGATTGCGCATTGGCTATGTTCTTTCCGAATTATGGTATTGTGTTATTTTCTCTCCGTGGTTACGGTAATGCACTTTGGGTACTTGATGTCGAATTTCGCCTGGTTTTTGATTTTGAGCATGGTGGCTGAAGTATTTCATATGGACCAGTGTTTGGGTAGGGTCAAGCATTGCAGCGGAGTTATGCTAAGATCTGATCCTTTGTGTTTAGATTTGTGTGTCTTGGTTCTATCAGGTATGATGGGTTCATAGCAATTCGGTTGTGGTGGTACTTGTTGAACTTGCATGATGGTTCTCTCGTTTGATTCATTTTTCCATGATTTGAGTATATTTGAAATGTTGCTTATTGGTGCACGGATTGCACGGGTTATGGCTTTAGATTGTATTGATTTGTCATGTCACTAGAGTGGTCGGGTTGGATGAGATGAGGTCATTGGACCTATAATAGATATTGTCGTAATTGATTACAGCATGGTTGGAAGGATAATATCGAAAGTCGGCTTAGAAATTTGCTATAGTTCTTGTCGAAGGAGATGGAGTACCATGACTTGTCGATCTGACGAATAGTTATGAGTTCTGCATGTTTCTTTCATCATTGGCACTGTATGAAGGTTTAGAACGAGGCTTTGTTTGATATGAGGTTGTTACCGGTATTGGGTCGATTTGAGCAGCTACTGTGATTAGAAATCATTGCTTCGACCATTTGATCTATTTGGCATTTGAGTTTGAGTATTTGAGTTATGGTTACGGCTTTTTGTACAGCTTGTTCAGACTTATACAGTATGTAGATGCGAAATTCTGATCTTATAAGAAATTTTGGATGTTGGAAATTGGATTCGAAGGCTTGTGGGCTAGGTTGAATTGAGAAATTTAAGATATATTGTGTTATAGAACCTATATAGGATAGGGTGATGTGGGATCACCCCTAGGTATGTGCATGGTAAGTTTATACGGAGGTTTGATGGCTTCGAGAACAACTCTGGACACGTTCGAGGACGAACGTATGTTTAAGTAGGGGAGGATGTAACGACCCTACCAGTCGTTTTGATCATTTGTACTTCCCTAGGTAGTTTACAGGCGTGAGTAGCTCCGTATGATATATTTTGACATGTGTGAATTGTCGGTTTTGGTTTTTAGGCTATTCATAATCGATTTGGAAGAATGAATTTCATTGTTGAAGCTTTAAAGTGGGAGAGTTGACCAAGTTTGACTTTTTGTGAATTTGAACCCGAAATGGAGTTTTGATGCTTTTGTTAGCTCCGTTGGGTTATTTTGGACTTAGAAGCGTGTCCGGATTGTGATTTGGAGGTTCGTAGTAGAATTTGGCTTAAAATGGCGAGAGTTGGAATTTTGGAAAGTTTGACCGGGAGTTGACTTTTTGATATCGGGGTCGGATTTTGATTCCGGAAGTAGGAGTAGGTCTGTATTGTCAAATGTGACTTGTATGCAAAATTTGAGGTCAATCGGACGTGATTTGATAGGTTTCGGCATCGGTTGTGGAAGTTTGAAGTTTCAAAGTTCATTGAATTAGAATTGAAGGGTGATTCATCGTTCCGATGTTGTTATGTGTGTTTTGAGGCCTCTAGTAGGTCCGTATTATGTTATGGGACTTGTTGGTATGTTTGGACGAGGTCCCGAGGGGCTCAGGCGTGTTTCGGATTAATTTCGGATCATTTTCTTCAATGTTGCTATTGCTGGTTCTGGTGTGACCGCACCTGCGGCTGTGCACAGGTGCGATGGTCACAGAAGAGACGAAGGGGTCGCAGGAGCGAAAATATTGCTAGGTGCAGGGTTCTGCAGAAGCGGAGATTACTTCGCATCTGCAAAGGCGCAGATGCGGTGAGTTAAGCGCAGAAGCGGTTGGCAGCACAGAAGCAATATTTGGGCGCGCACCTGTGAGTGCGCAGATGCAGGTAATTACCGCAGGTGCGAAGGCAGGCCTCCAATGCTTCTCCATAGAAGCGTGATATTTGGTCGCAAAAGTGACGCCGCAGAAGCGGCTAATGTGTCGCAGGTGCGAAAGTGCTGGACAGAATGATAAATATAAGGGTTCACAATTTTGGCTTCATTTTAACATTTCTAAGCTCGGATTGAGGCGATTCTTCAAGCAAATGTCACCATATGAATTGGATTAAGTGTTATCTACTCGGATTTTGGTTATATTTCATGAATCTACCTTCGTTTTGGTAATTGGATTGTGAATTTAACGAGGAAATTGGGGGTTTTGGCCTAAAGTTTCATAATATGAATTTTTGAGTTTTGAACATCGAATTAGAGTCGAATTTGAGTAAAACTAGTATGGTTGGACTCGTAATTGAATGGGTTGTTTGATTTTGTAAATTTTGTCGGGTTCCGACGTGCGGGCCCGGGTTAGGCCTTTGGCCGATTTTGTGCTTTTGATTCAAGATTTGATCTTTTTCGATCGGGATTGTTTCCTTTAGCATTGTTTGATGTACTTAAGTTGTTTTTGGTTAGTTTCGAGCCATTCGGAGGTCGGAACGTGTGGGATGGCATATTTGGAGCACCGCTTGGCTTGCTTGGCATTGGTATTGGCTTGTTCGAGGTAAATAACTCTTCTAATTCTAGAGTTGAGGGTATAAAACCCCGAAATACGTGTTATCTGATTTGTGTTAAGGTGACGCACATGCTAGGTGACGGGCGTGTGGGCGTGCACCATGTAAATTGGGACTCTGTTGTTTCCATGGCACTGAATAATGGCCCTATTTTGTTGATATCCGTGTTTTCACCATGTGATAAAGTAATTGAGCTGTCAATCGTGCTAGATATCATGTTTAAGCTTTATGCCGATACTGTTGGGACCCATAATGGTCGTTTCTTTCTGTCATCTCACTGATTTCATTGATATTTCGTACTCAGACATATTCATGCATTCATATCATATCTTAGTCTCAGTTGTTATTTATTGATACATCATATCATTGTTGTCGGGCTAGTTTCATGACATTGTGTGCCCGTTTGTGATACTGAAAAGATTGATGACTGAGTGAGTCCGAGAGCCTGATTATGAGTGACATTTATGGGATCGGGCTGCACACTGTAGCATGCCATATTGAGTTATGCCTGGATCTGGCTTATGATAGTGCTTGGGTTGTAGGAGCACCTTCGGAGTCTGCACACCCCCAGTGAGTGCGGTTGATTATATTGAGGGATGGATCTTCCCTAGACATGGATCTTGTCCGAAGCATTTATATACATGGAGATGGATCTTCTCCATGGGGCCGGATTGGCCTTCCTCGGTAGTGAGTGACTGATGGTCAGTGATATATATATATTCCAAGATGGATCTTCCCTGGGCCGTATGGGCCATATACAGTGCCGAGTGGTTGAGCATGATGAGTGGAAAGTGTGAGATAGTGAAATTGAGTATTTTGAGAGTGTGAGTACATGATTCATTTTTGAGATACATGACATTGGCATGCACACATGACATACAGGCATAGAGATGCATTTTTTCTCATGCTGTACGTTATCATGTCATCCATGATTTTTTACACACATTGATATGTGGGCATAGAGAAGTATTTCACACTTGTTATCTGGAAAGAAAATGAAACATCTTATTTATTGTGGAAAGGATATTTGGAAAAATTACAGTTTTCAAACTTACTCGTATTTTTGGCATTTTCGGTAAAAGATTTGGGTTTTCACTAAGATACTTGAAAAGTATTACTATTTTCTGGAACTGTGAAGGAGCTGAGCAATTTACTTCTTAGATACATCTTTTATTACTTGTATTATGATGTTATGAACTATTGTGGGATATTGGTATTGGACCCGACCTTGTGTTATCTCGTCACTACTTTCCACCTAAGGTTAGGTTTGTTACTTATTGAGTATATGGGGTTGGTTGTACACAAACTATACTTCTGCACCTTGCGTGCAGATGTTGGTTGTTGATGTTGCTGTGATCGATGGGAGCTGGATTGAAGATGTACCTGCGTCTCGGTTGTAGCTGCCTCTTGTTTGTGGTAGTTTTAGATCTGTAAAACTCTGTTTATATACTTTTCAAATAGACGATGTATTTATTTTATTTCAGCTTTGTAAATTCTATTCTTAGAAGCTCATGATTTGTACTACCAGTTCTTGGGGGAAATGTATCAGTTTCATATATTTTCTTTTAATTAATTGCCTTATTAAATTTCATTAGAATTGGATAGTTGATGTTTGTCTTTCCTAGCAGGTTGGGTTAGGTGCCATCACGACCAGGTGGATTTCGGATCGTGACATGGGTTCTTCCTAAGACGCTTATATAGTGGTTCGCAGATTTTCTTAATGTTAGGGATGAAGTCTGCAACATAGTTAAGGCTTCCTAAGAACCTTTGTAATTGAGTTATGCGTGTTATTTCATCGGGGAATTTGGATGAGAACTCAATGGATCTACATATTGGTTTGTAGGTTCCTTGGTTTAGGTCGTGTCCTCAGAATCTAATGGTTGCTTGAAACAACTTAATCTTCTTAGCACTTACTACTAAACTATTATGTTTTACAATCTTAAAGAATGTATTTAAGTGTTTAAAATGAGAATCTATGTCCTCTGAGAATATTATAACATCATCAATATAAACTATTGACATATTACTATATGGGTTGAATGTATTATTCATAATATTTTGGAATTCTGATGGGGCATTTTTTAACCCGAAAGGCATAACATTCAATTAGTATTGTCCAAAGGGGACATTGAAAGCAGTTTTATATTTATCGTTTTCGCTAATTTGAATTTGCCAGAAACCTGACTTCATGTCAAATTTGCTATAGATATTAGCTTTGTAAGTTCTTTTTAACAAATCTCTTTTATTAGGTATCGGGTACCTAATCCATTGTAGAACTTTGTTTAACGTTTTATAATTAATGACAAGTCCGGGAGCTCCTCTTTCTTTTTCTGCGCTATTATTAACGTAGAAAGCTGCACAGCTCCATGGTGATTTTGACGGTCTTACAATCTTCTTTTTAAGGAGATCATTAATTTCGTTTTTACAAATTTCCATGAGATGATGGTTCATTTGAATAGGCCTTGCCTTTGTGGGTATGGCCTGTTCTGTGAATTCATTTATATAAGGTAGCTCAACTACATGTCTTTTCCTTTCCCGGGAGGCATAGGGTAATTCTGAACAAACTTCAAGTTCGAGTTTTTCTTGAAACTTTTTAATCTTTTCCTCCATTCCCGGAGTTTTTAAAGTTTGTTAAATTTTGTGAACTTTTATGTCATTTTAAAAATAATTTACCTGATTTGAAAGCAAGTTTATTTTAAAAATAGTTTTTGATTTGAGGAAGTCACTTTCCTCTCTAGAGATAAAATTTAGATAAGGGAATTTTATTTTCTTTCCTAATATTGTGGTGCAAATTGCATCCAAGTTATTATGATATGGTGTAATCTGAGTTATAAATGGTATTCCTAGGATAATTTCTTCATTTATATCCCTGCTTACCACAAAATCATTTATAACGCAAATTCCATCATTACCGATGTGGGCTTTTGATAACTTATAATTTATCTTTATTTTTTCTCCTGTGGCGGAATTTAATTTTGTAGTACTCTTTGGGAAGTCTTCAGATCTTAAAGAAGATGAACAATGAACCTATGCAGAGATGAACATTATAGAGTAATTAAGATTTATAACATGAAGATGTTAACAAGATTTCGACGAACCCTAAGGACAGTATGAGGGGTTTAGCCTCTCATACTTAGCAACATGGCTCTGATACCATTCAAAGGATTATGGGTTTTATAATCAAAATTAAAAAATAAATGCGAAATTTAAATAGTAAGTAAGAAATACTAATTTGATAAGAGCTTTATTCAAGCATAAGCAAACATTTTACAAAGAGAGAAGGGAGAGAAAGCAAATCTTGGAAAATTTTCTCATGTCTAACGATTATAATTTGAAAGCTTTTTATAGACTTCTGAAAATTGTTGAGTTAATCTCAACCTTACGAATGGACGATCTTAGACCGATGTCTTCTGCTTTGCTGAAGGGTCGTCTTCTGCTTTGCCGAAGGGGCAAGGTACTATTCTTGTCCTTTTGCGGTTGTCGTTGTCAAGTGACTCTTCCTTTTCCGAAGAGTCATTTGCTTTTTGAAAAAGTTGTTTTTTTGTTGGAAGAGTCATATGTCTTCTTCTAAAGGGGTCAGATACTATTCTTCATCTGCATAGGCATGGTAAGCTTGGGCTATCCCCTCTGGGTCTTCCATGTCTCCATTATTTTCTGTTGAGGAAGATGCTGAGGCTGCTTCTAGCATGGCTTGTACTTCCGTTGGACTTAGTGTATCAATATTTGCCAAAACATCTAAGAGTTTCTTTTTTAATTCTATTTGGGAGCTGGATGATCCCGCTCTGCTTACTGCTTTGGACTTAGACTGGGTTTTTTTTACTTCAGTCACCCACCCTTTAATCCTTGGAATTTTAACTAGGTATTTAATTCAGTCACACACTTAGAATATCTCAATGGGTTTAACATATTAGGAGTAATAGTACCTGCACAAAGAAACAAAAAAGTTAGTGTAAAAAGTGATTCCATGATCTTTGCTTTTAGAGATGATACCAGATGTAAATTCTCCAGTTCTGGAGACATGCAGTCAGGGATCTACTGCATTGTTTCCATGAAAATAGAGGATAGATGGTGAGTTTTTGATGGCTGAGTGCTTGTAGAGCAAGAATGATATGTTCTACACATTTGAGATTTCTGCAGATTCAACTTGCTGATACCAAGACTGTCAGGAAAGGTAGGGGTCTCGTGTTGGGATAAGATTGTTTCAGATTTTCCAGATGATGGAAATTTGGTTAAGACAACTAGCATTGTGTGCATAACTGTTAATCTATTGAACCAGCTAAACAAATTGAGACTGTTGTGATGGCATGATTTGAGCCATTGATATATCCTCAGTAGAGTGAGAATTAAAAATGCTAATACCACACACTGATGATATGTCAATTAACTAAGCATGACATTAGAATAAGTACCTACAAAAAAGGTAAACAGAATTAGTAAAAACTATGCATCCCTACTTTCAGGATAGTGGCTGTGGATTTGAAACTATGATCTCAGGTTCTTGTGGCTTCTGAGAGCTGGTAGGGGCTGAGGTGAGATAATAAATATATGGGTTTAAGGTGTTGGTTTATTTGGTAGATGTAGTTCAGGAGTGTGGATGTGATTTTGCAAAGATGAAATGAGTTAAGGGTAGAAGGTTCAAATGTAGTGTATGTGTTGGTGTTTGGGTTCCGTGGACACTGATAAGGAAACAGAAGAGTGAACAGATCACTAGGAGAAAGATCCTGTAAAATCAAACAAAGTTATGAAAAAATTCATTTCTGTTGTTCTCTAATTGGATTTAAGGCTGTTGTTGTTTTTCCATTGATTGGTGTTATGCAACTACCAATTGAAAGTAGGCATCACAAATAGAGACACTATGATCAAGATGATTTGGACTATTGGGCATGCTCCCCTCTGAAAGACAGTTTTAGCCATAACCAATGGAATGATTGGCTAGGAATTGTGTAGGGAAATAAACCCTGCTGGTCCTTTTATGCCTAAAAGAGGGGGTTCCATTTTGGTCTAAAAGGATGTGACCCCTAATGTGGGGAGCTGCCACAGGTTGTGGAAATGTGTCTGTGATGCAAGGCTATGACTGAGTTTGGACAATGAATCTGCAAGGTAATTGGCCCCTCTGTATACATGTGAAATTGTAATGAATTCACATTGCAGACAAAGATCCATGAGTTTCTGCATTTGCATATCCAAGTTCCTGGGGGTACACACTCTCTATCTAGAAATTGTGTCACGACCCAAAATCCACTATAGGTCGTGATGGCGCCCAACGTCGCCGCTAGGCAAGCCAACGGTGAACTACCAACTTAATTATTTATTTTATTATTTTTGAAATCCTGAATCCCATTAAATGATAGAGTAAAATCTGGAACTCATTGAAACTTGTGCTATTCTTTACAAATTTCCGAATATAAATAAATCATAAAGTAAAATGATAATGATAACGTCAACTACAATTGGGAACATCCACTGGGAACCCCCAAAACCCGGTGTCACAAGTGCATAAGCATCTACTAGAGGGTACAATAATAATACAACATCTGTCTGGAATACAAGATAGACATGATAATGTAAATAGTAATAATGGAGACTCTGTATGTTGCGGTTCATAACAACGGATGCAGCTCACCGTAAAATCCCCGCAATAGTTGTGCCTTTACGCCCAAAAGACCACCAGAAATATATATGCCTACACAATAAGTGCAGAAGTGTAGCATGAGTACGTAAATTAACGCGTACCCAGTAAGTATCTAGCCTAACCCCAAATAAGTAGTGACGAGGGGTCGACATTGACACTTACTAGTGGTCCAATAAATCAAGTACAATAGAAAGTAAATAAGTATGAGGCATGGTAAATAAACAGTGTAAACAAATATAGGTACGTGGTACGATCCTTCTTTGAACAATAAACACAAGCTCTCAATTATCGGTTACCTCCTCAACTGGAGTATATATAAAATTTAGTCCCCACCAGATAGGTTGTCACAATTCAAATTAGGAAAACATACGGATACACTGGCTTCTTGTCAAATATTACGCACGATTCTACCAAGGCGAACGGCCTGATCCCATAAGAGTGTTTCATGAAGATTCCGAGGCAAATGGCCCGATCCCTTAAGAGTATTTTATAGAAATATGGAGGCGAGCGGCCCGATCCCATAAGAATATAATACTGCCGAGGCGTACGGCCCTATCCCATAAAAATGTGGCACATAATCCTACCGAGGCGAATGACCCAACCCCATAAGAGTGTATTACATAATTATGCCGAGGAGAACGGCCCGATACCATAAGAATGTGTTACATAATCCTACTGAGGCGAAAGGCCTGATCCCATAAGAGTGTATTACATAATCCTACCGAGGCGAACGGCCTGATCCCATAAGAATGTGGTACATAATCCTGCCAAGGCGAATGGCCTGATCCCATAAGAGTGTATTACATAATCCTGCCGAGGCGAGTGGCCCGATCCCATTAGAATAAGAGGCTTTAACGGGTCCTTGACCCCTCTGCCCAGCGATATTTCGTGCCTACGGCCACACAGTCGCACATGCGACTCCGCACCTGCGGAAAAATCAATTGAAGATGCAGTTCCCTCTAAGCCCAGGCAAATTCGCTTATGCGGACTAATGCTCCTGCTACGGTCTCGCTTCCGCTGAGCATTGGCCGCTCCTGTGAGCCCGCTTCTGCTACACACGACCGCACCTACGGCCTAGTAGATAAGGCCCAGATTTTGCATCTGCGGTGCCTCCTCCACTTCTGCGGATGAGCACCTGCGCGCCAAACTCCGCACCTGTGACCCTCCCTCTGGCTGGCCCTCTTCGCTTCTACGATGACTCCCTTCACACTTACGTGTCTGCACCTGCGACCAATCCCATCGCAGGTGCGGTGACACCAGACTTCTGTAGTCTTTAGCGATCACCAAGCCAAAACTGATCCCGATTCCACCCCGGGGTTCCCAGGTCCCGTCCGAACATACCAACAAGTTCCAAAACACGTAGCGAACCTACTCTAAGCCTCAAATCACATCGAACAACATCAAAACTATGAATCGACGATCGAAACCTTTTTTAAAACTTTCCAACTTCCAAACTTTGCCAAACGATTCTGAATTACACTTAAATATCCCGGAACGACGCCAAATATTGCGTGCAAGTCAGAAATCACGATATGAACCTATTACAAGGCTCAGAACTCCAAACGGGCATCGATAACATCAAAATTCAATTCAAATCAAACGTAAGAAATTCTTAAACTTTCAAAATGCAAACTTTCCATAATAAGCGCCGAAATGCTCCCGGACTACCCAATACTCAACCTGAACATATGCCCAAGTCCGAAATCATCGTACAAACCTATTGGAACCTTCAAATCCTGATTCTAAGATTGTTTACTCAAAAGTCAAACCTTAGTACGTATATACGTGTGAGTTATGAAATTTAAGGAAGCTTTTCAATGAAAACATACAACGCGGGAGAAATTCGTAGGAGAAGTACACTTATTCCGCAGCTAATCAAGTAGCTCGTCAATTATCTACAATAGCGATTCTATCACTCTACGCAAGACTAGTCTCAGGTCGTAATGCGAAATCAAGTAACTAAGCAAGCAATAGTGACTCAACTAGTACAAATAAAGCATGGCGAGAATACTAGTCTACCCGGACATACTCAGGAATTCTAGCATGCGCATGGATACTCGTCACCACATATGTGCGCAGCTCCCACAACATGTAGCATATAACAAGAATAACACCTACGGAGTAATTTTCCCCTCACAAGGTTAGACAAGAGACTTACTTCGCTCCGAAGTTCCATTACTGGCTCAAACGCCTCTGCAACACCTCCAACCGATGCCCATCGATCCGAAACTAGTCAAATAATGTGCAAACCAATAATAATGTACTCTAATACTCATATTTAATCAATTTATAACAATTCTAAACTTCGCTCGAAAAGTCAACAAAGTCAACCCTCGGGTCCACGTGCCCGTATTCCAAAAACTTTTGAAGATAAACATCACCCATAACATTAAGAACTCAGATATGTAATTTATTCCTAATTCCATTTCCAAAATCGCGATCAAAATCCAAATATACCAATTTCTAGGTTTCCTCTTAAATCCCAAAATTTCCATAATTTTTCATGTGAAATCCTTTAAAATTAATGAAATTAACTTGCAATAAGTGGGAATCACTTACCTCGTGATGCTTGATGAATAACTCCTCAAACTAGCTCCCCAAATTCGGCCATCCAGGTGAAAAAAAGAGAGAAATGAGAGCTAAGCCTCGATTTAAAAGCACACTCTGCCCAGTGATATTTCGCGCCTACGGCCACACATTCGCACATGCGACTCCGCACCTGCGAAAAAATCAATAGAAGGTGCGGTTCCCTCTAAGCACAGGCAAATCCGCTTCTGTGGACCAATTCCGCTCCTGCGGTCTCACTTCCGCGGAGCATTGGCCACTTCTGCGAGCCCACTTCTACGACACACGACCGCATCTGCGGCCCAGTAGCAAAGGCCCAGATTTCACATCAGCGGTGCCTCCTCCGCTTCTACGGATCCGCACCTGTGCGCCAAACTCCGCTCCTGCAACCCTCCATCTGGCTGGCTCTCTTCGCTTCTACGATGACTCCCTTCGCACCTACGTGTCCGCACCTGCGACCAATCCCATCGCAGGTGCGGTGACACTAGACTTCAGTAGTCTTCAACGATCACCAAGCCCAAAAATGATCCCGATTCTAATACGATTTCACCTCGTGGGCCCCCGGGACCCCGTCCGAACATGCCAACAAGTTTCAAAACACATAGCAAACCTACTCGAAGCCTCAAATCACATCGAACAACATCAAAACTATGAATTGACGATCGAAAACTTTCTTTAAACTTTCCAACTTCCAAAATTCGCCGAATGCTTCCGAATTACACTTAAACATCCTGGAACGACGCCAAATTTTACGTGCAAGTCACAAATCACGATACGAACCTTTCAAGGCTCGGAACTCCAAACGTACATCGATAACACCAAAATTCACTTCAAATCAAACTTAAGAAATTCTTAAACTTTCAAAATGCAAACTTTCCATAATAAGCGCTGAAATGCTCCCGGGCCACCCGATATTCAACCCGAGCATATGTCCAAATCCAAAATCATCGTACAAACCTATTGGAACCTTCAAATCCTGATTCTAAGATTGTTTACTAAAGAGATGCGTAGGAACTCATAACCACCTGTCAACTCAATAACTCACGGAGTTTCTCTGCTTGACAAGAACCTTTTCCTCATCTTGAACTGATCGTTGACATTTCCTCTTTAATATACCTTACATAAATCCGGTCGCACTGAATTCAGGTTCAACTAAATCAGTACAAGCTGCTCAGGCAATAAGCCACCTCAAACACTGACTAAAATCTCATATGACGCCATCAGTGTGCCAACAAGCTACAACTCGAATATCACACACAAAGAAGAATGAACACTTGAAAAGAACTACTCAGCTAGCGTAACGAATAAAACAACCAACAAATGCTATGAACCTTTCTCAGAGACGAGAAACAAGACACACAAAACAAGTATAGGGAACCGTACTCAACATCTCACTATTACAGTGCGCAACCCGATCCACACATGATACCGTTGCAGCGTGCAACCCGATCCATACATCATACTCGTGGTGGCGTGCCACCCGATCTATACATAACAATCAACAAGGAAGTACCTACCAAACCAAACTGATCAAACTCATGGAATTCCCGAATATCGACCACGAGCACGCCAAGTGCAAGAATAAAACCCTGGGGAGACGGATAGCGCCATGCGCTTCAAAACTCGAGCTCGACTAAGGTGCAATAATGACAAGCTACACAGGACCACAACACACGTGCGAATAATCAAGTTGTCCTACAATCCACATGGCGTAATAGAGTATTACAGAGAATAGCTGATGATAGGAATAACACCCAACACCCGAAGACTCCTCCATAAGCAGTGCTATGTTGAATGAACACATCTGACCTGATCTGATGTATAGCACACATTCACACAAATCTACTAGCGGACCTCAAACTGATTCCGATCATCCCATACTGGGCCACTAACCTTCCAAAGATCCTATTTCTGACACAAAAGAGCAGCAGCCAAATCCGGAACAAACTCCCACAGTCCATAACCAAAGGAATAGAGCTTCTCCTAATCAAAATCTCTCCCATTGGCGCTAGTACAAAAATCTCCATAACTGATTTAAATCCCTAACAATCGAATGACTAACACATCACACTTGTACGATCTTCCCGTGGGATATACCCCCACAACCTTCCGCACCAGGTAGTAAAATCTGAACATTAATGGCCATTGACCATGTTATTTCCATAGTGCTAGCCACGCATCCGCATTTCAATACCCAATATTTCTTCCATAAAACAGACCATCCTTAGGCTACCCGAAAATAGTGCCATCATATTCCGAACATATGAAATCTTCCCGTGCTCCTCCGAGCTCATGACATTCTTATCGAAACAGAACCGCATCCTTGATCCTCAACTTCCAATTACTATACCGCTCACTGCACCTATCATGCCACTACATGAGAGCACATGAATCTGGTCATAACTTCTGAACAACCAATAGAATAAACGCTTCATCATCTAGAGCCCCTTTCACTCAACATATTTTAGAGGGACAATTGCGACACGCAACCGAATTCCCAGAACCGCAGAAATCAACTCACAAGTTGTAGTATAAACTGCCATAAGCTTTTCGGGATCCATTTACACATAACAAGGCCATCAGGATCAAATACTTCCAAATCAATCAAATTATGGTGGATGATAAGCCCGCAAGTACAACCATGAAACACCTGCATAGCTTAACATACCGAAGGAACTGATCATTTCCACAACCATGTTGATTCAAACCATCACTAACTGACCCAGCTTCTTCCAAATTTATTCTTTACTTTCCTTCGAAATAATAATAATAATAGCTCCATTCAAACACATAACATGCCTCAAACAACACTCATCCCGAGTGACCCGAATCACGAGACCACATCACCTCAATACCCATCAGCCATCTCAAAACCTCCATATGAACTCACTAGTATCCCCAACCGATACACCCGTTTTGGAATACCTCATGCAAATCCCAAGTTATTTCTACTATTCCTCTAACACTGCACTGCAGACCCGATGTTAACGTAGAAATTACCCAAGTATTCTTCACGCTCTGCTGAAAAAATCCCAGTCCTTAGCCACGTGATGAACTCGAAATCCTTAGACATCACGCTTAAATCCCTGACCCCGCTAGGATCACTGTTGAGAGTCACCCATTCTAACCTGGTCCCAAATATGTAACCACACACTGGTGCTCCGTTAGACATGGACTCCTCTAAAGAAAACACCAGATGAATTACTTTCTTTGTACATCACATCCATTAGAAGCATAAACTTTGAGTCATCCCAACACCTGCACACGAATCAATAAGGAGAAATGTAACACATGTATGCCAAATTTCCTTATCCAAAATACCCTTGATGTTTTTCTTCTCTTGATCATAACTAATCCACCAATGCACCTATAACCCGAAACTATACAGGCACACGACCATGTGACTCACTTATAGGCGGTGGGCTCCCCTACTTAGCTTTACACTACAATTACATAGATCCAAACCCCATAACGACCTCTTCTTCCCAGTTACCATGATCCCACAGCGTTGCTCATCCAAATTCCTCATAGGTTCTTGTTGGACTAATCATAACACATCCCGAATTATCCACCATAATCGTACACTCCTCCTCCTAACCTTCGTACCATCTTCTTCAAGCAATCCAAGCTCACCTCACAGTACATTCATCCCATGTTGGGCAGAAAGTAGAACGCTTTGTAGGAACCTCATCAAAATCACGCAAGCGCTAACCTGAGTTATGAAATTAAAGGAAGCTTTTCGATGAAAACGCACAACGCCGAAGAAATTTATAGGAAAAGTACACTTATTCCGCGGCTAATCAAGTAGCTCGTCAATTCTCTACAATAGAAATTCTATTACTCTACGCAAGCCTAGTCTCAGGTCGTAACGCAAAATCAAGTAACTAAGCAGGCAATAGTAACTCAACTAGTACAAATAAAGCATGGCGTGAATACTAGTCTACCCGGGCATACTCAGGAATTCTAGCATGCGCACGGATACTCGTCACCTCATATGTGCACAGCTCCCACAACATGTAGCATATAAAAACAATAACACCTACAGGGTAATTTCCCCCTCATAAGGTTAGACAGCAGGCTTACCTCACTCTGAAGTTCCATAACCGGCTTAAATGCCTCTCTAACACCTCCAACCGATACACATCGATCCGAAACTAGTCAAACAATGTGCAAACCAATAAAAATGTACTCTAATACTCATAATTAATCAATGTATAACAATTCCCAATTTCGCTTGAAAAGTCAACAAAGTCAACCATTGGGCCCACGTGCCCGGATACCAAAACTTTATGAAGATAAAAGTCACCCATAACATTACAAACTCAAATATGTAATTTCTTCCTAATTCCATTTCCAAAATCGCGATCAAAATCCAAATATACCAATTTCTAGGTTTCCGCTTAAATCCCAAAATTTCCATAATTTTTCATGTTAAATACTTATGAAATTCATGAAATTAACTTGAAATAAGTGGGTCACTTACCTCGTGATGCTTGATGAATAACTCCTCAAAATAGCTCCCTAAATTCGGTCATCCAAGTGATAAAAGAGATAAATGAGAGCTAAGCCTCTATTTAAAAGCACCCTCTGCCCAGCGATATTTCGTGCTTGCGGCCACACAGTCGCACATTCGACTCCGCACCTATGGAAAAATCAATCGAAGATGCGGTTCCCTCTAAGCCCAGACAAATCCGCTTATGCGGACCAATGCTCCTCCTGCGGTCTCGCTTCCGCTGAGCATTGGCCGCTCCTGTGAACCCGCTTCTGCTACACACGACCGCACCTGCGGCGCAGTAGCAAAGGCCCAGATTTCGCATCTGCGGTGCCTCCTCCACTTCTGCAGATGCGCACTTGCATGCCAAACTCCGCACCTCCTCCCTCTGGCTGTCCCTCTTCACTTCTACGATGACTCCCTTCGCACTTACGTGTCTGCACCTGCGACCAATCCCATCGCAGGTGCGGTGACACCAGACTTCTGTAGTCTTCAGCGATCACCAAGCCAAAAATGATCCTGATTCCAATCTGATTCCACCCCGGGATTCCTGGGTACCGTTCGAACATACCAACAAGTTCCAAAACACGTAGCGAACCTACTCGAAGCCTCAAATCACATCAAACAAAATCAAAACTATGAATCGACGATAAAAACCTTTTTTTAAACTTTCCAACTTCCAAACTTTGCCGAACGCTTCCGAATTACACTTAAAAAACCCAGAACGACGCCAAATACAGCGTGCAAGTCAGAAATCACGATACGAACCTATTCCAAGGCTCGGAACTCCAAACAGACATCGATAACACCACAATTCAATTTCAATCAAACGTAGGAAATTCTTAAACTTTCAAAATGCAAACTTTCCATAATAAGCGCCGAAATGCTCCCGGACCACCCAATACTCAACCCGAACATATGCCCAACATATAGCTTCCGAATTGAGAATTTTCCTTCCGAAACAATTTTGAACTTCCCGAAATTCAATTCCGACCACACGTACAAGTCATAATACATTAAGTGAAGCTACTCAAGGCCTCAATCCACCGAACAACGAGCTAGAGCTCAAAATGACCAGTTGGGTCATTACATCTCCCCCCACTTAAACATACGTTCATCCTGGAAAGAGCCAACAATTGCTTCGGAGCTGCCCCAAAAATCACCGTTCAACACCTTGTGCACCTACTCGTGCCACCACAACCTAGATGAGCACATTAGCTCTAGTCAGACTGAAGATCCTTCCTGCTACCTTAGCCCACAAGCCTTAGAACCAAATCCCAACATCCAGAATTCCCTACCAGGTCCGATTCCAACATACGAACACTGTAGCAGCCTCCACCTATTGTACCAAATATGATTATGCACCCATGTTGAGATCACACAATGTACCACACAATTCGTATGTTCATAATAACATCCTCCGACTATAATAGCTGCAAATCTATAAATCAGGTGCCTGTAGTATACCTCATAACACATATAAGCCCGGTTTCAACTCTCACAATACTGCCACGACTAAAGAGATGCGCAGGAACTCATAACCACCTGTCAACTCAATAACTCACAGAGTTTCTCTGCTTGACAAGAACCTTTTCCTTATCTTGAACTGATCGTTGACATTTCCTCTTTAATATACCTTACATAAATCTGGTCGCACTAATTTCAGGTCCAATAACCTTGTCTCAAACCAGTACAAGTTTCTCAGACAATAAGCCACCTCAATCACTGACTAAAATCTCATATGACACCATCAATGTGCCAACAAGCTACAACTCGAATATGACACATAAGGAAGAATGAACTTTGGAAAAGAATTACTCAGCCCGCGCAAAGAGTAAAATAGCCAACAAATGCTATGAACCTTTCTTAGAGACGAGAAACAAGACACACAAAACAAGTATATGGAACTGTACTCAACATCTCACTGTTGCAATGCGCAACCCGATCCACACATGATACCGTTGCAACGTGCAATCCGATCCAAACATTATACCCGTGGAGGCGTACCATCCGATCCATACATAACAATCAACAAGGAAGTACCTACCAAGCCAAACTGCTAAAACCCATGGAATGCCCGAATATCGACCACGAGTATGCCAAGTGAAAGAATACAACCCTGGGGAGACGGATAGCGCCATGCGCTACAAAACTCGAGCTCGACTAAGGTGCAATAATGACAAGCTACACAGGACCAAAACACACATGCGAATAATCAAGCTCTCCCACAATCCACATGGTGTAATAGAGTATTACAGAGAATAGCCGATGACAGGAATAACACCCAACACCCGAAGACTCCTCCGTAAGCAGTGCTATGTTGAATGAACACATCTGACCTAATCTGATGTATAGCACACATTTACATTAAGTCTACTAGCAGACCTCAAACTGATTCCGATCATCCCATACTGGGCCACTAACCTTACAAAGATCCATAATGACCCTATTTATGACAAATAAGAGCAGCAGCCAAATCCGGAACAAACTCTCACAGTCCATAACCAAAGGAATAGAGCTTCTCCTAATCAAAATCTCTCCCATTGGCGATAGTACAAAAATCTCCATAACTGATTTAAATCTCTAACAATCGAATGACTAACACATCACACTTGTACGATCTTCCCGTGGGATATACCCCCACAACCTTCCGCACCAGGTAGTAAAATCTGAACATTAATGGCCATCGATTATGTTATTTCCATAGTGCTAGCCAGGCATCCGCATTTCAATACCCAACACTTCTTCCACAAAACAGACCATCCTTAGGCTACCCAAAAATAGTGCCAGCATATTCCGAACATCTGAAATCTTCACGTGCTCCTCCGAGCTCGTGACATTCTTATCGAAACAGAACCGCAACCTTGATCCTCAACTTCCAATTACTATACCGCTCACTGCACCTATCATGCCACTACACGAGAGCATAAGAATCTGGTCATAACTTCTGAACCACCAATAGAATAAACGCTTTATCATCTAGAGCTCCTTTCACTCAACATATTTTAGAGGGACAATTGCGACACGCAACTGAATTCCCAGAACTGCAAAAATCAACCCTCAAGTGGTAGTATAAACTCCCATAAGCTTTCCGGGATCCATTTACACATAACAAGGCTATCAAGATCAAATACTTCCAAATCAATCAAATTATGGTGGATGTCAATACCACAAGTACAACCATGAATCACCTGTATAGCTTAACATACCGAAGGAACTGATCATTTCCACAACCATGCCGATTCAAACCATCACTAACTGACCCATTTTCTTCCAAATTTACTCTTGACTTGACTTCAAAATAATAATAATAGCTCCATTCAAACACATAACATGCCTCAAACAACACTCATCCCGAGTGACCCAAATCACGAGACCACATCGCCTCAATACCCATCAGCCATATCATAACCTCCATATGTACTCAATAGTATCCCCAACTGATACGCCCATTCTGGAATACCTCCTGCAAATCCGAAGCTGTTTCTACTATTCCTCTAACACCGCACCACATACCCGATGATAACATAGAAATTCTCTAAGTATTCTTCACGCTCTGCTACAAAAATCCCAGTCCTCAGCCATGTGATGAACTCGAAATCCTTAGACACCGCACTTAAATCCCTGACCCCGCTAGGATCACTGTTGAGAGTCACCCATTTTGACTTAGTCCCGAATATGTAACGACACACTGGTGCTCCGTTAGCACATGGACTCCTCCGAAAACACCAGATGAATTCCTTTCTTTGTACATCACATCCATAAGAAGCATAAACTTTGAGTCATCCCAACACCTACACACGAATCAATAAGGCGAAATGTAATACATGTACGTCAAATTTCCTTATCCAAAATACCCTTGATGTTTTTCTCCTCTTGATCATAACTAATCTACCAATGCACCGATAACCCAAAACTATACAGGCACACGTCCACGTGACTCACTTATAGGCGGTGGGCTCCCCCACTTAGCTTTACACTACAATTACATAGATCCAAACCGTATAACGACCTCTTTTTCCCAGTTACCATGATCCCACAACGTTGCTCATCCAAATTCTTCATAGGTTCTTGTTGGACTAATCATAACACATCCCGAATTATCTGCCATAATCGTACACTCGACCTCCTAACTGTCGTACCATCTTCTTCAACCGATCCAAGCTCACCTCACAGTACATTCATCCCATGTTGGGCAGAAAGTAGAACTCTTCGTAAGAACCTCATCAAAATCGCGCAAGCGCTAACCTGCTAACAGGAGATAGCCCACATGTGTATCCTCATCTCGACCTCCTCTAACTTCATTGCTATAGTTGCATCCGTCATGAAATAAACTAACCTCTCTGGGTCCACACCGATCCGCCATCCGTAAGAATCCCTTCATCCATTAACATCACCCGAAGGTCCAACGACGTGTTTGAAACTCGAAGCCGTAACTCACCCAAGACAATGATCAAATACTTTACTTTTTCCTACATTCCAATCAAGCCTTTCTCGTCAAATTCAATATTTCCAAGCATAGAAACCACCTTAGATATCATCTCCCTCGAACAATCAACACTGGAAATGCCAGTCCAATTATGAAGTCGCAACGCACAACCATTTCTGATAATTTCCTCTTAGGTTTAATCTCACAACACCGTGCCCAGAGGCAACCAAATGAAGACCAACATGCCGATGAGCCTCAATGCTAACACAAAATTATCAAGAATTCCACCAAATTCAGAATATACCAAATCTCGACTGTAGGCCATACCAACACTGGGCTAAAATGACAGAATACCACTCTAAAAGGCGACGATAATGATCTGCCCACATTCGCAGGGAATAGCATCCTGCACCGCATCTATAGAATCTTCACAACTCGTCGGTGCCCAATTGATAGCAAGCACTCCACATCATATAAGAATGAGTAAAAAGAAAATTAAGGCATAAGACTCATGGAATCAAATCGCACGATGAGGAATCAATAAGGGAAGTGCTCCTAACAATCCTATAGCCTCTCGAAGATAAGTACATACGTCTTCGCACTGATCCGCAAGACTCTGCTAGACTTGGTCATGACTCATGAGACCTAAGTAAACCTAGCGCTTTGATACCAAGCTGTCACAACCCAAAATCTATTATAGGTTATGATGGCGTTCAACGTCGCCGCTAGGCAAGTCAACGGTGAACTACCAACTTAATTATTCATTTTATTATTTTTGAAATCCTGAATCCCATTAAATGATAGAGTAAAATATGGAACTCGTAGAAACTTGTGCTACTCTTTACAAATTTTTGAATATAAATAAATCATAAAGTGAAATGATAATGATAACGTGAACTACAATAGTGAACATCCACTGGGAACCCCCAAAAGTCGGTGTCACAAGTGTGTGAGCATCTACTAGAGGATACAATAATAATACAACATCTGTCTGGAATACAAGATAGACAGGATAATGTAAATAGTTATGTTGAAGACTCTGTATGCTGCGGTTCGTAACAAGGGATGCAGCTCACCGTAAAGTCCCCGCAATAGTTATGCCTTTTCCCCCAAAAGACCACCAGAAATATATATGCATGTACAATAAGTGCAAAAGTGTAGCATGAGTACGTAAATCAACGCGTACGCATTAAGTATCTAGCCTAACCCCGGAGAAGTAGTGATGAGGGGTTGACATTGATACTTACTAGTGGTCCAATAAATCAAGTACAATAGAAAGTAAACAAGTATGAGGCACGGTAAATAACAGCGTAAACAAATATAGGTACGTGGTATGATCCTCCTATGAACAGTAAACACAAGCTCTCAATTATCGGTTACCTTCTTAACCGGAGTATATATAAAAACTAGTCCCCACCAGATAGGTCGTCACAATTCAAACCAGGAAAACTCACGGATAGACAGGCTTCTTGTCAAATATTACGCACAATTTTGTCGAGGCGAATGGCCCGATCCCTTAAGAGTATTTGATAGAAATGCCGAGGCGAGAGCTCGATCCCATAATAATATGATACTGCCGAGGAGAACGGCCCGATCCCATAAGAATGTGGTACATAATCCTACCGAGGCGAACGACATAAGAGTGTATTACATAATCCTGCTGAGGCGAACGACCCAATCCCATAAGAATATGGTACATAATCCTGCCGAGGCGAACAACCCGATCCCATAAGAGTACATTACATAATCATGTCGAGGCGAACGACCCGATCCCATTAGAATAAGATGCTTTAACAGGTCTTTGACCCCACTCACGAATATACGTGTGAGTTATAAAATTTAAGGAAGCTTTTCGATGAAAACGCACAATGTCGAAGAAATTCATAGGAGAAGTACACTTATTCCGTGGCTAATCAAGTAGCTCATCAATTCTCTACAATAGCGATTCTATTACTCTACGCAAGCCTAGTCTCAGGTCGTAATGCGAAATCAAGTAACTAAGCAGGCAATAGTAACTCAACTAGTACAAATAAAGCATGGCATGAATACTAGTCTACCCGGACATACTCAAGAATTCTAGCATGCGCACGGATACTCGTCACCTCATACGTGTGCAGCTCCCACAACATGTAGCATATAACAATAATAACACCTACGGGGTAGTTTTTCCCTCGTAAGGTTAGACAGCAGGCTTATCTCGCTCTGAAGTTCCATAACCGGCTTAAACGCCTCTCTAACACCTCCAACCGATGCACATCGATCCGAAACTAGTCAAACAATATGCAAACCAATAAAAATGTACTCTAATACTCATAATTAATCAATGTATAAAAATTTCCAACTTCGCTCGAAAAGTCAACAAAGTCAACCATCAGGCTCACGTGCCCGGATTCCAAAACTTTTTGAAGATAAATGTCACCCATAACATTACAAACTCAAATATGTAATTTATTCCTAATTCCATTTCCAAAATCGTGATCAAAATCCAAATATACCAATTTCTAGGTTTCCGCTTAAAATCCCAAAAAATATCATAATTTTTCATGTTAAATACTTATGAAATTCATGAAATTAACTTGAAATAAGTGGGAATCACTTACCTCGTGATGCTTGATGAACAACTCTTCAAAATAGCTCCCCAAATTCGGTCATCCAAGTGAAAAAAGAAAGAAATGAGAGCTAAGCCTCTATTTAAAAGCACTCCGAATTGAGAATTTTCCTTCCGAAACAATTCTGAACTTCTCAAAATTCAATTCCGACCACACGTACAACTCATAATACATTAAGTGAAGCTACTCAAAAATGACCAGTTGGGTTGTTACATTCTCCCCCACTTAAACATACGTTCATCTTGGAACGTGCCAACAACTGCTTCGGAGATGCCCCAAAAATCACCGTTCAACACCTTGTGCACCTACTCGTTCCACCACAACCCAGGTGAGCATATTAGCTCGAGTCAAACTGAAGATCCTTCCTGCTACCTTAACCCACGAGCCTTAGAACCAAATCCCAACATCTAGAATTCCCTACCAGGTTCGATTCCAACATACGAACACCGTAACAGCCTCCACCCACTGTACCAAATATGATTATGCACCCATGCTGAGATCACACAATGTACCGCACAATTCGTATGTTCATAATAACATCCTCTGACTATAATAGCTTCAAATCTACGAATCAGGTGCCTGTAGTATACCTCATAAAACATATAAGCCCGGTTTCAACTCTCGTAATAGTGCCATGACTAAAGAGATGTGCAGGAACTCATAACCACCCGTCAACTCAATAACTCACAGAGTTTCTCTGCTTGACAAGAACCTTTTCCTTATCTTGAACTGATCGTTGACATTTCCTCTTTAATATACCTTACGTAAATCCGGTCCACTGATTTCAGGTCCAATAACCTCGTCTCACACCAGTACAAGTTGCTCAGGCAATAAGACACCTCAATCACTAACTAAAATATCATATGATGCCATCAATGTGCCAACAAGCTACAACTCGAATATGACACATAAGGAAGAATGAACTTTGGAAAAGAATTACTCAGCCCGCGTAACGAGTAAAAGAGCCAACAAATGCTATGAACCTTTCTTAGAGACGAGAAACAAGACACACAAAACAAGTATAGGGAACCGTACTCAACATCTCACTGTTGCAGTGCGCAACCCGATCCATACATGATACCGGTGCAGCATGCAACCCGATCCAAACATCATACCCAAAGGAATAGAGCTTCTCCTAGTGAAAATCACTCCCATTGGCGACAGTACAAAAATCTCCATACCTGATTTAAATCTCTAACAATCGAATGACTAACACATCATACTTGTACCATCTTCCCACCCCCACAACCTTCCGCATCAGGTAGTAAAAACTAAACATTAATGGCCATCGACCATGTTATTTCCATAGTGCTAGCCAGGCATCCGCATTTCAATACCCAACACTTCTTTCACAAAATAGACCATCCTTAGGCTGCCCGAAAATAGTTCCAGCATATCCGAACATCTGAAATCTTCACGTGCTCCTCCAAGCTCGTGACATTCTTATCGAAACAGGACCGCAACCTTGATCCTCAACTTTTGATTACTATACCACTCACTGCACCTATCATGCCGCTACACGAGAGCATAAGAATCTGGTCATAACTTCTGAACTACCAATAGAATAAATGCTTCATCATCTAGAGCCCCATTCACTCAACACATTTTAGAGGGATAATTGCGACACTCAACCGAATTCCCATAACCGCAGAAATCAACCCTCAAGTCGTAGTCTAAACTGCCATAAGCCTTTCGGGATCCATTTACACATAACAAGGCCCTCAGGATCAAATACTTCTAAATCAATCAAATTACGGTGGATGTCAAGCCCGCAAGTACAACCATGAATTACCTGCATAGCTTAACATACCGAAGGAACTGATCATTTCCACAACCATGCTGATTCAAACCATCACTAACTGACCCAGCTTCTTCCAAATTTACTCTTGACTTGCATTCGAAATAATAATAATAGCTCCATTCAAACACATAACAGGCATCAAACAACACTCATCCGGAGTGACCCAAATCACGAGACCACATCGCCTCAATACCCATCAGCCATCTCCTAACCTCCTTATGCACTCAATAGTATCCCCAACTAATACACCTGTTCTGGAAGACCTCCTGCGAATCTGAAGTTTTTTCTACTATTCCTCTAACACCGCACCGTAGACCCGATGATAACGTAGAAATTACCCATGTATTCTTCACACTACTGCAAAAATCTAAGTCCTCAGCCACGTGATGAACTCAAAATCCTTAGACACCACGCTTAAATCCCTGACCCCGCTAGGATCACTGTTGAGAGTCACCCATTCTGACCTGGTTCCGAATATGTAATCGTGCACTGGTGCTCCGTTAGCACATGGACTCCTCCAAAGAAACAACCGAATGAATTCATTTCTTTGTACATCACATCCATCAGAAGAATAAACTCTGAGTCATCCCAACACCTGCATACGAATTAATAAGGCGAAATGTAACACATGTATGTCAAATTTCCTTATCCAAAATACCCTTGATGTTTTTATCCTCTTGATCATAACTAATCCACCAATGCACCGATATCCCAAAACTATACAGCCACACGACCACGTGACTCACTTATCGGTGGTGGGCTACCCCACTTAGCTTTACACTACAATTATATAGATCCAAACCCCACAACGACCTCTTCTTCCCAATTACCATGATCCTACACCGTTGCTCAGCCAAATTCCTCATAAGTTCTTGTTGGACTAATCATAACACATCCCGAATTATCCACCGCAATCGTACACTCGACCTCCTAACCGTCGTACCATCTTTTCAAGCGATCCGAGCTCACCTCACAGTAAATTCATCCCATGTTGGGCAGAAAGTAGAAATCTTCGTAGGAACCTCATCAAAACTACGCAAGCGCTAACCTGCTCACAGGAGATAGACCACCTTTGTACCCTCATCTCGACCTCCTCTAATGCCATTGCTATAGTTGCATACATCATGAAATCAACTAACCTCCTTGGGTCCACACTAATCCGCCATCCGTAAGAATCCCTTCATCCATTACCATCACCCGTAGGTCCAACGACGTGTTTGAAACTCGAAGCCGTAACTCAACAAAGATAATGATCGAATACTTTATCTTTTCCTACATTCCAATCAAGCTCTTCTCGTCAAATTCAATATTTCCAAGCATAGAAACCACCTCAGATATCATCTCCCTTGAACCATCAACACTGGAAATGCCGGTCCAATTCTGAAGTGGCAACGCACAACCATTTTTAATAACTTCCTCTTAGGTTCCATCTCACAACACCGTCCCCAGAGGCAACCAAATGAAGACCAATATGACGATGAGCCTCAATGCATTCAATCAAGGAAGGCGACCCCACAATATTAACAAGAATTCTACCAAATTCAGAATATACCAAATCTCGACCGTAGGCCATACAAACACTGGGCTAAAATGACAAAATACCCCTCCACAAGGCGACGATAATGATCTGCCCACATTCGCAGGGAATAGCATCCTGCACCGCATCTATAGCATCTTCACAACTCGTCGGTGTCCAATTGATAGCAAGCACTCCACATCGTATAAGAATGAGTAGAAAGGACACGAAGTCATAAGACTCATGGAATCAAATCGCACGATGAGGAATCAAGAAGGGAAATGCACCTAATACCCCTATAGCCCCTCAAAGATAAGTACAGACATGTTCGCACCGATTCGCAAGACTATACTTGACTTGCTCATGACTCGTGAGACCTAAGTAAACCTAGCGCTCTGATACCAAGTTTTCATGACCAAAATTCACTATAGGTCGTGATGGCGCCCAACGTCGCCGCTAGGCAAGTCAATGGTGAACTACCAACTTAATTATTTATTTTATTATTTTTGAAATCCTGAATCACATTAAATGATAGTGTAAAATATGGAACTCATAGAAACTTATGCTATTCTTTACGAATTTCTGAATATAAATAAATCATAAAGTGAAATAAAAATGATAATGTCAACTACAATAGTGAACATCCACTGGGAACCCCCAAAACTCGGTGTCACAAGTGCGTGAGCATCTACTAGAGGGTACAATAATAATACAATATCTGTCAAGAATAAAAGATAGACAGGATAATTTAAATAGTTATGATGGAGACTCTGTATGCTGCGGTTCATAACAAGGGATGCAACTCACTGTAAAGTCCCTGCAGTAGTTGTGCCTTTGTGCCCAAAAAACTACCAAAAATATATATGCCCGCACAATAAGTGCAGAAGTGTAGCTTGAGTACGTAAATTAATGCGTACCCATTAAGTATCTAGCCTAATCCCGGAGAAGTAGTGACGAGGGGTCGACACTGACACTTATAGTGGTCCAATAAATCAAGTACAATAGAAAGTAAACAAGTGTGAGGCACGGTAAATAAACAGTGTAAACATATATAGATACGTGGTACGATCCTCCTCTGAACAGTAAACACAACCTCTCAATTATCGGTTACCTTCTCAACTGGAGTATATATAAATAATAGTCCTCGACAGATAGGTCATCACAATTCAAATCAGAAAAACTCACGGATACACTGGCTTCTTGTCAAATATTACTCACGATTTTGTCGAGGC
Source organism: Nicotiana tomentosiformis (assembly GCF_000390325.3). NCBI lineage: Eukaryota > Viridiplantae > Streptophyta > Magnoliopsida > Solanales > Solanaceae > Nicotiana > Nicotiana tomentosiformis. Next base: position 113,322,319 of record NC_090820.1, read on the forward strand.
AAACGGCCCGATCCCATAAGGGTGTTTCATGAATTTGTTGAGGCGAACGACCCGATCCCTTAAGAGTATTTCATAGAAATGCCAAAGCGAGCGGCCCGATCCGATAAGAATATGATACTGTCGAGGCGAACGGTCCGATCCCATAAGAATGTGGTACATAATCCTGCCGAGGCGAATGACCCGATCCCATAAGAGTGTATTACATAATCCTGTCGAGACGAACAACCCAATCCCATAAGAATGTGGTACATAATCCTGCCGAGGCGAACGACCCGATCCCATAAGAGTGTATTACATAATCATGCCGAGGCGAACGGCCCGATCCCATAAGAATATGGTGCATGTAGACATGTAATTTTTGACCCTCCCTGAGATTTTATACCTTTATAGTGCTTAGATGTCGGTTTTTATGTCTAATTTGCTATTTTAACTTTTAGTTCATTTTTGCTTTATTTTATCTTAAAAATTTAAAAAACAACAAAAATATTTTTCTTTGTTTCAGCTTAGTGATATTTTGTCTAATTAGTTTTATTTTATTTTTACAAAAGATAAAAAGAAAAGTTTCAAAAAAATAGTTTTACTTGGTGTAGTGTGATTTTAAGTTATAAGTATTTAGTAAACATCGAATAGTATTTAGATTTCTCTAATATAATTATTTCTTTTATCTTTTTAATGTTACTTACTATAGATAAATAGTATTTTGTATAGCTAGTTGTATTTTATCATTAATAGAAAATAAAATAAAACAAACAACCAAACAACCAAAAAAAGAGAAGAAAAAAACGAGAAGAATGGGAAAAGAACGCAGAAAACAGAAAGGAAAAGAAAAGCAAATGCAAGAAAGGAAAATTGAGTGCCCCCACTTCCCTTTTGTCTTTCTCCCCATCACGTTCCCCATCACGTGCCCTTCCTCGTATTTTACATCTTTTTTCAAATTCATTTTTTTCCTTTAACCAATTAAATATTGCCATATCATCCTCCTATACAATTCTCATAACAAACTCAACTGCGTGCGCGCGCACACAAAAAATTTAAGTGGACCACACGGTTTGGCTGAGGGGGCTTCTTTTGCTCCAAGCATTTTCTGGAAAGAACGGAGAAGAAACGGAGAGCAACTGGGAGAAACAAAAAAGAAAAATCCAGCTTTGAATAGCCGCCTATAGACCCACCGTGAAGGTGGAGTCACGGTGAAGAAAATTCATACTACGGAGAACCCTGCTGATATGCTGACAAAAGTGGTGACTGCGGTCAAGTTTCAACATTGTTTGGATTTGATCAACATTGTTGAACACTAAAGATTGAAGATGAAGACACAACCAAAATTTGTTATTGAGAGAAAATTGAAGATGTGGAATTTTGCCAAGGTGGAGATTTGTTGAAATTGGCAAAAGTACCACATCGGTGGATGACAATTTTGAATGAGAATTTCACCCTATAAAAGGAGGCCTAATGTTTAGGATTTAAATACACCTCTCATTTGCCTTTTATCTTCTTAAGGCATTTGTATCTTCTCTCTTTAGTATTATTTCACTTGTAATTTTGGAGTGGAATAAAATATTGATTGTGTCCGAGGAAGTAGGCAAAATTGGCCGAACCTCGTAAATTCTGGTGTTCTTTTATTGTTGTCTTATTGTCTTGTTTATTATTTAGTGGTTGTCATAATTTTTGGTATAGTAGTTGTGACTCATTCACACTATATACATTTGGCTTCCGCAACAATTGGTATCAGAGCCAAGGTACTGTCTAAGTATGCTCTGTGGTTGCAGCATAGTCTGATCTTCCACATCAGAAAAGATCTATCTTGGTAACTGAGTCAAGGTTCTGTCTGAGTATGCTCTGTGGTTGCAGCTTAGTCTGATCTTCCACACCAGAAAGGAAATAATCTTGATTTGTGTCGTCAGCTACTAAATAATATTTGTGTCAAAATGGGAGACAGTAAACAAGAAGAATCTACATCAAGTGTCAATAATACGTCATCGTTGGCATCTTCGCTTATGACAAGAATTGTGTCAAATGCGAAATTTGCGGTAGAAATTTTTGACGGGTCAGGACATTTTGGGATGTGGCAAGGCGAGGTTCTAGATGTTCTTTTTCAACAAGGGCTAGATCTTGCCATTGAAGAAAAGAAGCCAGATGTTATTGGAGAAGAAGATTGGAAAATTATCAATCGTGTTGCTTGCGGTACCATTCGATCCTACCTTGCTAGAGAGCAGAAATATCCATACACAAAGAAAACTTCTGCAAGTAAATTATGGAAAGCACTGGAGGATAAATTTTTGAAGAAAAACAGTCAAAATAAATTGTACATGAAGAAGAGACTGTTTCGCTTCACCTATGTTCCTGGTACCACAATGAATGAACATATCACCAGTTTTAATAAGTTGGTCACAGATTTGCAAAATATGGATGCAACTTTTGATGACGGTGACTTGGCCTTGATGTTGTTGGGGTCACTTCCTAATGAGTACGAGCACCTTGAAACTACTCTACTCCATGGAAATGACGAAATTTCTCTCAGAGAAGTTTGTTTGGCTTTGTACAGCTATGAACAAAGAAAGGGAGAAAAACAGAAGGGCGGAGAAGGAGAAGCACTAATTGTGAGGGGTCGTCCTCAAAATCAAACGAGGACTAAGAAGGGAAGATCCAAGTCGAGATCTAGACCCAACAAAGATGAATGTGCCTTTTGTCGAGAAAAGGGGCACTGGAAGAAAGACTGTCCGAAGTTGAAGAATAAGGCCAGACATAACAATGGAAAGGCCATTATGGATTCAAATGTAGCTGATTGTGATGATTCAGACTTCTCATTAGTTACAACAGAGTTATCAACATCATCAGACATATGGTTGATGGACTCGGCTTGTAGCTATCATATGTGTCCCAACAAGGACTGGTTCGTGAATTTTCAAGAAGGAGAATATGGAGTCATCCACACAGCGGATAACAGCCCTCTTACCTCATATGGCATTGGTTCAATAAGATTAAGGAGCCATGATGGAATGATCAGAACATTAACAGATGTTCGATATGTACCGGGTTTGAAGAAGAATCTCATCTCTGTGGGAGCCCTAGAATCAAAAGGGTTCAAAATCATTGCAGAAAATGGAGTGATGAGAATATGCTCCAGTGCACTAGTGGTAATGAAGGCCAATCGGAAGAACAATAACATGTACCACTATCGTGGTAGTACAGTTATTGAGACTGCGACAGTGACATCCAGTGATGACAAAGAGGCAGAAGCAACCAGGCTATGGCACATGCGCTTGGGACATACTGGAGGGAAATCCTTGAAAGCTCTATCTGATCAAGGATTGTTAAAAGGCGTAAAGACTTGCAACTTGGAGTTTTGCGAGCATTGTGTCAAAGGAAAACAGACAAGGGTTAAATTTGGTACAGCGATCCATAATACTAAAGGCATTTTGGATTATGTACACTCTGATGTTTGGGGTTCTTCCAAAACACCTTCATTGGGTGGGAAGCACTATTTTATAACCTTTGTTGATGATTTTTCCCGAAGAGTGTGGGTGTATACAATGAAGAGGAAAGATGAAGTGTTGGGAATTTTTCTCAAATGGAAGACGATGGTGGAGAATCAAACAGGCAGGAGGATCAAGTGTATTCGCACAGACAATGGAGGTGAATACAAAAATAATCATTTCAATAAGGTCTGTGAAAATGATGGCATCGTCCGATACTTCACTGTCAGACATACACCACAACAAAATGGAGTGGCAGAACGTATGAACCGGACTTTACTAGAGAAGGTACGGTGTATGTTGTCCAATGCTGGCTTGGGCAAAGAATTTTGGGCTGAGGCAATTACATATGCATGCCACCTCATTAATCGTCTACCATCTGCTGCCATTGATGGCAAGACACCATTTGAAAAGTGGTATGGAAAACCTGCTGTAGATTATGACTCTTTGCACGTGTTTGGCTCAATTGCATACTATCATGTGAAAGAGTCAAAATTGGATCCGAAGGCAAAGAATGCTATATTTATGGGGATTACTTCTGGAGTCAAAGGATACCGCTTATGGTATCCAGAGACAAGGAATATTATATTCAGCAGAGATGTTACCTTTGATGAATCTGCCATAACAGATAAGGTGACAGTTGAAGATGTCAAACAAACTGGTGGTGCATCAAAGCAGGTGGAGTTTGAGGGAAAATTTATTTTTCCTACGCAAGAAGCAGAGGAGGAAACAAATGAAGATTACCCTCTGGAAGAAGAGCCAGTAGAGAGAGATATTCCAACTCAGGAACCTCGACAACAACTTGAATCAATAGCAACCAACAGGCCAAAAAGGACAATAACGAAACATGTTCGTCTCATAGAGATGGTTGCTTGTGCAACCTCAATTGTAGCTGATGGTGTTCCTACCACTTATAAAGACGCAATCCAAAGTTCAGAAGAAGATAAGTGGAGGATTGCCATGAATGAAGAAATGTAGTCCCTTCATCAGAATCATACATGGAAATTGGCCAATCTCCCGAAGGGAAAGAAAGCAATTGGGTGCAAATGAGTATTTGCAAAGAAAGAAGAATTTCCTAACCAAGAAGATGTTCGCTACAAAGCAAGATTGGTGGCCAAAGGATATGCTCAAAAGGAGGGAATTGATTACAATGAAGTATTTTCTCCAGTAGTAAAACATTCCTCCATTAGAATTATGTTGGCTTTGGTAGCACAGTTGGATTTGGAACTAGTTCAGATGGAGATTACCTTTTGATTTACCAGAAGCAGAAGAAGAATTAGTAGCAGGGTATCAAACCGAATATTCAGGTATCAAATTTGGTTTATTTTACATTGCTTCATATCTGAATCTACTAGTTTCTTCATTATGTAGGAAATTCATTTTGCAAAGTAGTATTTGCATAACTTAATATGATCAGGTAGCGTGGAGATTTCATGCTCTTTTTGAAATCTTTCATGGTGTATTTGGAAGCTCTTGGGCATTGTCTGCTCAGTTCCTCCAAATTTCTTCTATCAGTCATAAAACCATCTGGGAATGACTGATTTCATCATTTGTTCGCTGTATTTTACGAATCAGGTATGGGTATTTGGGCGTAGGTATAAAAAGTTATACCATGCTTCTGTATAATCAAAACAATTATAGGTTTGAGGACTATGTTATTTTGATAGCACAATCGGGGTGTGTAAAGGGCCTATACCCCATTCAAAAGGACTAATAATCTTATTAATAGTGAACCTAGAGTATTTAATACTATCTGGGTCCGTATTATCTTTTAACTCATGCTCTATGGATATTGATCCTTTATCTATCAGGATAAATTCATAGTACCTTCTTGTTTTGAGAGGTTCACTGGATTCTACATAATATAGCTTGACCAGAGGGGATAGCCCAAGCTTACCATGCCTATACAGACGAAGAATAGCGTCTGACCGCTTCATAAGAAGATAGATGACTCTTCCGACAAAAACAAAACTTCTTTTTCAAAAAGCAAATGATTCTTCGAAAAAGAAAGAGTCACTTGACAACGACAACCGCAAAAGGACAAAAATAGTACCTTGCCCCTTTGGCAAAGCAGAATACGACCCTTCAGCAAAGCAGAAGACATCAGTCTAAGACCGTCCATTTGTAAGGTTGAGATTAACTCAACAATTTTCAGAAGTCTATAAAAGGCTTTCAAATTGTAATCATTAGACATGAGAAAATTTTCCAAGATTTTCTTTCTCTCCCTTCTCTCTATCTCTCTCTGTAAAATGTTTGCTTATGTTTGTATAAAGCTCTTGTCAAGTTAGTATTTCTTACTTACTATTTAAATTTCGCATTTATTTTGTAATTTTGATTATAAAACCCATGTTCCTTTGAATTGTATCAGAGATATGTTGCTAAGTATGAGAGGCAAAACCCCTCATACTGTCATTAGGGTTCGTCGAAATCTTGTTATCATGTTCATGTTAAAAATCTTAATTACTCTATAATGTTCATCTCTGCATATGTTCATTGTTCATCTTCTATAAAACTTCAGATCTTATTCTATAATGTGAGGTTATCGTTCTATGTTCATAGTGTGAGGGATCCTTGTAGGATGTTGATCAAACCTTATTAAACTGTCGTCAATTGCCGTCATCCATAGGCTAGGGAGTGCCGTGAGACATGACACGACAGGACACAGTTAACACATGTGATCCCTAACCCCCAATATAACTTAGAACTAAGAACACAACCAAGATAACTTAAGAAATAGATCATTAAGTAAAGAAGAAGATAAATAGTAGACACTATACAATTAGGAACATTATAGAACTGTTAAGACTAATAATACATGATGGGATAACAGAAAAAATAAACTTACGCCTTAAGGATAGTATGCTTCCCAAATACTGGTAAAACTTTGAAAAGTTTTTAAATGAAAAAGCATCCTTCATTTAGAAGACTAAAATTTTATAATAAAAACAAATGGTAGTTTTTAAAACAATTAAGAAAAATTAATAGAAAAATCTTTTGTGCTAATTACAATATTCAGGTTTATAAAGACCTTATATTTATTAAACCAAGAAAGCAAACCTTGTTAGAAATAACAGAAGAAATACAAAATTACGGACACGTTTTAATTTGTTATAAAAACCAAAGAACTTATATTATTTTTAATTTAAAAATAATAAAAATTTTAAATATTTATCATTGTGTTCAAGAATAGCGAATAGCTTTGCTATAGTATTTTCATCAATTTCTAAGGTGTTAATATTTTTTTTTTCTTGTTGATGAGTGGGCATTCATTATCTCTATGCCCTGTCTTTTCACATGACCAACATTTATTAACGTGTTCCTTTTGGAACGCCTTTTGAGCCTTCTTTTTTTAGGGGTTCCTTCCTTTTTTTCTTTACGCTTATGGTGTCTTTTGGATTTTTCAGAAGATTTCTTATGTTGTTTTGCTCTTTTAGATGGAGCAGCATTTGTTTTAAAACCAAAGTCTTGGCAGAAACTACCTAACTATATTTTGGATTGAAGTCTGTCCTTTTTAATAAGACTTTTAAGTTTTAGGTCCATACATAAGTCAAGACCTGTTACATTAATAAAACTGATTAAATCTCCATATGTAAGGTTATCATAAGGGATTTGACCATTAAATCTATCTTTGATTTTTGTTCTTACCTTTTCGAAAAATAATCTTGGTAGACCGCTGATAAATCTTTCTTTCCAGAAAGCATTACTGCAGTCTTCTCTAATCATTACCTTTTCTACGAACATATCTTTATACCACCTAAAATCTGTTAATTTTGGGCAGTTAAGATTATTAAGAAGTTCTAAACTCCTGTCTTGGAAAAGTTTTGGTTCTTCAATAAAGTATTTAGCAATACAATAGATTAAAGTTGCAGAAGCATCCTCTCTAGCTTCTTGTTCTGCAACTTGCATATTATCTTTGGTTTTTACTACAGTTGCTATTGTAGTAGCTCCTAGGATTTGACCTTTATTTTCTTCGGAGAGATAATTATCCCATCAATTTTTTAACATTCTAGTGAATCCCGAAATTATTAATGTTGCAGCATATTTGTCTGATGCATTTTTCATTTTATAAGTAGTAACTCCAATTCCAATATCATGAAGTTTTTTGTAGATTTGACTTTCTGCCAATCCATCTATGTTTCACTCTGTGATACCAGTTCCATTATGACTGACGCTAGATAAATAGATACCTTTTATCAGGGAAGTCTTCTTTTGCCTTTAGAGCAGTATATTCGCTTTCAACAGAACTAATTTATTCTGTAAAATTATGAAGTTATATTGTTTTATCATTCTTACTAGTGCTAGCTTGGTTGAAAACTGCATTAGAGATAGTTAATTTAGATTTAAGTTGTTCTTCTATTTTTCCTAGAAGTTCATCAGTAAAATCGAACTTTTCTTTTAATTCTGGAAATTTTAGAAGTTTTATTATTGGACGTATTTCAATTTTAGAGGTTGTTATGGACCTTGTGGGAACCCTTAGTGATAACAACACGATAGGGGTCCAAGAATTACTAAAGAAAATCAGGAAACGTGCGGAAGCTAAAAGAAAATAAAGAAACAAAAAAAACAACGGAAAATTAAAGATAGATTGAATTCAAGAAACTCTTTCTTGAATTCAAGAAGTCTATTCTTGAAGTTGAATCCTAACAACAATAATTAGCTAACAAAGAACTAATCTCCTTTGGTAGAGAATTAAAAACAAGAGATAGATTGTGAAACCCAACCCTTTAGAATAACAAGAACAACAATAAGCCTAAACTTATCACCTTTCTTGAATACCTAGAAGTGATCTAAGATTTTGAAAGATTTTAATCTTACCACCTTAAATTGTGTGTTGACGGTTGAAGAATAAATCCAAGAGTAGCCACACACAAGAGTGCAAGAAAAATTTTACAATTTTTATTGATATTGTCTATAATCTAAAATCTAAAAACAAAGAAGACACCCCTTTATATAGAGAGGGCGTCACGAAATTCCTACCTAAAAACAAGGAAATAAATTCCTAAACTACTTTGGACAACAAGTACAAATACCTTAGGAAAAGAAAAAAACACTAGAAAACAAAAAAATGTCAATCTTGGAAAGTAACTCCAACAATCTTAGGAAACGGAAAACATAACCTAAATTACCTAGGAAAGCAATAAATCTAGTACCAAAATATATGGAAATAAGTTAAAACCAATTTTGGATAGAATCTTGAAAGTCCCAAACCAATCATGGATAGGATCTTGGAAATCTTGAAGGCAACTTGCAAACAACTTGGCACCAACTTGTATCCAACTTCTATCACGCATATTGAACCTTTCTTAGTCAGCAAGTAAGTCCTTTTTATGTTATAAAAATGTGTCTTCATGTAGGATTTATTGGGCTGCAAGTTTGGACATATTTTTAGGTGCCAAATAGGTCCAATAGTGGCCTGATTTGGACCTTCTTCAGAGGATATCTCTTGGGATCTAATCCACCTTTTCTTGGACATGAATTTGGACCATAAAATAATTATAATACCTAGACAACTCATATCCTTTTATCTTTGAGCTCTCTATCCCAATTAACAACTTCTTTATTTGCACTTGAAATCTAATGACCTTGTTTTGCAACTCTTTAGCTTGACATCTTGTTAAAGGCCCTCTTTGAAATTCCAAAGATTCATTCTTGTCCTTGAATAGATTTGAGATTCCTAGGATGCTATCATTCCCCTCTTCTTGAAAAACATTCGTCCTCGAATTTCGACCTTGCAAGAAAAAGAAGTCACGCACTAGTAAATGACATCCACTAATCTGAAAAAATGGTAGGAATAAAACAAGATAGTGACGATGTGTCCACTTAACCCAATTAAGCCTAATAGGTGTAAATAATCCTTTATAAATCATATGTATATCATCATCCCAATAAAATTTAAGCCTACTTAGAGTTGTCCAATAAAAACCTCTCTTAGATGCACTATGTAATAAAATTTGCAATGCGATCTTGTTAATAAGGTAGTCCAAACATGTGCATGCCAAAGAAATTACAAAATATTGGTCATGCATCCATTTTACATAAGTATCTCTGCCACATGTATCAAATAAGACACTCTTATGATATAGCCAAGTATCAATTATAAATCCCATGGATTCTTCTACGTGTATGTTATTCAAAGAAGCACATAAATTCTCAGAAAGGTCAGAAGAATCCATAAATTTCAAAATATAAATTTCAATACATTCAATCTCATGATTATAACTTTCCCTAATAATATTTGCAACATCAATGGATTCTACATGATTGCTCAAACTGTCACAAAAAGAGTTATAGATAGGTTCATGAAAGAGTATTTGATCACTAACGTCACAATAATCATGCATATCCTCTTTACTAGTAGCAAACACTTTTATAGGCTCACAACCAATATGACTAGAGGAATGACTTCCCATCAACCAACAAAACTCACATTCTATCAATTTATCACATGAAAACTCATTAGACACTTGAATAAGAGAAGAAAGAACATTTAACTTATTAGCAAGCCTCTTCTCATAAATTTCATGCCTCTTTCCACCAAGTTGGAATGCATAATCATCTATGTCATACTCAATTTCAAAAGGAAGCAAATTACTCTTGCACTTTAACTTAAATATTACAGTTAATGACTTGATATGCATCAAAATATCATCATCCACAAAAATTATAAAGTCACCAACATAAAAAATAAGAGTATAGTTCATTACCTCCAAAAATACCTTAGGTGTTCTAGAAAAGCCAAGAATGTGAATGAACCAATTATACATATCATACTTGGACTTATTTACTAATGGAACAATATCACATTTTATTCTCTTATGCAATGGCTCTAACTTAGCAATGCCTTTAGGGAACTCCATATTATAAACCTGTAAATAAGGATCAAAATAGTCAAAAGGTTCAACAACAAAGAAATTAACCAAGCTTTTATTTTCCACCATCCAACAAGAATTAATTTTGCTAAATTCATGTTGGAATCCGATGGGATCCTTTGCTACCATCTCTTGTGCCTTACCTCCCCTTTCAAAAGGTCTTTCTACATATGGCTGCACAAAATCACAAGAACTAAAACAAGAAAGATTTAATAGGTTAGGAAGTAAAGAAAATATTTTCTTGCTTACACTCTCTTTGGCTTTTATCACAAGACTAACTTTTTCCTCACCCTTAGCCTCTTTTCTCTCACTAAAGTTTTTTTCTTCTTCTTTACTCAAACCCTCTTTTTTTTTTCTCTACATTAAAGACTTTTCTTATCTCATTGCCTTCTCTCTTTTCTTTTCCCTCAAGCTCACTCTTTTTCTCAATTGACCTCCCATTCTCTTCACTCAATACAACCTCTCCTTTTTCCTCTGTTGGGATGTCAAACTGCACTCCCTTACTCCTCTCATTCTTTTCTCTCTCATATTTCTCCATATTCTCTTTAACAATCTTTTCATTTTCATAAATTTATGAGGGAGTCAAAGGTCCAAGAATAAGTTTCTTCCTGTTAATATCAAAAGAGTATCTATTTTTTCCCATATTATATGAAGCTCTTCTATAGGCATACCATGGCTTTCCCAACAAGATATGATAATTATTTATGGGAATCACATTACACCAGATCGCATCCTCATACCTTCCAATAGAGAATAGTAATAACACTCTTTTATCTACCTTTACTCCTCTCAACATGTAGGGTTCAATATGCTCAATACAAGGCAAGTTTAATTTTTCAACCATATAAGTGCTAATTGAGTTATAGCCAAACTCTTTGTCAATTCTAAGGGCACAAATCGCAGACATCACTTTAGCTCTTGTTTGAAAAATAATGTTACCATTGTCTTCCTTCCATTCGGTATACTGTAAGTTAGACTTTTCAAGTTGTTGAGTCATAGCTCGCCTCCTTTCACTATAACTACCTATTTGAAACATCTTAAACAAAAATTAGAAGAATTATGTATCTCTCAAACTTTGGCTTTTTCTTTTAATGTTCTTGCCTCTCTTGCCTTTTTCCACTCAAAGCAACTCTTGGTCATTAAACTTTAGATTTATTAATAAACCTTACTAGTCACAACCATTAGTGATAAGAATGTGGAGTTAGAAAAAGAATAGAAAAGTGAAGGACCAAACCTTGGAAGAATAGGAATTGGTTATGTAGAAAAAATAAGGAAAGAATTTAGGAAACCCAAAACCCACAAGAATAAGGAAAGAAGTTACCATAATCTTCAAGAACTAGGATCCCCTCTTCTTGTTTCCTTTTTTGACTTGGAAACAAAATAATACTTGAATTCTACAAATAATAATGAGCCATAATGCTTTTCTTTTGGCTGATTTTTGTTTTTTTTTTTTGTTTTTTTTTTGGGTTTTGTTTTTCTCAAGAACCTCCCCAGATTATCAAGATTGAAATATTGATTAGTCTATTCTCTGATACCACTTGATAACAACATGATAGGCGTTCAAGAATTACTAAAAAAAAATCAAGAAACGTGCGGAAGCTAAAAGAAAATAAAAAAACAAAAAAACAACGGAAAATTAAAGATAGATTAAATTTAAGAAACTCTTTCTTGAATTCAAGAAGTCTATTCATGAAGTTGAATCCTAATAACAATAATTAGCTAACAGAGAACTAATCTCCTTTGGTAGAGAATTAAAAATAAGAGATAGATTGTGAAACCCGACCCTTTAGAATAACAAGAACAACAATATGCCTAAACTTATCACCTTTCTTGAATACCTAGAAGTGATCTAAGATTTCGAAAGAGTTTAATCTTACCACCTTAAGTTGAGTCTTGAAGGTTAAAGAATAAATCCAAGAGTAGCCACACACAAGAGTGCAAGAAAAATCTCATAATTTTTATTGATATTGTCTATAATCTAAAATCTAAAAACAAAGAAGATACCCCTTTATATAGAGAGGGGGTCACGAAATTCCTACGTAAAAATAAGGAAATAAAGTCCTAAACTACTTTGGACAATAAGTCCAAATACCTTAGGAATAGGAAAAATACTAGAAAATAAAAATCAAGTCAATCTTGGAAAGTAACTCCAACAATCATAGGAAAAGGGAAACATAACCTTAATTACCTAGGAAAGAAATATATATAGTACTAAAATATATGGAAATAATTTAAAACCAATCTTGGATAGAATCTTTAAAGTCCCAAACCAATCATGGATAGGATCTTGGAAATCTTGAAGGCAACTTGCAAGCAACTTGGCACCAACTTGTACCCAACTTCTATCACGCCGATTGAACCTTTCTTGGGCAGCAAGTAAGTCCTTTTTATGTTATAAAAATATGGCTTCATATAGGACTTATTGGGCTGCAAGATTGGACATATTTTTAGGTGCCAAATAGGTCCAATAGTGGTCTGATTTGAACCTTCTTCAGAGGATGTCTCTTGGGATCTAATCTACCTTTTTTTGGACATGAATTTGGACCATAAAATAATTATAATACCTAGACAACTCATATCCTTTTATCCTTGAGCTCTCCATCCCAATTAACAACTTCTTTATTTGCACTTGAAATCTAATGACCTTGTTTTGTAATTCTTTATCTTGACATCTTGTTAAAGGCCCTCTTTGAAATTCCAAAGCTTCATTCTTGTCCTTGAATAGATTTGAGCTTCCTAGGATGCTATCACCTAGTTTATTTGTATCTCTTAATTGGTTTGATACCACATGTAATAGGTTATTTGTGTAATTATTTTGCACAATAATTTTATTAATATCTTTGTTAGTTGGTCTACTTTCACTCTGAACGCTTTCTCTTTTGAAAGGAGAAGCTGTGATTACTTCACTTTGAACTGGTATTAGAATTTCTTCTAAGGGTGGAGTAGTGGCTTCTATTATACCTTTGTTTTTGGTATACCACTTATTAACTAACATTTGAAGAGATTCGTTTTTATTTGGTATTTTATGGTAATAAAACTGGAATTTCGCCCAATTACTAGATTTTCGTGTGCTATAGCCCACGCTTTCTGCATGGGCCCCGGAGCCGGGACTCGGATAGCCTAAGATTTTTCTAGGCTATCAAAATTACCTAAGGAACCATAGTCACCTCCGCATCATGATCGTTCCTTATTTTTTGGAGTTTTACGGCTATAAAACTGAAATCCTGCCTAATTACCAGATTTGCATGCCTTCCGCATGGTCCTGGGCCGTCATACCCGTATCGCCAAAAAGTATTGCGTGCCATCAAAAATGTCCTAAGGAAACATAGTCATCCTCCCCCCTCCCCCCCCAATGACCATTCCTCATTGTTTGGCGTTTTACGGCCGTAAAAGTGGAATTCCGCCCGATTGTAGATTTTCTTGTGCTATAGACTAGCCTTCCGCATGGGCCCGGGTCTCCAGACCCGGGTCACCTAAAATTTTTTCGGACCATCAAAACTGACCTAAGGAACCATAGTCACCACATCGCCATGATCGTTACTCGTTATTTGGTATTTTACGATCATATAATTAGAATTTCACCCGATTACCAAATATTCGACTGCTATAGCCCATGACTTTTGTATGGGCTCGGGCCCCCGGACGTAGAGGCGGTGACGATGGCGGTGGAAAAGGTGAGTGATGGTCATTGGTGGTTGGTAGTAGTTGGTGGCAGTGTACGACATGTCATGTGTTATCCCTGTTGTAACCCAACCGACACGTTTTCGCTTATCCCTTCCCAATTATTGGATAATGTACCTTCATAATTCCATAGGAAAGGATTTGGCGGTGGTGATGGGATGGTGGACATGGTTTTGGAAGAGGAGGTGACCAAAGTGGTGGCCGCGGCGGCATTTATGACGGGGGTTGATGTGGGTGCCATGCACCATTGCAACTATGCTTATCAACATATACCAATAAAATGCAAAATAATAATTAAGACGAGATGGTGCTTTCATCAAGGTTTGAAACTTTGTCATTAAGGTACAATAATACCCAAAATTTTAAAGCTTAACCAATGAGCCAAATTATAACTTAATATAATTTATGCACTTTTTAATATAGATATTAATCACAAGTGATATTTGCTTCATTTTTTGAAATTGAAACTCTTACATTGAAATTGATATGCACATCCACAATACCGCAAATATTTCAACTTGGAACTTATTTTCTTGATAATATTTCTATAAGAATGAACTAAAATGTTGCACCAATTTTGGTGGAAATGCAAATTGAATGGGCTGTTTTTCTCAAAATTGGCTTGGATGTCTGGCTAGATCTAGAAAATATACCTGAAAACAAAAATAAATCACATCAATCCGACAACCGAGGGCAAAATTATTATTGTTTAAAGTTTTAATTATTCACAACTAATTTTCTACGCTTGTGCTCTCTAGTTTTGTATAAAAATGTGGTGTTACTATATCAATTTCCACCAACATATGATACTTCAACCTCATGTTGACCTCTGATTAGGTATCATATTATTGTATTGTTAGATAATTATATATGATTTACTGTACACATTGTAAATAGTTGAGTTGGAGATGCAAAATCTATATATTCCTTGTTGGTAATCTGTGTTTGAAATCACAAAATCAGAGGAAAAGGAAACACTACTTCAATAAATAAATCCTAAAATAATTCTGAGCCCACAAGTTGCTTGTGTGTCCTTAAAGAATTTAATTCCCTCACTGTTTTCCAAGATTATGGATTACTTCCACCCAGGATAGAACGAAAAAACTATTCTATAATACTGGCAATCGAAACTACAGAACTTTAGCGAACTCAGCAAATGGAGCAAATCAAACTTGACACTATATTTATTTGAAAAAAATATTATATTTATTTGGAAAAATAATGCAACAATGTAGAAAAGAGGGGAGAAGTTTTCAGATTTTTCATCACTGAAAAATGAGGCAAAGCCTCTAAATTTATAGACAATGAAAAGGGTGAGTTGAAGAGGTGCAATTCAAAAGGTGCCTCTTCCATTTCTCATTCACGAAACCTAAAAATCCCCCACATTAATGGGGAATGGCAATATGTTTAAAAAATATGCAAAAAACTTGTGTGATTCGCAAGTAAGGATTAATCGCATCTGGATAAGTAGGTTTCCCTTTGAACTTTCCGTAATGAACATATGTCGGATATACTCGGTCAATCGGTAGATTTGATATTTTTGAACTGTCGAGTTTTAATGTATACCTAGACAACCATAAGTCACACAATCAACCCTTAACCATCTTTGGTTCTCATTGTTTTGTTCGTTTCAACCATGAACACCGCCCGGTTTCATAAGTGCATAGAGAATTGGCCTTACAGAACTCTCCTTGAAGCGGCTAACACTTCACACTTACATAGGTGATTCCTAAACGTGTTATCCCATAGATACACTATTTGATATACCCCGTATCAAACGTAGAAATCATTAAAAGCCTTAATGTTTTATCCTTGGTACTGAACATTGTCTCATCACGAGAATGGACCAAAAAAAAATTTTATTTGACAATGTTGAACCGTCATTAATGACTTTGTTTGAGCTCCTTGAACCTAGATCTTGGGATCTCCAGTCTTCTAGGTAGAGTTACCTCTACAATGACTTGTCCTCGGCCATAGTCCTATTCCCCTTGATGATCTGTCAACTACCTCTCTAGTTAGGCCTTTTGTAAATGGATCTGGCATATTATCGCTTGACTTCACATAGTCAATTATGATAATTCCCTTAGAGAGTAGTTGACTAAAGGTTTTATGTCTTGTCGTATATGACAATATTTTTTTTGTTATACATAATGCTTCTAGCCCTTCCTATTACCATTTGACCATCGCAATCTACGCATAGAGGTGCCAATATTTTGGGCTAAAATGGAATTTCTTCAAGAAATTTGGGAGCCATTCCACTTCTTCACCGGCCTTGTCTAAGACTATAATCTCAGCCTTCATTGTAAAGTGGCAATGCACATTTGTTTGGAAGATTTTCAAGACACTGCTCCTCCACTGATGTAAAAGTATATCCACTTGTGGATTTAGTTTTAGGTTGATCCGGTTATCCAATTTACATCACTATACCTCTTAATAACCACATGATACTTATTATAGTGCAATGCATAGTCAAGGATATATTTCAAATATCCCAAAACTTATTTTATTGTTATGACAGTTCAATGCGAACTTGCTTCTGTCGTAGAGTAATACGTCTCGACTTTCTATTGCATATCAGATTATTGACTATACTTAATGTAACAATAGTATATTATAACAACAGCTGGAATGATTAGCATCAGTTGTGACCACAACCGTTTAATATATAACATATTTCGCAATCACTCCACCATTTTCAAGCATTTGTATGCTATTTATTCATACGTCTATATGATATGCAAAATATAGCACATTTATTCATGAAACTAATCTAACTTGCAATGGATTTTGGTCATGTTCATCGAGTGGTTCACCTCATTATAGACCAACGTATTAATACATTCATTTATGAACGGTCATTCTTATACAAAACATACTAACGCACCTTTCATGAAAAGTTACAACCTTCCAGGTGACACCCTTTCATAAAAGAGCTAAACATTATAAATGTTCAATAAAAAAAAATCATTTCTGGAAAGGTACGTAAATAACTTTCGAATTTGTAGTTTCATCACTAGTCATCACTAAGACGGAACAAGTAATGAATTCACCGACTATCATATCAATATCCACTAAGGATTGGTGGGGTTCTAAAATTATATCATTTAGACATTACATCTAACATTGGCTTTTGTCATGCATAAGCTAAAAGTCCCCACATTTTAAATATTTCATCAACATATCATTCACATATAATCAAATATTGACTATATAATTTGAAGTATTCTTTCCTAAACACATTTGTTTACACTCATTAATTTTGAAATGATTTGACAATATTATTTGGTCAAATCTCGCATGTCATTATTTGGGTGCTAATTTTAGTCCGTAAAGTGACTTAACAAGTCGGCAGGCCTTTTATTTTTCCCTTCAGGAACCACGAACCTTCAGGTTATTCCTTGTAAATTTCTTCCTCTAAATCTCAATTTAAGAATATTGTCTTCACATTCATTTGATGGATTTCAATACCATACACCTTAGCCAATGCTACTAATATCTATATGTACGTAATACTCATAACCGATGAGTATGTGTTAAAATAGTTAAGGCATTCTCGTTATCTATATCCTTTGACAATAAGTTTTGCCTTATACATGTCAATAATTCCATTCATTTGGAACCCAATGGTTCGTTGCCTAAAGTAAGATCATCTAACTCCCAAGTATGGTTATTTAATATGGATTTTGTCACGACCCAATTCCATCTTAGGCCATGGCGCCCAACACCATTACTAGGCAAGCCAACACTGATCAAACTAATGGTTTTTCGTTTAAATAAAGTACTAAGTGGATAACATTTCCTCATTTGTTAAAGAGATTTAGAAATTTGTGAATGAGACATAATTAAACGAAAGCAAACGAGTACAAATCATAATCATATAAACAAATCCAAAATCATAAGTCTACTAGCGTGTGTGCCAAGACCTAGTGTCACATGTATGTGGGCAATCTAGTAGAATATACAAAAGGACGCTAGCCTTTTGTCTGAAATGAAATAGATAGAAAAATAAAACATAAGGGAGACTCCAGCTGCTGCAGAACGGCTCGGAAGACAGCTCACCGTGAAGTCTCGAGATGGGGATCAAATCTACGCACCAGACTGGTAACCAGATGCACCTGCCTCAAATCTTGTACAATTAGGTACAGAAGTGTAGCATACGTACATAAATAATATGTACCCAGTAAGTATCTAGTCTACCCTCGAAGAAGTAGTGACGAGGGGTCGACTCCAATACTTACTAGGTCCAATAACATGATAATATGAAATTCTAATTAAGCATAGTATAAAACAATAAGACTCGGAACAAGAAATAACTGAACAAGTTTTCAGAAACATTTAAGAGCTTGAATCACTTCCTTCCTTTAAAATGTATGATCACACAAACAATGAATTTATACCGATTGTGAAAAGAACTTCCAGTTCTATTATCACACACGAATACCACCTAGGACGTTTGGCCCAATCCAACATAAATGTAAACTGTGCACTACCAAGGGTCGAACGGTGAGAACCATAGATGTATCTATTACCCCGCTCGCGAATCATACATGCGATGCGGCCAAATATAAATTTATCAATAAATTATAACCCTTCCTTGATTCTTTTCAAAATAAAGACAATTTGACTTGAAGCTTTTAAATCCTTAAAAATCCTCAACTCAGTTCCATTTGATACAGTTAACAAATATAATCAAATAACGGTGTCCACAAGCATGGTGTAAACCGAAAACTACCCGGACATAAACATGAATAGTAGCTACGTACGGACTCTCGTCACTTCGTGCGTACGTAGCCCCCACAAATAACAACACATATTAATTAAGTTCACCTATGGGGTAAGTTCCCTCTTACAAAGTTAGAAAAGAGACTTACCTCGTCTCAAAGCTTACTTCCCAATTCAAGAATGCGCTCAAACCTCCAAATTTGATGTCAAACGACTCAGAACTAGACAAACATTATATAAATCAATCAATCTATTACTCAAAAGTTCATATCTCCACTATTAAACTGATTACCCAACCAAAATTGCAAGATTCCTAAAATTCACCCCCGGGCCCACTCGCCCGAATTCCGGAAATGTTTGAAGAAAGTTGTTACCCATAACCTTAGGAACATAATATATGATTTTCACTAAGTTCATAATCATTTTCGTGGGAAAATCTCATTTTTATTAAACCCTAGAGTTTTCATCTCAAACTACGATTTCTGCCAAGTTTCAAGTGGAAATCTACCCATAACATATGAACTAAACTCATATTTAGAAGAAATTACTTACCTCATAAGACTAGGTCGCAATCCCCTCCTTAGAAGCTCTCAAATCGCCCAAGAGTGGAAGCAAATGTGATAAAGATGGTCCTAACCTGTAATAAATGAGGCTCACTACCTCCAGCGATTTCTGCACCTGCGGTCATATGGCCGCACCCGCGCCCTCGCTTTTGCGGACAAGGGTCCGCTTCTGCGGAATTCACTGGGCCGGCTAGGACCGCTTCTGCTGATGGGTACCTGCTTCTGTGGTCTTGCTTCTGCGGAGGATGGGCCGCATCTGCGGAACCTGTGGTTCCCTCCTTTGGCCGCTTTTGTGAGGCTTGGCCCGCACCTGCGAGCTTGCACCTGTGGCTGATCAAGCGCAGGTGCGGTTTTGACAGATCTGGCGCATCAGCTGGTACTCCAAATTCTGATCTTGGTCCGAACCTCGTCCGATTGACACTCAGGACCCCCAGGGCCCCGCTAGAATATACCAACAAGTTTGGAATCATAACACGGACTCGCTCGAACTCTCAGAACACCCGAAACAATATTAAAACTAAGAATCGCACCCCAAACCAATTGAATCAAACTTAAGAACTTCAAGTTCTTCAATTTACTCCCAATGCGCCGAAACGTACTTAAACTACTCGGAATGACACCAAATTTTACATGCAAGTCTTAAATGACATTATGGAACTATTTCCGGTCTCGAAATTCCATTTGGACCTCGATATCACCAAAACCCGCTCCAAACCAAATTTAAAGAACTTTTAAAACCTTTAAGAACCAACTTTCACTATTAGGCATCGAAATGCTCCCGGGTCATCCAAAATCCGACCGAACATATGCCCAAGTCCAAAATCATCATACAAACCTATTAGAACCGTCAAAATCCCGATTTCAGGGTCGTTTACTCAAAATGTTGACCGAAGTCAAACTTGGCCTTTTAAGCCAGCCTTAAGGAACCAAGTGTTCCGATTTCAACCCGAACACTTCCAAATCCCGAACAAACCATTCCTGAAAGTCATAAAACAGTAAAAGCATGAAGTTCTTGAATGGGTTTAGAATGAAGTGTTAGAAAGCAAAACGACCGGTCGGGTCGTTACATTCTCCACCTTTTAAACAAACGTTCGTCCTCGAACGGGTTTAGAATCATACCTGTACTGCTGAATAAGTGTGGATATCTGCTCCACATGTCCTCCTCGGACTCCCAGGTCACCTCCTCTACTGGTTGGCCCCTCCACTGGACCTTTACTGTGGAAATCCTCTTGGATATCAACTGGCAATCCTGTCTAGCAACAATGGCAATTGGCTCATCCTCATAAACCAAGATCTCATCTAGTTGAATAGTGTTGAAGTCTAACACATGTCACAAGTTGGCGTGATACCTCCGGAGCATAGACACGTGAAAACTCAAATGAACCCCTGATAGGCTGGGAGGTAAAGCAAGCTCGTAAGCAACCTCCCCAACCCACCTCAACACCTCAAATGGGCTTATAAACCTTGGGCTCAACTTGCCCTTCTTCCCGAATCTCATAATGCCCTTTATCAGCGAGTCTTTCAAGAGAACCTTCTCGCCTACAATAAATGATACATCACGTGCCTTCTGATCTGTGTACCTCTTCTGTCTAGACTGTGTTGTGCGAAGTCGCTCCTGAATCAACTTTACCTTTTCCAAGGCATCCTTCACCAAATTAGTACCATATAACTTAGCCTCGCCGGGCTCAAACCACCTGATAGGAGAATGACATCACCGACCATATAAAGCCTCAAATGGAGCCATCTCGATGCTGGACTGATAACTGTTGTTGTAAGCAAACTCGGTCAAAGGCAATAACTGATCCCACTGTCCCCCAAAGTCAATCACACATGCTCTAAGCATGTCCTCCAAGATCTGGACAGTTCGCTCTGACTGCCCGTCGGTCTGTGGATGAAACATAGTACTAAGCTCTACACGGGTCCCCAACTCACTCTGTACGGCTCTCCAGAAATGCGAAATAAACTGAGGGCCTCTGTCTGATATGATGGAAACAGGCACACCGTGCAACCGAACTATCTCCCGAATATAAACCTGGGCCAACCTCTCTGAAGTATAAGTAGTTGCAACTGGAATGAAGTGTGCTGACTTGGTCAACCTGTCAATAATGACCCAAACTGCATCGAACTTCCACAAGGTCTGCGGCAACCCAAATACGAAGTCCATAGTAATGCGTTTCCATTTCCACTCTGGTATAGTCATCTACTGGAGTAAGCCACCTGGCCTCTGGTGCTCATACTTAACCTGTTGGAAATTTAGACACCAAGCTACATACTCAACTATGTCTTTATTCTTCCGCCGCCACCAATAATGATGTCTCAGGTCCCGATACATCTTCGTAGCACCTGAATGAATGGAATATCGAGAACTATGTGCCTCATCTAGGATCCTCTCCCTCAAGCCATTGACATTAGGAACACATAGACGACCCTGGAGTCGCAGGACACCATCCTCACCAATGGAAACCTCTTTGGAAACACCCTGTAGTACCATCTCCCTAAGAACTGCCAAGGGCGGATCATCAAACTATCGAACCTTGATCTGCTCCAATAGTGAAGACTGGGAAACAACACATGCAAGAACTCGACTGGCTCTAAAATATCCAACCTCACAAGTCTGTTGGCCAAGGACTGAATGTCGAAAGCTAGTGGCCTCTCCTCTGCTGAAATGAATGCCAAGCTACCCATGCTTTCTCCCTTCCTAATCAAGGCATCCGCGACTACATTCGCCTTGCCCGGATGATAAAGAATAATGATGTCATAGTCCTTCAGTAACTTAAGTCATTTGCGCTGCCTCAAATTGAGATCCCTTTTCTTGAATAAGTGTTGCAAACTGCGATGATTAGTGAAAACCTCACAAGGCACCCCATATAGATAATGCCTCCAGATCTTAAGAGCATGAACAATCGCGGCCAACTCCAAATCGTGCACAGGATAATTCTTCTCATGGGGCTTCTGCTGACGTGAAGCATATGCAATAACTCGCCCCTCCTGCATCAATACGCAACCCAAGACAACGCGTGAAGCGTCAAAATACACCATATACATCCCCGAACCGGAAGGCAACACTAGAACTGGTGTTGTAGTCAAAGCTGTCTTGAGCTTCTGAAAGCTCGCCTCACAATCATCGGTCCAATAGAACAAAGCACCCTTCTAGGTCAATCTAGTCAAAGGTGCTGCAATGGATGAGAAGCCCTCTACAAATTGGCGATAATAACCTGTTAGCCCTAAGAAATGTCTAATCTCAGTCGTCGAAGTAAGACGAAGCCAACTCTGAACCGCCTCAATCTTCTTGGGATCCACCTTAATACTCTCGTCTGATACCACATGCCCTAAGGTCTGAAGAACCACTCTCAAATGCTACTCATGCTCCTCCATGCTATATGAGTAAATCAAGATGTCATCAATGAAGACAATAACAAAGGAATCGATATAAGGCCTGAACACCGTGTTCGCCAAATCTACAAATGTCACTGGGGCATTAGTCAGGCCGAAGGACATCACTAGAAACTCATAATGGCCATATCTAAGTACGGAAGGCAGTATTCGGAACATCTGAGTCCCGAATCTTCAACTGATGGTATCCCGATCTCAAGTTGATCTTAGAAACCACCCTAGCACCCTGCAAATGGTTAAACAAATCATCAATACGCGGAAACAAGTACTTGTTCTTAATGGTGACTTTATTCAATTGGCGGTAATTAATGCACATCTGTATAGTCCCATCCTTCTTCTTCATAAATAATACTGGTGCACCCCAAGGTGATACACTCGGCCTGATAAACCCCTTTGCTAGCAACTCCTCAAGCTATTCCTTCAACTCCTTCAATTTTTTCGGAGCCATACGATATGGTGGGATGGATATAGGATGAGTGCTTGGAGACAAGTCAATACAGAAATCAATATCATGATCAGGTGGCATGCATGGAAGGTCAGAAGGAAACACATCGGCGAACTCCCAGACTACTAGTACTGAATCAATCGTCGGAGACTCTACGGTGGTATCCCGAACATAGGCTAGATAAGCCAGACAACCCTTTTCGACCATATGTAGAGCCTTCAGAAAAGAGATAACGCGACTAGATGTACTGACAGACGAACCCTTCCACTCCAATCTAGTCAACTCTGGCATTGCAAAGGTAACAGTCGTGGCATGGAAATCAAGGATGGCGTGATATGGGGATAACCAGTCCATGCCTAGGATGACCTCAAAGTCGGTCATATCAAGTAACAGAAGGTCCGCTCTAGTCTTGTAACCACAGAATATGACCACACAGGACCGATAGATCCAATCCACAACCACAGAGTACCCAAGGACTCACAAACAGGAGTACCCAAGGACTCACATAAACAGGAGTACCTAAGGAGTGGACACATAAACAGGAGTACCCAAGGACTCACAAAGAATATCAAGGAAATGAGCAAACAGAGATGATACATATGAGTAGGTAGACCCTGGATCAAATAATACCAAAGCATCCATACCACAGACAGAAATAATACATGTGATCACGGCATCTGAGGCCACTGCATCTGGTTTGGCCGGAAAAGCATAGAATCTAGCTGGAGCACCAGCTGGCTGGCCTCCACCTGGCTGAACAAGAACTGGCTGACCTCCCCCTACCTGGCCTCCACCTCTAGGACGGCCCCTACCTGCTTGTCCCCCATCTCTGGGTGGTCGGGCAGCTGGTGCTGCAATCATGGGCTGATGACCCTATTGTACTGCCTTACCTCGAAGTCTGGGATAGGTTCTCTTCATGTGACCCGGATTCCCACACTCGTAACAACCTCTCGATACCATAGACTGCTGCCCCAAAGTCTGACCCTGATGGCCTGAATACTCACTAGAAGATCCCTGGATAGCTGGTGGGCGGTATGAACTCTCCGGCATGGCACTGAAATAGGCATTGGAAGAACCCTGATGAGCTGGTGGGCAATAAGAACTCTCTGGCATAGCAGTAAAATAGAGTCGCGTTGGAGCACCCCGAGGAGGTAGTGGTGCTATATATGTGGGCCTGCTAGGCTGACCACTCCCAAACTGACCTTTGCCCCTAGTCGAGGCACCTCAAACCTCTCTAGAGAAACAAGTCCTCTTGTCCTACTACATCTGTTCTCTACCCCTATGGCAGTAGCCCTAAATCCTCTGAGCAATCTCCACTACTAGTTGATAATCAGTACCCATCTCAACCTCCCGGGCCATACTTACCCGAATACCGGGGTGCAACCCTCAACAAATCTCTGCATTCTCTCTGCGTCGGTAGGAAGTATCATAAGTGCATGATGAGACAACTCAGAGAATATCGCCTCATAATCGGTCACTGACATCTGACCCTACTCGAGCTGCTCGAACTGCCCTCGTAACTCTTCCCTCTGAGAGGGTGGAATATACTTATCCAAGAAACGCTGTGTAAACCAGTCCCAATTCATGGGCGGAGAACCCAATGGTTTGCTAAGTAGATAAGGCTGCTACCACCTACGGGCCCTACCCTCCAGCTGGAAAGTAGTGAAATCCACCCCATGGGACTCCAATATCCTCATGTTGTACAGTCTGTCCCTGCACCGCTCAATGAAGTCCTGGGGATCCTCATGCCGCTCACCCCCGAAGATAGGAGGGTGTAGCCTAGTCCATCTGTCTAATAGCTTCTGTGTATTGCCGTTCACAACTGATCTAGGCTTAAGTGTAACCGCTGCAACTGGTTAGGCTCTACCGACGGGCAGTGTACCCGGAGTCTAATATACTGCAGCTGCATGCCCTGGAGCCCGGGCAGTAGGGGTTTGTGCTCCCCCTCCTGCCTGAGATGTGGCTGGGTCTGCTAGAAATAAACTAGCCTAAGTCATAGTGTCCATGAACTGCAGCACACGGCCCATGACCTCCTGAAAACCCGGTGCTGACATAAAATCTACAAGGGCTGGCTCTGTGGCGGGCACATTGCCCTGCTCCTCAATGATGGGATCCTCCACTGGATCTGCTGGTGGTGCTACCGGGGCAGCTCTGGGATGCCCTCCTCCCCTACCTCGAGTCGATGCCCTCCCCCTGTCACGACCCAATTTCCCCTCCGTTTGGGTATTGTGATAGCACCTAGTCTTAGGGACTAGGTAAGCCTAACATTAATTGAAACAACGACATTATTTAAATATCATCTAATAATTTGAAATAGAAATCTCTCAAAATTTACAATTCCCAAAACCGGTAGTACAACTCATAAGCTCTACAGAGTGTTTGCTAGAAAACTTCTAAATATAACTGTTCAAAAATAAGAATAAAAAGTGCAAAATGAAAATTTGAAGGTGACTCTGAAGCCTGCGAACGCGGCAGCAAGTTTACCTTAAGTCTCCACAGTAATGAACCACACAGCTTCTAACGAACAAATACCTAGATCTGCACAAAAATGAGAAGAAGTGGAGAATGAGCACACCACAGCGGTGCCCAGTAAGTATCAAGACTAACCTCGGTGGAGTAGTGACAAGGAACAGTCAAGACACCCATTGGTCTAATAAACTGAACAAGTATAAGTATATGAACAGCACAAATATGATATCTACATAAATACAATGCAATATGGCTCACAATACAGTAATGGCAGTAAGAAAGGAAACAAGAAGTATTAGCGGAATACCATAAAAATGACACAACCTAAATCCGGAATCACAAATACAGTAAGGACAAGTAATAACTCAACAACTGCAACAGCTTTACATCATGTTTTAGTCAACAAAATCCACGATGTACCGAACCTCAGGCAAATCACAACTCACGGGTCTCAATACCTGAACCCTAACACTTGGCATCCTGTGCTCTCATTACACTTCATAACCACACTGACGACTCACGTGCCAAAAGAGCCATTCTCACATAGAAGGCAAGAAAACAAGGGTGAGCATCTATTCTCAACAATATCAAGAACACCTCTTATCCGATAAGAGTGCTTAACTATGTGTATGCTTGTGCAAAAGTCCAAACATAGTCCATACCAGCAAATAGGCATAAGGAAAAAGAACAGACAACACGTAGAATATTTTCTCACAGCTTTCACAAGATAAATCTCACACATGTAAGTGTACCACTACACAAATATCAACAACAAGAATGCCCCCAGGCCATCACAAATCAATCCCTGACACAACCCACCTTGTCTCGCCATGTGTGCAAAAATAAATAAGTGCCCGCCTTATCTCGATACACGTGCATAACAATGTTCCCACCTTGTCTCGCCACATGCGCAACCCGCATATATATATCCTTCCTTGTCACGATGCATGTTCAAATATCAATAGTAATAATAGCACGACAAAAAACCTCGTGCAACCCCATAACAACAACCGCACGGCAGAAACCTCGTGTATCATAATAACCTCAACCGCACGGTAGAAACCTCGTGCATCACAATAATAACAACCGCACGGCAGAAACCTCATGCATCACCACAAAAAATACAACAGGAACAATGACAATACTACAATGGTACGACAAATAAGTCAACTCAGAAATTCCAGAACTCAAGGAAACAGAGGAGCTAATTCACAAGGAGTAGCAACAATAGAGAATGCTAGTCATAATAAGAACAACTCAACAAGAAAGGAAATATTATGTAACAACGGTCCACAATATACAGTATGACAACGAGGGAGCTAACACAAGACGAATAATTCCAAATAAGGACAAGTCAACTAAAATATAGGATATCTAACTTCTTTTAAGATTGGCAATTTAGAAAGAGATACAACAATTTCAATTAGGGATAAGCAGCAGAAACATAATCATAGCCTCAATTAAGGATGAACAATTATAAAAGAGATAATTATAACTTCAAACAAAGATAATGTAACGACCCGACCGGTCATTTTGAGTATTATAACCCTGTTTCCCCATTTACTGCTCAATGTATGCCTTATAATTTATTTATGACTTATCGGGTTAGTTGGTTCGGGCTCGGAAAGATTTCGGAGTGAAATGAGACACTTAATCTAATAATTGAAAATTTAAGTTAGAAAAGTTGACCGGATATTTACTTATGAGTAAACGACCTAGGAATTTAATTCTGATGATTCCAATAGCTCTGTATGGTGATTTTGGACTTCGGAGCGTGTACGGAAATTTCTTTTGAGGTCCGTAGTAGAATTAGGCTTGAAATGCCAAAAGTTAAATTTTTAGAAAGTTTGACCGGGGGGTTGACTTTTTGATATCGGGGTCAGAATCCGATTCTGAAAATTGGAATAGCTTTGTTATGTCAATTATGACTTGTGTAAAAAATTTGAGGTCAATCTAACTTGATTCGATAGGTTTCGGCATCGAATGTAGAAGTTGGAATTTCTTAGTTTCATTAAGCTCGAATTGGGGCATGATTCATGGTTTCAGCGTTGTTTGATATGATTTGAGGTTTCAATTAAGTTCGTATGATGTTTTAGGACTTGTCGGTATATTTGGTTGAGGTCCCGAGGGGCTCGGGTGAGTTTCGGGGTGGTTTCAGACCATTTCTAGACCATTTTAAATTGCTAGTTTTTGTCCACAGAGGTGTGAATCGCGATCGTGAACATCAGGTTGCGTTTGCAAAGAGTAAACATCAATTTGGGGCCTTGTCAATCGCGATCGCAGAAGCTACTTCGCGATCGCGTAGAACAAGCCTCTGCTGCACTGACCCGATTTTGAAAGCTTATATCTCACAATCTATAAGGAATTTGGAGATAATCCAAAAATAAAGGTTGTAGCCCTTTGTATCTAGTTTTCATAAAGGTAGACCATGTGTCATTTGGAGTTGTGTACAAAAAGTTATGGTGGATAAACTATAGGCTATCTGGGAAGAGTTTGGAAATCTTTGTTGCACAGGGCTGACTTTGGAAGCTTATATTCGAGGCGTTTGGAGGCCAATTCACAAAGCAAAGGCATAGCGGAGTAAAGAATTACACAGTTTGAAGTAAAACTTCTAAACTTGGTTCTGAGGGTATGAATCCCCGAAATTTGGTATGATATAATTTGTTTGGAAGTGACACACACGATAGGTGACGGGCATGTAGACATGCACCACAGAAATTGTGTCTTGAATAAATCCTGTGCAGTTGTAAAATTAATGAATCGGGTTATTATCTAAACATGTTCCACGTGTTAGAGAAATTGAGCCGAGGCTCTTATTAAATATCGTGTTTAGGCTATGTGCCAATATTTTGGGACCCATGGGGTCGTGTTGCTGTTGAATTAATTATTTCAAACATATATATATCACACTCAGTCATATTTGTCCGTTGTGAGGATATTTATAGGATCGAGCGGCGTTCCGCAGCAGGCCATATTGGCTTTATATATGTTATCAATAAATGGACCGGGGATGCCTACCTACAGCATGCCAGATTGGCTTTATACATTATTATTATATGGATCGGGGCTGCCCGCCTGCAGCAGGCCTTATAGGCTTTACTATTTTATGGATCGGGGTTGCCCGCCTACAGCAGGCCTTATAGTGTTTGTTATTATACGGATCGGGACTGCACGCATGCAGTTTGTACACACCCCTAGTGAGTGTAGATGATTATATATATTCGGGATGGATTTCCCAGGGCATGGACTTGCCTTACTGATTTATATTGTACTGAATTTACCTAGACATGGATCTTGTCCGTATCATTTACATTTGGGGATAAATTACCCCAGGGTTGGATTGGCCTTATACAGTACTGAGTGAATGACTGTCAGTCGATGTGTATTTATATACGGGTTGGAATACCCCTGGGCTGGATTGGCCATAATAAGTATCGAGTGACCGAATAATTTGTGACCAGTATTTACATGAGGTCTTACTACTGAGCTGTCATATACCTCATATCATGCAGTATTGATCTATTTCACTTGTACTGAGTTTAACTGTTAAACTTGAAAGCATGACTACATTTTTTTTATACCATTACTTATACTGGATTGTACCTGCAGAGCTTGTCATTGCTTTCAGCCGAGAGGTTAGTCTTGTTACTTATTGAGTTAGTTGTACTCATACTACACTCTGCACCTTCCACGCATTCGTGTTACAAATTGATTCAGCTTGAAACATAACTCTTTGGATTCCTTCCAAGCATTCGTGTACGCATGTGAGCGCTCGATATCAGTTGTGCATCGCCGGCTTGTGATTCTAGGGATGAGGTTCGAGATGTGTATTATGTGTTTTGGTGATGGGCCAGTTTGGAGGACTTGAGGCCAGGTTTAGACCGCAGCTTAGGCTCGGTAGCTTTAATTATAACTTGTACATTTAGACTCATAAGTCAGGTAATGTTCCTACGAGTGGAATTTATGGCTCGATGAGTGGTGGAATGGATCTGTGATGAGTATGATGTAACCGTGGGATATGTTAAGACGATTTAAATGTGACGAGAAGTGTTTTCTTGAAATGTAAAGGAGAGACCATTAGGTGCTTGATTTTTGTTTTGATGTGACGTACAGTTTCGAGTATGAACGTTTTGAAGGATCTTTCACGTTGTTAAATTTTGGGACAAATTAAATTCTTATGTCTGGTTAATGAGTTGGACTCAGATAGACTAAGTGATTGCATAGTAACTGTGACTGCAAAAGGGTATAACAAGATACCAATTTGAGGCTAAGCGAGTGGGTTATCCACTGCGGAGTAATCTACGTAGGTGTGTTTCTTATAATATGAGTGGAGAGTTTCTTTTCTGCCAGCAGGGCTTGTGTGTTGAGATTTGAATTTGAATCTGGTTGAGAAAGTTGACTTGAGTGTTCAAAGAATGAAGGCGAGCTTAGTAGATGATTTGAGGTATTTTATGGTTTGTGTTACCTGAGCTTGTGAAAACGTTACATGGAATTGACTGCAGGATTATGACAATACTAGAGTATGGGTATGGTGAGTTATCAGATGTTTTGTTATATGACTTTGAGCCAAGTGGGGGATTCTGCTATCTACAATTTGATTGCACAATTATGTGCGGTATTGGTTTTGGTCCAAGGCATACTTGTTGATTAGTTATGACTTACAGAGGTTGATATCGGGGATGACTCGAGTAAGAAAGTTTCTTGAATGCGGGTTATATTGCACTTTATGAAAATATGAAAAATCATGAAATGATTAAATTGTTATTTTGAAGGATGTAGTGCGCATAAAGTATGAATTTGATTGGTGGTGTTAAGGCAGGGTTACTTCTTTGGGGGCTGTTGTGCTAATGAAGCTTGTGTCTTTCAGCCCGTTTGGGTGGTGCAATTTAGATTTGAGCATAGTAGGTGACTTTCGAAAGGGTTCTAATGAATTCAAAATATTTATGTGTCAATTGAAATTCGAAATTTGTATATTGCCAGAATCGGTTATTTACATTAGATAATGCCGGGATTTGCGCTAATTCTGTATGACTATCGATTCTACATTTCAGTGCAAGAAAGGTAAAAAGGAAACATTTTAAGTCCGCATAAGGTCTTTTCAGAGTGGGTGTTTCGGTTGTGGTATTTATAGGGGTAGTTATGATGTGGTGAGACTCTATAGATGTTTTGGTGGCAATATTCTTGGGTTTTGGTGACCTACGTGGTTTGGTCGAGTTAGAGGAATTTAGTTCTAATAGCTTGGTTATGTGCAGATGGATTTCAGAGTGTTCTTGATGTTTTCTACCATGGTTTGAACCGGATATTTTCTACTGATGTGGGAAACGTGTTGTGTATTATGATTTCCTCCTAAAGGAAGCAAGAGGAAGGTTTCTAACTAACCGGGTATGTAATTTGCTGGTGACTCAGAGTTGATAATGGGATTCTTGTGCTTGTCACATGATGGCATAATAGATGTGGTGTGTTGTGCGGGATTAGGATTTACATGTACAAGGTGACAGTTCAGTCTTGAAGAGAAGGTAACGAATGTTGGACAGCATGGTCAGTTTCATATATTTCGATGAATGTTATAACTGCTCGGTAATTCTTGAGAAGGGTGCGTATTTCAGAAGGCGCGTTGTGTTTTGACTTATGGATGTTCATCGGTATTGCAGTACTCACCTGGTTGATAGACTACTGATATTCAAATTATTGCTATGTGGCACGGAAGAATTATGAAAGTATTCCTCATGGGATTATCGTGAATGGAAGATGTGTTAGTCATTTTAGTGCTGGAGTTGGGATCAGTTACGGTGATTCATGTGTTCGATGAATTTGGAGACTGGGAGTTCTTAGAAGTAAATTGTTTCGGGGTTGTGACCTATTTGAGGTGACTATTTTATTTAGAACTCGGTGGAGGCACTAGTTGCGTTAATCATTTATGATACCTACGTGCTATAAGTGTGCATATATGTGAGGTTTGAGCCATTGTGCGGGCATTAGAGCAAGTACTTATACTCGAAAGAATGCTTAGGCTATGATATGCCTAGAGTTGACTGTTAAACGTAAAGTTATAATATTTCTCATGTTCGTACCTTTGTTGAGAACTATCTGGGCTACATTTGAGGTTACAAGGAGGTTGATTCCCCTGAATAAATGGGGTAGTTACTATTTTTGCGTTAATTTACCAATTTGAAGTGTGACAGCAGACTTTGCACATGCTTACGCTATGGCATGTTATTTATACCAGTTCAGGAGCATGTGAATCTTATTTTATTTATTATATACATGTGTACTTATTTGATTGCTCCTCTATGATATGCTTGGACTAGAGGCGTGTGACCATGCCAGGCGGATTATGTTATTGGCACGTGAGTTGTCCGTGCGGATTCATATACTGATATTATTGGTACGTGAGTTGTCCGTACGGATCCATATACTGATATTATTGGCACGTGAGTTATCCGTGCGGATCCATATACTGATATTATTGGCACGTGAGTTGTCCGTGCGGGTCCAGATATTGATACTATAGCACGTGAGTTGTCCGTGCGAGTGATGTTAATGTGAGCTCTAGAAGAGCTGGTTACTGTTATTAAATTTTTGTGTCTTGGTTCTACTATATATATTGAGCTTATAGCATTACAATTGTAGTGGTGCTTGTTCAACTTACAATACGGTTCTCTAC
Organism: Nicotiana tomentosiformis; assembly: GCF_000390325.3. NCBI lineage: Eukaryota > Viridiplantae > Streptophyta > Magnoliopsida > Solanales > Solanaceae > Nicotiana > Nicotiana tomentosiformis. Next base: position 113,354,598 of record NC_090820.1, read on the forward strand.
TTTGAGACATCTTCCATTTTGGGTACAAGGTTGCGTAGTTGTGGATTGAGTGGTATTGGTGTGGCATGTCAATAGGATAGTTGTGTTTAATAATATAAGGTCATTAGACCTAGAATGGATACTATCAGGTTTGATTCTGGTATATTGGGAGGATAATATTGAAAGTCGGCTTAGGAGAGGATTGTGGTTCTGGTTGGGGCGAGAGAACTTCATGGCTAGTGGATCTGATGAGTGGTTATGAGTTTTTAATTGCTTCTTTCATCATTGGCAGTGTACGAAGGTTTTGGAATGATGTTTTGTTGAATGCGGGGTTTTATACTAGTACTTGGTTGGTTTTGAGTAGTTACTGCAATCAGAAATGGTGCTACGAGTATGGGAGTTGTGTAGTATGTTATGTGATTAAATTTGGGATTATGGTTATGGCTGGATACAACTTGTTAAGACTCATATAGAGTGTAAATGTGAGATTCGGGTTTTCGAAAAAAAATTTTAGATGTTAGAAATTGGATTCCAAGGTTTATAGGCTAATGCTAAACTAGTAATTTTTAGTTATGTTGTGTAGTCAGGCCTATATTGAATAGGGTGTCGTGAGATCACCACAGGGTACATGCGTAGTAAGATGGAATAGTGATTTGGTGGCTTGGAAACAACTCTTGGCACGTTCGAGGGCGAACGCATGTTTAAGTGGGGGAGAATATAACGACCCGGCCGGTCGTTTTGAGTATTATAACCCCGTTCCCCCATTTACTGCTCAATTAATGCCTTACAATTGATTTATGACTTACCGGGTTAGTTGGTTCGGACCCGAAAGGATTTCGGTGATTTTGGACTTAAGAGCGTGTCCGAAAAATATTTTGAGGTCCGTAGTGGAATTAGGCTTGAAATGCTGAAAGTTGAATTTTTGAAAGTTTGATGGAGGGGTTGACTTTTTGATATCGGGGTCGGAATCCGATTATGAAAATTGGAATCGCTTCGTTATGTCAATTATGACTTGTGCGCAAAATTTGAGGTCAATCGGACTTGATTCGATAGGTTTCGACATCGAATGTAGAAGTTGAAATTTCTGAGTTTCATTAAGCTTGAATTGGGGCATGATTAGTGGTTTTAGCATTGTTTGGTGTGATTTGAGGTTTCAACTAAGTTTGTATGATGTTTTAGGACTTGTCGGTATATTTGGGTGAGATCTCAAGGGGCTCGGGTGAGTTTCGGACCATTTCTAGGCCATTTTAAATTGCTGGTTTTTGTCAACAGAGGTGTGAATCGCGATCGCGAACATCAAGTGGCGTTCGCGAAGAGTAAATATCAGTGTGGGGCCTTGTGAATCACGATCGCGGAAGCTATTTCGCGATCGCGTAGAACAAACCTCTGTTGCACTGACCCAATTTTTAAAGCTTGTATCTCGCAATCTATAACAAATTTGGAGATGATCCAAAAATAAAAGTTGTAGTTTTTTATGTCTAGTTTCTAGAAAGTCAAACCATTTGTCATTTGTAAGTGTGTACAAAAAGTTATGGTGGATATACTATAGGCTATCTGGGAAGAGTTTGGAAGTCTCTGTTGCACAGGGCTAACTTTGGAAGCTTATATTCGAGGCGTTTGGAGGCCAATTCACAAGGCAAAGGCATAGCAGAGCAAAGAATTACACGGTTTGAAGTAACACTTCTAAACTTGGTTCTGAGAGTATGAATCCCCAAAATTTGGTATGATATAAATTATTTGGAGGTGACACACACGATAGGCGACGAGCATGTAGACGTGTACTACAGAAATTGTGTCTTGAATAAATCCTGTACAGTTGTAAAATTAATGAATCATGTTATTATCTGAACATGTTCGTCCTGTTAGGGAAATTGAGTCGAGGCTCTTATTAAATATCGTGTTTAGGCTATGTGCCAATATTTTAGGACCCATGGGGTCATGTTGCTGTTGAATTAATTTTTTCAAAAATATACATTTCACACTCAGTCATATTCGTCCATTGTGAGTATATTTATGGGATCAAGTTGCACGTCGCAGCAGGCCATATTGGCTTTATATATGTTATAAATAAATGGATCGGGGCTGCCCTCCTGCAGCAGGCCAGAATGGCTTTATACATTATTATTATTATTATATGGATCGGGGCTGCCTGCTTGCAGCAGGCCTAATAGGATTTACTATTTTATAGATCGGGGCTACTGCACTTCGTGTGCAGATCCAGATGCTCCCGGATACAGCGGCTGCTAGATTTCGAAGTTAATTCTGTAGGGGACTATCAAGATAGCTGCTTGACGTTCGCAGACTTGATTCCCTTCCTGTTTAATTATTGTATTGTTCTATATTTTCATACAATGATTTTGTCAGTCAGACTATGTATTCATATTAGATGCTCACGCACTCAGTGACAACGGATTTTTGGAGTGTTATATTAGAAATTGTGAGTTTCTTCCGCTGAATTTAATTATTTTGTTCTCAAACTTAATAGATATGGTGGTTTATTGAGATTGTTGGCTTGCCTAGTATTGAGATAGGCGCCATCACGACATGTGAGATTTTGGGTCATGACAGATAAGCAGTTAGGGAAAAAATAACATGGAAATAGAAGAGATAACAATTTTAGTTAAGGCACATATAACTCAAATAAGCATCAAGGGTGGATCATGAAGCAATTAATTCTAACTAAAGCAAGTAGAGGTGAAACTGGTAATTAAGAGACGTATTCATAGCATCACAACTGCATAATCAGTGAATACAAGGACCTAAGAACCCTAAAAGGCCAACTTTTCACAAATAAGTCCGAGCACATACTCGTCACCTCGCGTACACGGACTACAATTAGCATAGAAGACTCAAACCCTAAGGGGTAGTTCCCCCACACAAGGTTAGGCAAGATACTTACCTCAAAGAAGACAAACTGATACTCTAAAATGAACTTCTCGAGTAAAATGACCTCCGGGCGGCTAAAATCTAATCAAAATAACTTGAAAGAACAAATAAAACTCAAAAGAGACTATTCCGGATCATAAAGCCTCAATCTTTATCAAAATCAAAAAAATCAATCCAAAAGTTGACCCCCGGGCCAGCACCTCGGATTCTGACAAATTTCACAAAACCCGAACACCTATTCCGATATGAGTTCAACCATACTAAAATTATCAATTTCCGATGCCAATTCGTCCCTCAAATCATGATTTTTCATTTTGAAAATTTTCTTCAAAAATCACCATTTTCGCCATCTCAAAATACAAATTAAATGATAAAAATAAAGATAAAATCATGAAATATAATAAATTCTAGGTGAAGAACACTTACCCGATCGATTTTCTTGAAAAACCCACAAGGAATAGCTCAAACCCGAGCTCTAGAACTCCAAAATGGTGAAAATGGCAAAACCCTCGGAATAGAGTACTATTTATTCTGCCCAGGTGTTTGTGCTTCGCGAACGCGGAAGAGCATTCGCGTTCGCTAAGAAGAAAAATGAAAGCTTCCCAATTGTGCTTCCCGAACGCGACAACACGTTCGCAAACGCAGAGAGGAAAAATCCGATGGCTCAACGACTGCTCTTCGCGAACACGTGAAGTTGTACGTGAACGCGAAGAGTGGAATGGCATAGCTACGCGAATGCGTGGTATGAACGCGAACGCGATGAAGGAAAAGGTTGGCTTCCACGATCGCGGAATGAGGAATGCGAACACAATAAACAAATATTCCCTCCTCCAAAATTACTCTTCACGAACGCGAAGGAAGGGACGCGAACGCGATTAAGGAAACGAGATGACAGAAAACAGCAGTTCAAAAATAGAAGGAAATTACCCATAGCCCATCCGAAACACACCCAAGGCCCCTAGGACCCCGTCCAAACATACTAACAAGTTCCATAACCTAACACGGACTCGCTCAAGGTCTCAAATCACATAAAAAATGCCGAAAATACAAATCGCACCACAAATCAAACTTATGAACTTCCAAAACTTCCAACTTCTAAAACTCGTACCAAAACCTATCAAACCAACCCGGAATGACGTCAAATTTTGCAGGAAAGTCCTAAATAACATAACGGAGTTGTTCCAACATTCGGAATCGCATTCCGACCCCGATATCAAAAAGTCCACTTCTGGTCAAAATCTCCAAAAAATTGACTTTCGCCGTTTCAAGCCTAAATCAGCTACAGACCTCAAATTCATAGTCTAAACACGCTCCTAAGTCCAAAATCACTCAACGGAGCTAACGGAACCTACGGAACTCCATTTCGGATTTGTCTTCACACTGTTCCGACTACGGTCAAAATCCTAAGACTTAGGCTTCCGTTTCAGGGACCAAGTATCCCAAATCACTCTGAATCATCCGGTAACTGAATTCAACCACGCACGCAAGTCAATACACATAATATGAAGTTGTTCAGGGCCTTATGCCACCGAACGGGACTTAAAATCTCAAAACGACCGGTTGGGTCGTTATATCCTTCCCCTCTTAAACAAACGTTTGTCCTCGAACGTGCTAAGAATCGCCTCGAAGTCTTCAAATCACTGAAAGTACATATCCAACACATACCCGCAGGTGAACCCACGTCACCCCAATCCACATAAGCCTGACGAAACCATCTCAACTGTACTTTTTCCTTTCTACCAATACCGATAAGCATTAGAGTCAAAATTATCACCTTCTATTCATCTCCAAAAGACCCGATTCTAAATCCATACCCAGGATCAATCTCAACCGGCTATAACAACTCATGCCTACACCCACAAGGTACGACCACTCAACATGACACGCCACACATAGGCCCAAAATGATATTTCTGATCACAATAGTTGCCGGCAAGCAAAACCAGCACCGTCAATTATCCTCATATCCGATAGGAACTCGATTCAAACCTTCACAACACTGACAACGATGCAAGAAACATGAAGACCCCTTCATTACACACCCAAATCAACAAGTCACAACTAATACCACCGGGAACATACCCCGCAAGCTAAACTCAAGAAGCACAGAATGAAAATGACTTAATATGTAAAGAGAAACACATAAGAGAAATATCAAACAAGCCTGACAGGCACAACTCTCTAACAATACCATACTACGAATCAATTTAAATAGGAAAAATAAAAGTATATGAACAAATCACAAGAATCTCATCCTGATATAACTTCCACCGCGGCACGGAGCCCGGCTCAAACATATCAAATCACATGGAATCGTGAGGGTCTCACCCTTAACTCTTAATCACAAGTTGAACACACATCATACCAATGGAAATCTTTCACTAACTCAATTCTACCAATAAAATCATAACACTTACTGAACTCTCACCCCTGTAGAGTATGAAATCAAAAATCGTAACCAAATTACTCAGGAATCACATCAAACCTACCATAATAGACAACATGAATTCACTTCTAGTCTCGTAACTTTCAATAATGAATTAAAACAACGATAAACATGGCTATCACTCATAAAATCTCCCAACATGGATAAACACATAAACATAATAGTAAGTCATGAACTCACCCATAGGTGGGACAACAAATAGGGGAACTCGCCCCGATAAGCAGAACTGAATCAAAACACGAATGATGCCCCTCTGTAACATTTCAAAAGCATACCTGTATGACATCATCTGGTGTAGTGGCCTCAAGCCTACTATATGAAACAAATCAACGGGCCGGGCCGGGCCTTCCCCTCTTGGATGCCCTCTACTCGCCTGAATACTCCGTTGTGACACACCTGTCCAGAGTCTAGCATAATCTCTCACCATATGGCTGGTATATCCACACTCGAAGCAACCTCTCTGCTGACGTGGCTGTGGGAATTGTGCGGTACGGGTACTCTAAGACACTGTGCGAAGCCTGAAGTGCAAACTGGACCGGCTGACCTATAAAACCTCTGCTATGTCATACCCTGCCTCCAAAATAAAGACCAGTAGATCTCTCCAGTCTACGAGGCCTCCTCGCCTCCATGTCCTCTCTCTCCTGATCCCACATGCCCTCTACACGGTGAGCGATCCCTACCACCTGCTGAAATGAAACATACCCATAGTGTGGAGAATGCGATGGCACTCCTCCAGAAAATCATGTGCACTCTATGAAGACAAACCACTGAATGTAGGAGGGTCATATTTCTTGAACATTGCAAGTCTAAGTTGCTCCTCCTCAGATGCTGCTGCTCTGACCATGGGTTGAACTAGAACCACAGGTTGTGTCGCCATGACACTTGGAACCTAACCAACATGAACTCGCTACTCTGGAGTGTGGGCGGCGGGAGTTTTGGTCCCTCCCCCAGTCTGTGAAGTAGCTGGTGCAACCGGAATAAACCCCGCCTGAGACAATGTACCAAACATGCTCAGGAATTGTGCTAAGGCCTCATGAAGTCCGGGGGTAACAGCAGACGCCTCCGGTACCTGCCCCCAACTGGAACTACCGGCGGCTCCTCAATTGCTGATCTGATAGGTGCCCTAGATGCGGCATGTGCTCCTCATCGGCCTCTGCCTCTGCCCCTAGCGACATCTACTCCGGGGGGTAACGTCATCAGGAATTGCAGCTCGTGTCCTCACCATCTATGTGAGAATCTAATGATAAAAGTTCAAACTTCAAGATCAATGAACTCGCATGATAGGAATGAAGGAAGTGAAACTGTCCTAATAGTTCTGTAGCCTCTCGAAGATAAGTACAGACTTCTCCGTACCAATCCGCAAGACTCTACTTAACTCGCTTATGACTCGTAGAACCTATGAACCTAGAGCTCTGATACCAACTTGTCACGACCCAATTTTCCCTCCGTTTGGTTATCTTGATGGCACCTAGTCTTAGGGACTAGGTAAGCCTAACATTAATTGAAATAACAACATTATTAAAATATCATCTAACAATTTGAATTAGAAATCTCTCAAAATTTACAATTCCCAAAACCGGTAGTACAAGTCATAAGCTCTACAGAGTGTTTGCTAGAAAACTTCTAAATACAATAGTTCAGAAATAAGAATAAATAGTGCAAAACAAAAACTTGAAGGTAACTCTGAAGCATGTAAACGCAGCAATAGGTTTACCTTGAGTCTCCACAGCAACGATCGCACAGATGCTAACGAAAAAATACCTAGATCTGTACAAAAATATGCAGAAGTATAGAATGAACACACCACAGCGGTGCCTAGTAAGTATCAAGACTAACCTTAGTGGAGTAGTGACGAGGAACAGTTAAGACACCCACTGGTCTAATAAACTGAACAAGTATAAGTATATGAACAACAGAAATATGATATCAACATAAAGATTATGCAATATGGCTCACAATACAGTAATGGCAATAAGAAAGGAAATAGCAAGTATCAGTGGAACACCATAAAAATGACATAGAAAAGTGAATGGAACACAACCTAAATCCGGAATCACAAATACAGCAAGGACAAGTAATAACTCAGCAACTACAACTGCTTTTACATCAAGTTTTAGTCATCAAACTCCACGAGGTACCGAACTTCGGGTAAATCACAACTCACGGGTCTCAATACCTAAACCCTAACACTTGGCATCATGTTCTCTCATTACACTTCATAATCTCACTAACGACTCACGTGCCAAAAGAGTCATTCTTACATAGAAGGAAAGAAAATAAGGGTGAGCATCTATGCTCAACAATATCAAGAACACTTCTTATCCGATAAGAGTGCTTAACTACGTTTATGCTTGTGCAAGTGTCCTAACATAGTCCATACCAGCAAATAGGCATAAGGAAAAAGAATGGACAGCACGTAGAATATTTTCTCACAACTTTCACAAGATAAAGCTCACACAGGTAAGTGTACCACTACACAAATATCAACAACAAGAATGCCCCCAGGCCATCACAAATCAATCCCTGACACAACCCACCTTGTCTCGCCACGTGTGCAATAATAAAGTAAGTGCCTGCCTTGTCTCGCCACATGTGTATAACAATGTTCCCACCTTGTCTCGCCACATGCGCAACCCACATATATATATGTATCCCGCCTTGTCACGCCGCATGTGCAAATATCAATAGTAACAATAGCACGACAGAAACCTCGTGCAACCCCATAACAACAATCGCACGGCAGAAACCTCGTGCATCACAATAACAACAACCGCACGGCAGAAACCTTGTGCATCACCACAATAAATGCAACCGCAACAATGACAATACTACAATGGTACGACAAATAAGTCAACTCAGAAATTCTAGAACTTAAGGAAACAGAGGAGTTAATTCACAAGGAGTATAAACAATCGAGAATGCTAATCATAATAAGAACAACTCAACAAGAAAGGAAATATTATATAACAACGATCCACAATGTACAGTTCGACAACGAGGGAGCTAACACAAGACGAATAATTCCAAATAAGGACAAGTCAACTAAAATATAGGATATCTAACTTCTTTTAAGGTTGGCAATTAAGAAAGAGATACAATAATTTCAATTAGGGATAAGCAGCAGAAAGATAATCATAGCCTCAATTAAGGATGAACAATTATAAAAGAGATAATTATAACTTCAAATAAAGATAAGTAGTTAGGGGAAAAATAACATGGCAATAAAAGAGATAATAATTTCAGTTAAGGCACAGATGACTCAAATAAGCATCAATGGCGGATCATGAAGCAATTAATTCTAATTAAAGCAGGTAGAGGTGAAACTAGTAATTAAGAGACGTATTCATAACATCACAACTGCATAATCAGTGAATACAAGGACCTAAGAACCCTAAAAGGCCAACTTTCCAAAAATAAGTCTGAGCATGTACTCGTCACCTCGCGTACACGGACTACAATTAGCATAAAAGACTCAAATCCTAAGAGGTAGTTTCACTACACAAGGTTAGACAAGATACTTACCTCAAAGAAGACAAATCGATACTCTAAAATGAACTTCTCGGGTGAAATGACCTCCGGGCGGCTCAAATCTAATCAAAATAACTTCAAAGCGCAAATAAAACTAATAAGAGACTATTCCGGATCATAAAGCCTCAATCTTTACCAAAATCAAAAACATCAGTCCAAAAGTCGACCCCCGGGCCAGCACCTCGGAATCCGACAAATTTCACAAAACCCGAACACCCATTCCGATACGAGTTCAACCATACTAAAATTATCAATTTCCGATGCCAATTCGTCCCTCAACTCATGATTTTTCATTTTGAAAATGTTCTTTAAAAATCACCATTTTCGCCAACTCAAAACACAAATTAAATGATAAAAATAAAGATAAAATCATGAAATATAATAAATTCTAGGTGAAGAATACTTACCCGATCGATTTTCTTGAAAACCCCACAAGGAATCGCTCAAAACCGAGTTTTACAAATCCAAAATGGTGAAAATGGCAAAACCCTCGGAATAGAGTACTATTTATTCTGCCCAGGTGTTTGTGCTTCGCGAACGCGGAAGAGCATTCGCGTTCGCGAAGAAGAAAAATGAAAGCTGCCGAGTTGTGCTTCGCGAACGCGACAACACGTTCGCGAACACAGAGAGGAAAAATATGATGGCTCAACGACTGCTCTTTGCGAATGCGTGAAGTTGTACGCGAAGGAAGGGACGCGAACACGATTAAGGAAACCATATGACAGAAAATAGCAGTTCAAAAATAGAAGGAAATGACCTGTAGCCCATCCGAAACACACCGAGGCCCCCGGGACCCTGTCCAAACATACTAACAAGTTCCATAACCTAACACGGACTCGCTCGAGGTCTCAAATTATATCAAACAATGCCGAAAATACAAATCGCACCACGAATCGAACTTATGAACTTCCAAAACTTCCAACTTCTAAAACGCGTGCCGAAACCTATCAAATCAACCCGGAATGACGTCAAATTTTGCAGGCAAGTCCCAAATAAATAACGGATCTGTTCCAACTTTTAGAATCGTATTCCGACCGCGATAGCAAAAAGTCAACTTCCGGTCAAAATCTCCAAAACATTGACTTTCGCCATTTCAAGCCTAAATTAGCTATAGACCTCCAATTCACAGTCCGAACATGCTCCTAAGTCCAAAAGCACCCAACGGAGCTAACGGAACCTACGAAACTTCATTCCGGAGTAGTCTTCACACAGTTCTGACTACAGTCAAAATCCTAAGACTTAAACTTCCATTTTAGGGACCAAGTATCCCAAATCACTCCGAATCATCCGGTAACTGAATTCAACCACGCACGCAAGTCAATACACATAATATGAAGTTGTTTAGGGCCTTATGCTGCCGAACGGGACTTAAATTCTCAAAATGACTGGCCGGGTCGTTACACCCCCGGCCTCCTCGGCCTCTAGCAATGGGAGGATCAGCTCCTCCCGGGTCTGGAATGTCTGTCATACGCGTCCTCACCATCTGTGATAGAATGAGAGAAAGGGTTTTAGTATACCATAAATTGCATGATAGGAGATGAATAAAGAGTAGTTTCCGAACATCCTATAGCCTCTTGAAGATAAGTACGGACGTCTCTGCACCGATCCGTAAGACTCTATTAGGTCTGCCCATAACTTGTGAGACCTACGTGAACCTAGTGCTCTGATACTGTGTTGTCACAACCCAATTCCATCTTAGGCTATGATGGTGCCCAACACCATTATTAGGCAGGCCAACACTGATCAAATTAATGGTTTCCCATTTAAATAAAGTACTAAATGGATAACATTTCCTCATTTGTTAAAGAGATTTAGAAATTTGCGAATGTGACATAATTAAACAGAAGCAATAGAGTACAAATCGTAATCATGTAAACAAATCCAAAATCATAAGTCTACTAGCGTGTGTGCCAAGACCTGGTGTCACAGGTATGTGGGCAATTTAGTAGAATATTCAAAAGGACACTAGCTTACTGTCTGAAATGAAATAGACAAAAAAATAAAACATAAGGGAGACTCCAGTTGCTGCTGAACGGCTCGAAAGGCAGCTCACCATGAAGTCACGAGATGGGGATCAAATATGCGCACCAGACTGGTAACCAGATGCACCTGCCTCAGATCATGTACAATTAAGTACAGAAGTGTAGCGTGAGTATATAAATAATATGTACCCAGTAAATATCTAGTGTAACCTCGAAGAAGTAGTGACGAGGGGTCGACTCCGACACTTACTAGGGCCAATAACATGATAATATGAAATTCTAATTAAGCATGATATACAACAATAGGACTCGGAACAAGAAATAACTGAACAAGTATTCAGAAATATTTAAGATCTTGAATCACTTCCTTCCTTTAAAACATATGATCACACAAACAATAAATTTTTATCGATTATGAAAAGAACTTACAGTTCTATTATCACACATGAATACCACCTAGGACGTTCGGCCCAATCCAATATAAATGTAAATTGTGCACTGCCGATGGTCGAACGGCGCGAACCATAGATGCATCTATTACCTCGCTCGCGAATCATACATGTGACGCGGTCAAATATAAATTTATCAATAAATCATAACCCTTCTTTGATTCTTTTCAAAATAAAGACAATTCGACTTGAAGCTTTTAAATCCTTAAAAAACCTCAACTCAGTTCCATTTGATATAGTTAACAAATATAATCAAATAGCGGTGTTCACAAGCATGGTGTAAACCTAAAACTACCCGGACATAAATAGGAATAGTAGCTACGTACGGACTCTCATCACTTCATGCGTACGTAGCCCCCAAAAATAACAACGCATATTAATTAAGTTCACCTATGGGGTAAGTTCCCTCTTACAAGGTTAGAAAAGAGACTTACCTCATCTCAAAGCTTACTTCCCAATTCAATAATGCGCTCAAACCTCCAAATTTGATATCAAACGACTCGGAACTAGCCAAACATTACATAAATCGATCAATCTATTGCTCAAAAGTTCATATCTACACTATTAAAGTGATTACCCAACCAAAATTGCAAGATTCCTAAAATTCACCATGGGCCCACACGCCCGGATTCCGAAAATATTTTAAGAAAGTTGTTACCCATAACCTTAGGAACATAATATATGATTTTCACTAAGTTTCATAATCATTTTCGTGGTAAAATCTCATTTTTATTAAACCCTAGGTTTTTCATCTTAACCCATGATTTCTACCAATTTTCATGTGGAAATCTACCCATAACATATATACTAAACTCATATTTAGGAAAAATTACTTATTTCACAAGGCTAGGTCGAAATCCCCTTCTTAGAAGCTCTCAAATCGCCCAAGAGTTGAAGAAAATGTGATAAACATGGTCCTAACCCATAATAAATGAGGCTCACTGCCTCCAGCGGTTTCTGCACCTGCGGTCATAGGGCCGCACCTGCGTCCTCGCTTCTGCGGATAAGGGTCCGCTTCTGTGGAATTCACTGGGCCGGCTGGGACCGCTTCTGCGGACGGGTACCCGATTCTGTGGTCCCTCTTTTGCGGAAGATGGGCCGTATCTGCGGAACCTGGGCTTCCCTCCTTTGGCCGCTTCTGCGAGGTTTGGCCCGCACCTACAGCTGACCAAGCACATGTGCGGTTTTGACAGATCCGGTGCATCAGCTGCTGCTCCAAATTCTCATCTTTGTCTGAGCCTTGTCCGATTGACACTCGGGGCCCCCGGGGGCCCGCCCGAATATACCAACAAGTTTGGAATCTTAAAACGGACTCGCTCGAACTCTCAGAACGCCTGAAACAATATTAAAACTAAGAATCGCACCCCAAACCAATTGAATCAAACTTAAGAACTTCACGTTCTTCAGTTTACTCCCAATGCGCCGAAACGTACTTAAACTACTCGGAATAACACCAAAGTTTACATGCAAGTCTTAAATGACATTACGAAACTATTTCTGGTCTCAGAATTCTGTTTCGATCTCGATATCACCAAACCCGCTCCAAACCAAATTTAAAGAACTTTTAAAACCTTCAAGAACCAACTTTCACTATTAGGCACCGAAACACTTCCGGGTCATCCAAAACCCGATCCGAACATACGTCCAAGTTCGAACTCATCATATAAACCTATTGGAACCGTTAAATTCCGATTCCGGGATCGTTTACTCAAAATGTTGACCGAAGTCAAACTTGGCCTTTTAAGCCAGCCTTAAGGAACCAAGTGTTCCAATTTTAACCCAAACCCTTCCAAATCCCGAACTAACCATTCCTGCAAGTCATAAAACAGTGAAAACATGTACGGTAAGTCTTATTTAGGGGAACATGGTTCTAGAAAGAAAAATGATCGGTCGGGTCGTTACAGATTCTATCTCACTATTGACCGCTTCTTTTCGAGGATGATATAATCCTTTGACGTTTACTACGTCTTGAATTCACCTCATCAGGTATACTTTCCTTTGCTTCTTCCTGAGGTTGCTTAGATATTTCACTAGACGACTCACATTCCTTTTTATATAGATAAATATTCTCAAAGAATTCAGCATTATTTGAGTCGATTACCATATTAATATGAATGTTCGGATTTTCTGATTTATGAACCAGAAAATGATATACCTTACTATTTGTTGCATATCCTATGAAAACACAATCAATATTTTACGGCCCGATCTTTACCCTTTTGGGTTTAGGAACATGCACTTTAGCCAAGCACCCCCTCCCCCCACACTTTAAAATTTTTTAAGTTGGGCTTCCTTCCTTTCCATTTTTCATATGGAATAGATTGCGTTTTGCTGTGGGGAAATCGATTGAGTATTTGGTTAGCTATAAAATTAGCTTCCCTCCACAAGTTCTGGGTAAACAGAACTTATCAACAATGCACTCATTATCTCCTTTAAGGTTCTATTCTTTCTGTAACGACCCGGACGGTCGTTTCGAGAGTTATAGCTTCGTTTTTCCCATTTCTACTTCTTTTGTATTATTCAGCTATATTATATTATATCGGGTTAGTTGGTTCGGGACCGGAGTGGTTTCAGAGTGAATTGAGACACTTAGTCTCTTAAGTAGAAACCTAAGTTGAAAAAGTCAACCGGATATTGACATATGTGTAAACGATCTCGGATTTGAATTCTGATGGTTCTGTTAGCTCCGTTATATAATTTTGGACTTAGGAGTGCGTCCGGAATGTGATTTGGAGGTCCGTGGTAGAATTAGGCTTGAATTGGCGAAATTGGAAATTTGGCGATTTCGGTCGGCAGTGAAAAATTTGATATCGGGGTCGGAATGGAATTCCAGAAGTTAGAGTAGGTTCGTAGTGTCATTTTTGATGTGTGTGCAAAATTTGAGGTCATTCGGACGTGGTTTGGTTAGTTTCGGCATCGGTTGCCGAATTTGGAAATTTAGAAATTCTTAGGCTTGAATCCGAGGGTAATTTGATGATTTGATGTTATTTTGAGTGATTCGAAGGTTCGACTAAGTTGGTATATTGATATATGACTTGTTGGCATTTTTGGTTGAGATTCTGAGGGCCTCGGGGTGATTCCAGGTGGTTAATGGATTTGTCGAAGTTGGAAAATGCAGCTGAAGTTGCTGCTACTGCTATTTTTGCACCTCGCATGTGCGAGGCCGCTGGTGCGCGTGGGGAGTGTGCAGGTGTGGGAAATGCTGGGCTAGGCAAGATTCGCAGGTGTGAGTTGGAGGTCGCATCTGCGAGCCCGCAGGTGCGAAACCTGGGGCGCAAATGCGGAAAAGGAAATGCTGGGCAGGCTTCGCAGAAGCGGAGGAAACGCGCAGGTGCGATGAGTTGCCGCAGATGCAGAGTCTGGGCGCATAAGTGAGTTGCGCAGGTGCGGCTCCTTGGACCGCAGGTGCGGTCGCGCGGGTGCGAGAAAATGGTCGCAGGTGCGAGGAGCCTGGGCAGAGGGTACATATGGCACACTTTGCAAATTTTGGTGCATTCTTCACCATTTCTAATCGGTTTTTGGAGCTTTTGGGAGAGATTTGAGGAGGTAATCAAGGGGATTTTGTTGAGGTAAGTTACTTGAACCCTAATACTTGTATATATGGTGATTGTCCATTGTTTAGTCATTGTAATTAGTGAAAATAAGGGGTTAGGGCTTGGAATTTGTGGAGAGTAATTTAAGGATTTGAAGGACCAAACGATGTCGGATTTTGATGAATTTGGTATTGTTAGACTCGTGAGTGAATGAGCTTTCTAGTTTTGTAAATTTTGTTAGATTTCGATACGTGGGCCCGGGGGCCAGGTTTGAGCCAATTTCGGATTTTGGTCTAATTTTCTAGCCTTTCTTGTGAAATTCATTCCATTAGCGCGTATTGATGATATTGTACTGATTGTGAATAGATTCGGAGCATTTGGAGGACGGGTCCAGAGGCAAGAGCATTGAGGGGTAGAGATTTTACCGGTTTGAGGTAAGTAACGATTGTAAATCTAGTCCTGAGGGTACGAAACCCCGGATTTTGTATCATTCTACTATTTTTAGTGACGCACATGCTAGGTGACAGGCGTGTGGGCATGCACTGTTGGGGATTTGTGACTTGGTCCGTCCCGTAGCAACTGTAAAGTTGCATACTTTGTTGAAACTATATGATACTTATATGTTTTAGAAAGAGTTTCTGTAAATTGGGCTGAATGCCATGTTTGGGCCTTATGCCAGTAATGTTTGGACCCTTAGAGGCTTTTTCTTACCATCCTCTCATTGTTTTCGATTGAAAATCCATACTTCGTCATGTTTATACTTGTTTACCGCGTAACTCAGTTTTATGACTCTATTTTGATGCATATAAATGTTTTAGGCCGAATGCCCTATTTTACTGAAATGCCCGAGTGGCTTGAGAGGTTTATAACTGAGTGAGGCCGAGGGCCTGATTTGTGAGGATGAGTATGGATCGAGGCTGCCCGCCTACAACATACTTTATTATTATAGCACATGAGTTATTCGTATAGCACGTGAGTTGTCCGTACAGATTATAGCGCTTTGGCTAAAGGAGACCCTTCAGAGTTTGTACAAACCCCCAGTGAGCGCAGGTACCTACTGAGTGTGAGTGCCGAGTGCTGAGTGACTGGGAGGCAAGAGTGATTGTGAGGTATGCCCGAGTGACAAGAGTGATTGGGAGGTATGCCAGAGTGTCACAAGTGACTATGAGGTTTGCCTGAGGGGCTGTATATGAGTGATGTTTTGCCCGAGGGGCTAAAAACCTTCGTAAAGAAGTTCAAATCAAAATAAAAGTGCGGAAGGAAAACTCCGACATTGGGGTGTCACTAGTCATGAGCATCTACTACAATCTGTCTAACAATATCAAAGCTAACTCAACCTGGAAAATAGATAAATACCACTATAGGAAGATAAGATGGAGAAGAGAAGGGGCTGCGATCGCCAAACAGCTACCTTGCTATCTCCAAGAAAATCTGCCACCAGAACAATCAATAACCGCTACCGTGTCCAGCTACACCTGAATCTGCACACAAGGTGCAGGGAGTAACGTGAGTACGCCAACTCAGTAAGTAACAACAATAAATAAAGACTGAGCAGTAGTGACGAGCAATAAAGCATATAATGTTCATATCAGGAAATCTCAGTAAAATACCACATGCTTTTAAAAACAATAAGGATTTGAATCGAACATCTCGTTTAAACCCAGTTGCAGTAAAAATCATTTAAAGATGTTTTTTAATAGTTTTCCAACAGAGAGAAATGCAAATGTGAGCAAAAATGATGAAATCATAAAATCTTGCGGATCGGTATGGACATGTTTGTACTTATCTTCAGGAGGCTGCAGAACCTTTAGGAAACACCACATTCTTGAATTCTTGTCGTGTGAATCTGTTAATTCTAGTAACTCAACATCTGTTACTTCATTCTCTCACAGATGGTGAGGACTCATACTACCAGTCAGGAGGGCCAGTCACCAGAACCACCAGCCAGGGCTGCGAGAGGCTGAGGCCATGGTAGGGGCAGAGGTGCAGCCCGTACAGCAGCTGGGGCAGTTCCTGCAGATCCACTGATTGTCCCAGATCGAGACCAGGTTCCAGTTGTTGACACACCAGCTCAGGTACCACCTGTGCCTATTATGATTCCAGGCCTTCAGGAGGCCGTAGCTCAGATTCGGATAGCGTGTACTGGCCTTGCCCAGGCGGTCTATATCTCGACGGTCGCAGCTACTTCGCAGGCCAAGGGAGGCACTCAGACTCCCGTTGCTCGCACACCCGAGCAGGTTATTCAGGAACTTCAGACACCAGAGGCACCACCAGCCCAGCCGGTTGTAGTTGCTCAGAATTATATGGTTCCTTCTATGCCTGAGGATGATCAGCGTAGGTTGGAGAGTTTTGGAAGACTCTAGCCACCACCTTTCAGTGCTACAGAGAGAGAGAATGCTCAGGACTTTTTGGACAGGTGTCAGAGGATACTCCGTACTGCTGGTATTCTGGAGACTTGTGGGCTCTCATTCACTCCTTTCAGTTCTCTGGGGCTGCACTCAGATGGTGGGAGAATTACGAGAGGCGTAGGCTTGATGGCACAGCACCCCTTACTTGGCAGCAGTTCTCCGTGGTCTTTTTGGAGAAGTTTGTGCCTCGATCCCGCAGAGAGGAGTTGCGCAGACAGTTTGAGCGGCTTCGCCAGGGTGATATGTGTGTGACACAGTATGAGATGTGATTCTCTGAGTTGGCCCGTCATGCTATCTGGTTGGTTCCCACGGATAGAGATAGGATCATGGGGTTTATTGATGGCCTCACTTATCAGCTACAGTTGCTCATGACTAGGGAGCAGGTTTCGGGTGCTACCTTTGATGAGGTTTTCGATATTGCTTGGCAGATTGAGATGGTTTGCGGTCAGGAGAGGGTTGAGAGGGAGGCCAAGAGGCCTCGTGGTCAGGGTGGATTCAACGGTGCTTCTTTTAGGGGTCAGTTCCAGTATGGTAGAGGTAGTCATTTCAGACAGGCTTAGTCAGCTCGGTCATTTAACCGTGGTGCATCATCTGGCCATGGTTCTCACAGTTCTCATCAGGGCCACTCATCACTTAGTGCCCTTCCAGTTCAGAGTTCGTCCCATGCTCCACTTGTTCAGAGCTCTTCCATGCCAGGTTCTTCTACCAGTTATCCTGGTGCTAGGGGTTCCATTCAGTTTCCGCCGCCAGCACCAGGGAATTATTTTGAGTGTGGGGAACTTGGGCATATGTGGAGGCAGTGTCCTCGTCGTTATAGAGGTCTATCTCAGCAGAGGAGTCAGCCTCCAACTACAGCACCAGTTACCTCACCACCCGCCTAGTCAGCTCGGGGTGGAGGTCAGTCAGCTAGGGGTCGCTCTAGAGGGAGAGGCAGATCAGGGGGTGGTCAGGCCCATTTCTATGCCCTCCCTGCCAGACCAGATGCTATTGCTTTAGATGCTGTGATTACAGCTATTGTCTCAATTTGTCACAGAGATGCCTCAGTATTATTTGACCCTGGTTCCACGTATTTATATGTTTCCTCGTATTTTGCCCATTTTCTGGATATGCCCCGTGAGTCTTTAGTTTCATCTGTACATGTATCTACTCTTGTGGGTGATACTATTATTGTGGACCGCGTATATCAGTCATGTGTGGTGACTATTGGGGGTCTAGAGATCCAAGTGGACCTTTTGCTGCTCAATATGATCGACTTTGATGTGATATTGGGTATGGATTAGTTATCTCCATGTCATGCTATTCTAGATTGTCACGCTAAGACGGTGACATTGACTATGCCGGGAATTCCGAGGATTGAGTGAAGCGGTTCTGTAGATTATGTACCAAGTAGGGTGATTTCATATTTGAAGGCTCAGCGCATGGTTGAGAAGGCTTGCCTATCTTATTTGGCTTTTGTGAGGGATGTTAGTGCAAAGACTCCTGTCATTGATTCTGTTTCGGTGGTACGTGATCTTCCGGATGTGTTTCCTGCAGACCTGTCGGGCACGCCGCCTGATAGGGATATTGACTTTAGTATTGATTTGGTGTCGGGCACTCAGCCCATTTATATTCCACCGTATCGTATGGCACCGGCGGAGTTGAAGGAATTGAAAGAACAGCTTCAGGAACTCCTTGATAAGGGGTTTATTCGGCCTAGTGTGTCACCTTAGGGTGCACCGGTTCTATTTGTGAAAAAGAAGGATGGTTCCATGAGAATGTGTATTGATTACAGGCAGTTGAACGAGGGTACAATCAAGAACAAGTATCCTTTGCCTCGTATTGATGATTTATTCGACCAGCTTTAGGGAGCGAGGGTGTTCTCCAAGATTGATTTGAGGTCTCGTTATCACCAGCTGAAGATTCAGGATTCAAATATTCTTAAAACAACTTTCAGGACCCGATATGGCCATTATGAATTCTTGCTGATGTCTTTTGGGCTGACCAATGCCCCAGCAGTGTTTATGTATTTGATGAACAGTGTATTCCAACCCTATTTGGACTCATTCGTCGTTGTATTCATTGATGACATCCTAGTGTACTGTCGTAGCCAGGAGGAGCACGCTCAGCATTTGAGAATTGTATTACAGAGATTGAGGGAGGAGAAGTTTTATGAAAAGTTCTCCAAGTGTGAGTGTTGGCTCAGTTCAGTAGCATTCTTGGGACACGTGGTGTCTAGCGAGGGTATTCAGGTGGATCCGAAGAAGAGAGAGGCGGTGCAGAATTGGCCTAGACCATCCTCAGCCACAGAGATTAGGAGCTTTCTTGGTTTGGCGGGTTATTACCGTGGCCTTGTGGAGGGATTTTCATCTATTGCATCGCCCTTGACCAAATTGACCCAAAAGGGTGCTCCATTCAGGTGGTCAGATGAGTGTGAGGAGAGCTTTCACAAGCTCAAGACTGCTTTGACCACAGCTCCAGTGTTAGTTTTGCCATCAGCTTCAGGTTCTTACACCGTGTATTGTGATACCTCGAGGATAGGCATTGGTTGTGTGTTGATGCAGGAGGGTAGGGTGATTGCCTATTCCTCGCGCCAGTTGAATACCCATGAGAAGAACTATCCTATCCATGATCTTAAGTTAGCAGCCATTGTTCACGCCTTGAAGACTTGGCGTCATTATTTGTATGGGGTTCATTGTGAGATCTATACTGATCACTGGAGTCTGCAATATTTGTTAAAGCAGAAGGATCTTAATTTGCGTCAGCGGAGATGGTTGGAGCTTCTTAAGGACTATGATATCGCTATTTTGTACCATCCAGGGAAGGCCAATGTGGTGGTCGATGCTTTGAGTCGCCGGGCAGAGAGTTTGGGGAGTTTAGCATATCTTCCAATAGTAGAGAGACCTTTGGCATTGGATGTTCAGGCCTTAACGGGCCAGCTTGTCAGATTGGATATTTCATAGCCTAGTCGGGTATTGGCTTGTGTGGTCTCCAGGTCTTCTCTTTATGACCGTATCAGGGAGCGTTAGTATCATGACCTTCACTTGCTCGTTCTTCAGGACAGGGTTCGGAGAGGTGATGCTAGGGATGTGACTATTGGTGATGACGGCGTGCTGAGAATGCAGGGCCGAATATATGTGCCTAATGTAGATGGGCTTTGAGAGTTTATTATTAAGGAGGCCCACAGCTCGTGGTATTCTATCCATCCGGGTGCCGCGAAGATGTACCAGGATTTGAGGCAGCACTATTAGTGGAGGCGGATGAAGAAGGATATAGTTGGGTTTGTGGCTCGGTGTCTCAACTGTCAGCAGGTTAAGTATGAGCATCAGAGACCATGTGGCTTGCTTCAGAGATTGGAGATCCCAGAGTGGAAGTGGGAGCGGATCACCATGGACTTTGTAGTTGGGCTCCTACGGACTTCGAGGAAGTTTGATGCTATTTGGGTTATTGTGGATCGGCTGACCAAGTCCGCGCACTTCATTCCAATTGGTACTACTTACTGTTCAGAGCGGTTGGCTGAGATTTACATCCGAGAGATCGTTCGCCTGCATGGTGTCCCAGTTTCCACCATTTCAGATAGGGGTACTCAGTTCACATCGCAGTTTTGGAAGACCGTGCAGCGAGAGTTGGGTACTCAGGTTAAGTTGAGCATAACTTTTCACCCTCAGACGGACGGGCAGTCCGAGCGCACTATTCAGATATTGGAGGACATGTTGCGTGCTTGTGTCATTGAGTTTGGGGGTTCATGGGACCAGTTTCTGCCACTCGAGGAGTTTGCATATAACAACTGCTATCAGTCAAGTATTCAGATGGCTTCGTACGAGGCTTTATATGGGAGGAGGTGTAGATCTCCGGTTGGATGGTTTGAGTCGGGTGAGTCTAGGCTCTTAGGTACATACTTGGTCCAGGACACATTAGATAAAGTGAAATTGATTCAGGAGCAGCTTCGCATGGCACAGTCTAGGCAAAAGAGCTACGCGGATAATAAGGTTCGTGATATGTCTTTTATGGTTGGGGAGAAGGTTTTGCTGAAGGTATCACCCATGAAGGGTGTTATGAAGAGAAGAGGGGCAAGTTGAGCCTCCAGTTCATTGGGCCTTTTGAGGTACTTCAGAGGATAGGGGAGGTGGCTTATAAGCTTGCCTTGCCACCCAGCTTGTCGAGTGTGAGTCCAGTGTTTCATATTTCCATGCTCCAGAAGTATATTGGAGATTCGTCTAATGTTTTGGATTTCAGCACGGTTCAGTTGGAGGGTGATATGACTTATGATGTGGAGCCGGTGGCTATTTTGGATCGGCAAGTTCGAAGGTTGAGGTCAAAGGATATAGCTTCAGTGAAGGTGCAATGAAGAGGTCAGCATATGGAGGAGGCCACCTGGGAGACCGAGCGGGAGATGCGGAGCAGATATCCATGCCTATTCGAGACTTTTGATGGTTCCGTTAGCTCCGTTAGGTGATTTTGAACTTAAAAGTGCATCTGGAATGTGATTTGGAGGTCCGTGGTAGAATTAGGCTTGAATTGGCAAAATCTGAAATTTGGCGATTTCGGTTGGCAGTGGAAAATTTGATATCAGGGTTGGAATGGAATTCCATAAGTTGGAATAGATTTGTAGTGTCATATTTGATGTGTGTGTAAAATTTGAGGTCATTCGGAAGTGGTTTGGTTGGTTTCGGCATCGGTTGCCGAATTTGGAAATTTAAAAGTTCTTAGGCTTGAATCCGAGGGTAATTTGATGATTTGATGTTATTTTGAGTGATTCGAAGGTTCGACTAAGTTGGTATGTTGATATATGACTTGTTGGAATTTTTGGTTGAGGTCCCGAGGGCCTCGGGGTGATTCCGGGTAGTTAACGGATTTGTCGAAGTTGGAAAATGCAGCTGAAGTTGCTGCTACAGCTATTTTCGCACCTGCGGAAGAAAGCCTTGCATGTGCGAGGTCGTTGGTGCGCGTGGGGAGTGCACAGGTATGGGTAATGCTGGGCTAGGCAAGATGAGCAGGTGCAAGTTGGAGGTCGCATCGGCGAGCCCGCAGGTGCGAAACCTGGGGCGCAGATGCAGAAAAAGGAAATGCTAGGCAGGCTTCTCAGAAGAGGAGGAAACGCGCAGGTGCACCTTCACAGGTGCGATGGGTTGCCGCAGATGCGGAGTCTGGGCGCATAAGTGAGTTGTGCAGGTAAGGCTCCTTGGACCGCAGGTGCGGTCGCGCGGGTGCGAAGAAATGGCCGTAGGTGCGAGGAGCCTGGGCAAAGGGTACATATTGCACACTTCACGAATTTTGGTGCATTTTCACCATTTCTATTCGGGTTTTGGAGCTTTTGGGAGAGATTTGAAGAGGGAATCAAGGGGATTTCATTGAGGTAAGTTACTTGAGCCCTAATACTTGTATATATGGTGATTTTTCATTGTTTAATCATTGTAATTAGTGAAAATGAGGGGTTAGGGCTTGGAATATTTGGAGAGTAATTTAAGGATTTGTAGGACCAAACGATTTCGGATTTTGATGAATTTGGTATGGTTAGACTAGTGAGTGAATGAGCTTTCTACTTTTGTAAATTTTGTTGGATTTCGAGATATGGGCCCGGGGGCCGGGTTTGAGCCAATTTTCGAGTTTGGTTTAATTTTGTAGCTTTTCTTGTGGAATTCATTCCATTTGCGCGTATTGATGGTATTGTAC
Organism: Nicotiana tomentosiformis; assembly: GCF_000390325.3. NCBI lineage: Eukaryota > Viridiplantae > Streptophyta > Magnoliopsida > Solanales > Solanaceae > Nicotiana > Nicotiana tomentosiformis. The sequence continues at coordinate 113,377,457 of NC_090820.1, forward strand.
TGATTATGAATAGATTCGGAGCATTTGGAGGCCGATTCCAGAGGCAAGAGCATTGCGGGGTAGAGATTTGACCGGTTTAAGGTAAGTAACGATTGTAAATCTAGTCCTGAGGGTACAAAACCCCGGATTTTGTATCATTCTACTATTTTTAGTGACGCACATGCTAGGTGACAGGCGTGTGGGCGTGCACTGTTAGGGATTTGTGACTTGGTCCGTCCCGTAGCAACTGTAAAGTTGCATACTTTGTTGAAACTATATGATACTTATATGTTTTAGAAAGAGTTTCTGTAAATTGGGCTGAATGCCATGTTTGGGCCTTATGCCAGTAATGTTTGGACCCTTAGAGGCTTTTTCTTACCATCCTCTCATTGTTTTCGATTGAAAATCCATACTTCGTCATGTTTATACTTGTTTACCGCGTAACTCACTTTTATGACTCTATTTTGATGCATATAAATATTTTGGGCCGAATGCCCTGTTTTACTTAAATGCCCGAGTGGCTTGAGAGGTTTATGACTGAGTGAGGTCGAGGGCCTGATTTATGAGGATGAGTGTGGATCGGGGCTGCCCGCCTGTAACATACTTTATTATTATAGCATGTGAGTTGTCTGTGCAGTACGTGAGTTGTCCGTGCAGTACGTGAGTTGTCCGTGCAGATTATAGCGCTTGGGCTGAAGGAGCCCCTCCGGAGTCTGTACAGACCCCCAGTGAGCGCAGGTACCTACTGAGTGCGAGTGCCGAGTGCTGAGTGACTGGGAGGCATGAGTGATTGTGAGGTATGCCCGAGTAGCAAGAGTGATTGTGAGGTATGCACGAGTGGAACGAGTGACTGTGAGGTTTGCCCGAGGGGCTATATATGAGTGATGTTTTTCCCGAGGGGCTGTTTATGATTTCATCATTTTTTTTCTCACATTTGCATTTCTCTCTGTTGGAAAACTGTTGAAAAACATCTTTAAATGATTTTTACTGGAACTGGGTTTAAACGAGATGTTTGATTTAAATCCTAATTTTTTTTAAAAGCATGTGGTATTTTACTGAGATTTCCTGATATGAACGTTATATGCTTTATTGCTCGTCACTACTGCTCAGTCTATATTTATTGTTGTTACTTACTGAGTTGGCATACTCACGTTACTCCCTGCACCTTGTGTGCAGATTCATGTGTAGCTGGATACGGTAGCGGTTATTGATTGTTCTGGTGGCAGATTTTCTTGGAGATAGCAAGGTAGCTGTTTGGCGATCGCAGCCCCTGCTCTTCTCCCTCTTATCTTCCTCTAGTGGTATTTAGCTATTTTCCAGGCTGATTTAGCCTTGATATTGTTAGACAGATTATAGTAGATACTCATGACTAGTAACACCCCGATATCGGTCTTTTTCTTCCGCACTTTTATTTTGATTTGAACTCCTTTACGAAGGTTTTTATGTTAAATAATATTGAAATTATCTTTGAAATGAAAACATCGGTTTGTTTTGGAAATGAGTCGGCTTGCCTAGTTCCACGATAGGCGCCATCACGACAGGGGTTAGTTTGGGTCGTGACACTTTCTTTCTTGCTTGGTTGTCGTTTGATGAATAATACCATATTCCAAACACATTTCTTCAAAAGGAGATTCGCATTCACTGCTCCTATTACTTTGTAGAGCCAACCACATGAATTATTGTTTGTATCACGATAGAGCCAAAATTAATAAATGGTAAATTTTGCGACTTTCCCGATTTTGCGCTGTACGCCCAACGTACATTAATGCCGCAATTTGCAGTAACGTTCTTCGCCAATGTTTACTTACAGTCACTGCTCGGTTTTCCATGAAAGGCCTATTGCGAATAAGCGCAACGGTTGCCTTTCTGACTGCCTCAATTGCCAAAAGAAACACTCTCCTTGTAACATTTAAAGAATCCCAACATTAGATCCATACTATTAAGAAAATCTTTTATAACCAGACTCATAGAAATCTTCTCTTTATTTGCTTCTCCGGAAAAATTGCATATTCATCTTTTGTTTTTGTCCAGATGAATAATCAAAATAAATGTGGTGTTAATCCAGACTACTTTCACGACTATTTGGAATAAATCGCTTCGTCATTTTTCTTCATGACAAACGACTTTCACTTCTTTCTTGTTCTTTTTCCTGGTATCAACTGCTCCCTCCTCTGTTTCTATTTATGTGAACCCATTTGACTGGGCACCGAGTTTTTGAACTTGTGGTTTAAAATGAGGCACATATATTTTGTGTGGCTATAAATCATTGTATAAAGGTAAATTGTTTTCAAATAAGGAAAATGATCATTCTTTTTGGCACAGACTAAAAAGAAAATAGGTTCACATAAATTAAAACGGATGGAGTATTAAAGTAAATTCCTTAAGATTGTTGGTAATCTTTGTTTGAAATCATAAAATTAGAGGAAAAGAAAACATTAGTTCAATAAACAAATCGTAAAATAATTCCGAGCGCACAAGTTGCTTGTGTGTCCTTAAGGAATTTAATCTCATCACTGTTGCCCAAGGTTATGAATTACTTTCTCCCATGATAGAACGGAAAAACTATTCTGTAATACTGGCAATCGAAATTATAGAACTTTAGCGAAATCAACAAACGGAGCAAATCACACTTGATACTATATTTATTTGGAAAAACAACGCAACAATGTAGAAAAGAGGGGAGACGTTTTCAGATTTTCCATCACTGAAAAATTAGGCTAAGCCTCTAAATTTATAGACAATAAAAAGGGTTAGTTGAAGAGGTGCAATTCAAAAGGTGCCTCTTCCATTTGCCATTCGCGCTCATTCACGAAACCTAACAATCCTTGATACCGATGACAATGCACAAAGATCTCTTACAAAAACTTTCTGACATTATTCCAAATAATCAATCTTCCAACTTAGTCACGAAGCCATATTAACCTTTATATTAACCTGAATAGAAGAGAAAATGGCAAAAGAAAAACTCAAGAATTATCTTCTAAGTTCTCAATAAGGTTTTGCTTATTAGCCTTTACATCTTTTAACCTTTACTTCTACGTTCTCATTAAGGTTTGACAAAAAAACCTTTACTCAAGAAGCCGTATTAACCTTTACATCTCTATAAGGTTTTTATTAAAGAAGCGTGTGTATGGGTGTATATATGTGTATGTTTAGGACTAGGAGAGTTTTTCTTATTTTCCTTTTCCATATTTGTTTGGACTGATGAAATTTATGAAGAATCTTAATGGAAATTTCAGGAGGGAGAATAGAAGCAAGAGAAAGATCATTGACAAGTTATCAAATGATGAACATTATAAGAAGATGGATCACACGGTGAAGGACTTTCCGGTGTGGAAACTTAAATGGAAAAGGAAAAGAACTGAGAAAGAGAAAAAGGAAAAGCAAAAGGATCGATGTACATCAACCAAAAGGCTTCAGGGAAAGGAACTTACTAAATCGCTGAGGCAAGCACTTCTGGCAACATACAAAGATAGTGGTGATGAAGAAGAAGAAGATAAAGAAAACAATGAGGCCATGTCTTTGTTTGAATTGATTGATTCAGAATCATCTGAGTTTGATGTAGATAGAAATTCATCTCAAATCTTGCAACTTGGGATGCAAATCAATAGGCCACCATTATTTGATGGACAATACTTCAATGAATGGAAGGCATGTATGGAAGTGTTTCTACATGCCACTGACTATGATCTATGAGATATCACCGCACAAGGCTCGATGATTCCCACCAAACAAGAATCAGATGGCACAGAAACTATCAAGACAGAGTAAAGTACTCTGCTGAGGATATCCAAATGATGCAGATGAATGCTAAAGCCAAAGATATACTCTATTGAGGTCACACATAAGAGATACTCATCAAAACACTTTTTTATCTCACTTCAAATGGCATTCAGGTTTAAATTAATGTTAGAGTAAGGAGGTCAACAAAGTGAAGTTGCATTTCTGATAAATTTAGAAGAAACATAAGCAAAATTAAGCCGAAGTTCTTGTTATGATGGCCATGAGAGAGTGAGAAGCAAAAGTATAATTTTAATTTCTAGAAGAAATTTACTTTCTTAATTTTTTTTAATTAAATATATAATTTCTCACTTTTCCTTTTTTCTTTTCTTTTTCCTTTGTCTTCTTCTTTTACTTCTTTTCTTTTCTCCTACAGTTTCGTCTTCACTTTTTCGACATCATTCGCCGGCGACGTTGTCCGAATTTTCTTCTTCCATTTATCATATGCTTCTTCTTTCTTTTCCTTTCACATACAATTACACTGTTAAAAAGATTTATTCATATGCAAAGCAAAATACACCTAGATCTGAAAAAATATCTATCATCGAAAAATCTTTTCTACGCCGTAAAAAATGGAGTCAATGTAATTTTAATCGAAAGAATCATTTTTCTAACCCTATAGCACATATATACTCAGATCATTCACCATCACTCACCTATTAATTTTGATTACGCCTCGCCACCTATAATCACCAATCATAACCACATCCAAAACCCTCTATCACAATAGCCATTAAAGACCTTAAGCCAAGCATAACAGCCAAAAAAAAAAAAAAAAACCGAAGTTGGTGATTGAAGACATTGGGGTGAATCCTTGTTGTTCAGCTAGGTTAGGTGACGGAAATCAAATAGAGAAAGGAGAAAGGAAAAATAATAATAACAAAAAATTAGGAAGAGAATAAGAAATAAATAAAAAGTTTGATGAAATACCACGTGTCAAGGGTGATTGTGGTATTTTAAGGATAAATTTATTCTACTTCAAAATAGTTCAGAGCAGGTAATAGGACCCTCGCAAAGATAAAGTATATAGTTGAAAATCCGACTATAGGTGAGGGAGGTATTTATGCATTTTCCCATTAATGCTCAATCAAAAGGAGTTCTTGATCCTCCCAAATTTATTAAAGAAAAAACGAACTAAGACTATCACCCATGAACAATCTAAGTGGATCAAGGCAAGCAAAAGTGTAAAGTTCACACCACTGCCTCATTAGGTAAAAAGAAATTTGATTCATCCCATTTCAAACAAGAAGGGACCAAAGCTAGTCTAGGTTCCCAAATCTAACTTGTGAATATTTTTGCAGACTACACTGAGAGGGAAAATGACGATTGGTATCTGGACAGTGGATTCTCCAGGCACATGACTGGTAATAAGAAAAATTGCATCTCCTTGTAAGATTGTTAAATAACTCTGACAAGCCATAAACGATGTTTACTTTCAGAAGTACCTTCTTATCTTCCATAAATGCCACTTCGGGGGCCTATTATCCGCATAACTTTTCTGCATGCTCTGAGCTGTCCGAAGCAGTTCTTGAATCAACTTCATATTCTCCAAAGCATCACGAACCAATTCTATACCCAACAACCTGGCCTCACAATGCTCAAACTAACCAATAAGAGAAGGATATTGTTTCACATACAAAGCCGCATACGGAGCAATCTGAATAGTAGACCGATAACTATTGTTGTAAGAAAACTCTGCCAAAGGTAAAAATTGATCCCAATGACCTACAAAAAAATCACACAAATTCGCAATATGTCCACAAGAATCTGAATAGTCCGCTCGGGTGAAATGTTGTGATAAGCTCCACATATGTACCCAACTCCCGCTGAACAGCATTCCAAACGTGAGATATGAGCTAAGTGCCACGGTCTGAAATGATAGAAATAGCCCACCATTAACGACCTAATGAACCATAGGCTTCATATGGCTTTCTGTATTTTGGATGAGAGCCAAATTGCTCTTTGTGTGTACTTGATGCTTATGCTACTTCTGCTTCTGCAGTATATAGTTTGCAGCGTGCAATACAGCCAAAGGGATCGTTAGGTGTTTGGTTTGTCGGGGAATTTTTCATTCTTTGCCAGTCTGCCTCGCTATTTTGTGACTCTTTTTTCTCCTCTGCTTTTACCTGTAATTGTACTATATCAAAATATATGTTAGAACATATCATTTCACTGAACTCTAACTCTAATCACAATTGCTTTTTGAAAAAATACAAAGACTACAAGGCGTAGTTGAGGGTAAAGATCTGTGGTCTACAATTCCATATCAGTGCTTTCCTATTTCAAGGTTTGGTGTTAAAAATATTTTTAGTAAAAGAATGAAAACTGTTTTGGCCAGCTATGTTAACATTTTATACTAATGCTAAAATTAGTTCAGATTAGTTTGGTTGGCCACCGAAACCGTACCGAACCGAACCAAACAAGAAATACCGAAACGTATCGAATTACTTTGGTACGATATTTGGTATATACAATTGATATATTGGATACCGAATATCGAACCGTAATTCTTAAATACCGTACCGAAGTACCGAACGTCCACCCCTAGTCCATGCCATAAGCGTGAGCTCGGGTGACCGACCCCGAATTTCTCAAAATTTTGCGGGCCCATCAAAAACGACTTAATGAATAATAATCATCACCGTTCCACTTTTTTGGCGTATTAGGGCCATAAAACAGGAATTCGGGGCGATTCCCATATTTTCGTGTGCTATAGTTCACATCAGCTGCGTGAATTCGGGCGACAGGCCCCGAAACTCCTAAAATTTTGCGAGCCCATAAAAAATAACCTAATGAACAATAGTCATAGCTTCCCCATGATCGTTCTTCGTTTTTTAGGTTTTAGAATCATAAAACAAGAATTCAGGACGATTTCCAGATTTTCTTGTACTATAATCCACTTTATCTGCATGAACTCGGACGACCGATCAAGAATCTCCTAAAATTTTGCGTGCCCATAAAATACTAACTAAGGAACTATACATATTTCTAATTCTGAATATGCCAGTTAGCTATTGAACCTAACAAATCGTTCTAAACTGTTTTTAAAATTCAAATGACTGTAACTTTTCAATCGTAAAATCAAACCTTTAAATACGTAAATTGATTGGGTTGGATTACGTTGTATCCGGACTTTACACCCTCATATAATAAGTGGCTGAAAAACCTACTCTTTTGTTATTTCTCGGGCTCCGCACATCCGCCTCTTTTAAGTAAAATATAACTAACAATAAATTTAGTATAATCTCACAAAGCAAGGTTTGGGAATCTTAGAGTATACTCAAACTTTACCTTTATCTTGTAAGTTATAAAATCTGTTTCTGATAGACCCCGGCTCAAAGTAAAAGTGAAAAGGAAACAGAAGTAACAACAACAAAATAAGGTGGTAAGGTGACCGGGTGATAGAATAATCGAAGCGAAAGAATCAACATATAGTAAAAGAAATCTACGGATCAGAAGATATCAAAATAGGAGACAAATACTAATTCTACCGGCATGTAAAAGAAACTACTAATCTTCTATCCGAATTGTCAACCTCCACGCTTCTATCAAGTGCCTCTTTTAAGTAAGATATTTAAGATATATTTGGCTTTCAAATTTTCTTCTACAATTTGACTTTCATGTCTCCTTCCACATATCTTGGAACATTCTCAGATACTTCTGTGTTGCTTCCTGGATTTCTCGAAACCTAACATGTCGATTAAATTCATCAACCCTACACGCCAAACTCACCAAACAATTAATCTTCCTAGTTTCTTTACGCGGAATTTTGCCGTTTTCTAGTTTCAACAACATACATATATTTAGATTTGTGTTTTGGTTTCTTCAATTCGCAGTGCGTCGTTGAATTCTCTTCTTCTTCTTTTTAGGCTTATAGTTGAATTTTATACTTCCTTTTTCACGTTTATATTATATTCCTTGTGAAATATTCCTATCCTGATAAGGTGATATCACAGTAAACAATAGAGGTTATAATATTGCGCAAATATAGTAAAAATACCTTTTTCGTGTTGATCCCTTTACACATGGTGATCCTTCTAGCGTAGCGGCAAACGCAAAGGTGATTAAAATTTTGTTTTAGGTCATAGGTTTAACTTTGAGTGAGTCATTTGTGCATTTTATTGAATTCCCTCGTTGGATTCTTTGGCTCCAGGGTACATTAATTTTTTCTTGTGCTCAAGTTTCCGGATCAACAAAAACACTTTTCTCTATTTCTTTTAGTCATTCTCTCGTTTGATTATAATTAAGGATGGAAGTATACCAGCAGCAGTACAGGCGACTACTTGACCGCCTAGATGAAAACGGAGATGGGAAAATATCAGCATCAGAGTTGCAACAATGTGTACATTTGATTGGCAAAGATATGTCATATGACGAAGCAAAGGCTGCGGTTGCAGCCCATGACTCGGACGATGATGGCTTATTGGATTTCGATGATTTTGTCAGATTAGTAGAAGATGGGACCGAAGAAGAGAAGGCGCGCGAGTTGAAGGAGGCATTTCGGATGTATGAAATGGAGGGATGTGGATGCATTACTCCGGAGAGTTTACAGAGAATGCTCGATAGATTAGGGGAGTCGAGAACTATTGACGAGTGCAGAGGAATGATTGCGAGATATGATATTAATGGCGATGGTTTACTGAATTTTGATGAGTTTGTGATCATGATGCATTGCTAGACGTGAGTTTGTAGTGGGTTGCTCTGGTGATGAGCACCCTCCACTTCCAACCAATAAGTTCTAAGTTCGAGTCACACCAAGAGCAAGGTGCAGAGCTCTTAGAGGGAGGAAATAAAAAAAAAATTCGCTTTGTGGTGACAGGGGTTTTTGGCTAGACATTAGTTATATGTCAAGTTGTTTGTGATTGTGATCTTGTTCTCCTTGTTTAGGCCTTGTACTTACGCTTCGTTAACAATTTGTATTGGTAAATGAAGGCACATTCTTTCTGTATAATTTATTTGAATTATCACTTACTCATTGTGCATCAGATATCTATATATACATATCTCCATATTTAATTTCTAGAGTGGCTATTCATTGACGCATGCAAGGCATTTCTTTTCAATTACAAGTTCATACTATAGAGAGTTTGTTGATTTTTGCTCTTTCTCAATCTCCTCTTCTTGAGTATTAATCAGTTTTTATTTTTATTTTTTTCTACTAGTTTATTTTTTTATGTTATGAATATGTCTCTTAATTACTAGTTTCACCTCTACCTGCTTTAGTTATAATTAATTGCTTCATGATCCACTCTTGTTGCTTATTTGATTCATCCGTGCCTTAACTGAAATTGTTATCTCTTCTATTGCCATATTATCATTTCCTAACTGCTTATCTTTGTTTGAAGTTATAATTATCTCTTTTGTAATTGTTCACCCTTAATTGAGGCTATGATTATCTTTCTGCTGCTTATCCTTATTGAATTTGTTGGAATGAGTCGGCTTGCCTAGTTCCACGATAGGCGTCATCACGACAGGTTAGGTATTTGGGTAGTGACAATAACCTTACATATAAATATTTAATCAGTTTTATTAATGTAATAGGTCTTGACTTATGTACAGACCTAAAACTTAAAAGTCTTATCAAAAATGACAAACTTCAATCCAAAACAGAGTTAGGTAGTTTCTGCCAAGACTTTGATTTTAAAACAATTGCTGCCCCATCTAAAAGAGCAAAACAACATAAAAAATCTTCTGAAAAATCCAAAAGACACCATAAGTGTAAAGAAAAGAAGGAAGGAATCCCTAAAAAGAGAAGGTTCAAAATGCGTTCCAAAAGGGAACACGGTGATAAATGTTGGTCATGTGGAAAGACAGGGCATAGAGCTAATGAATACCCAGTCACCAACAAGAAAAAGAAAAAGATTAACAGCACCTCATCGTTATCATCAAATGATAGGCAATTACTCTCTAGGGGAATTATCATTATTGACTATGTGACGTTAAGCGATAATATTTCAGATCCATTTACAAAAGGCCTAATTAGAGAGGTAGTTGAAAGATCATCGAGGAGAATGAGACTATGGCCGAGGACAAGTCATTGTGGCTGTAACTCTACCTAGAAGACTGGAGATCCCAAGATCTAGGTTCAAGGAGCTCAAACAAAGTCATTAATGACGGTTCAACATTATCAAATAAAATTTCTTTTGGGTCCATTCTCATGATGAGACAATGTTCAGTACCAAGGATAACACATTAAGGCTTTTAATGGTTTCTACGTTTGATACGGGGTATATCAAATAGTGTATCTACGGGATAAAATATTTAAGAATCACCTACGTAAGTGTGAAGTGTTAGTCGCTTCAAGGAGAGTTTTGTAAGGCCAATTCTCTATGCACTTATGAAACGGGCGGTGTTCATGGCTGATTCGAACAAAACAGTGAGAACCAAAGATGGTTAAGGGTTGATTGTGTGACTTATGGTTGTCTAGGTATACACCAAAACTCGACGGTTTAAAGATAGCTAATCTACCGATTGACCGAGTATATCCGACATATGTTCACTACGGAAAGTTCAAAGGAAAACCTACTTATCCAGATGCGATTAATCCTTACTTGCGAATCACACAATATTTTTGCATATTTTTTAAACATATTGCCATTCCCCATTCATGTGGGGGATTGTTAGGTTTCGTGAATGGGAAATGGAAAAGTCACCTTTTGAATTGCACCTCTTCATCTCACCCTTTTCATTGTCTATAAATTTAGGGGCTTAGCCTCATTTTTCAGTGATGAAAAATTTGAAAACTTCTCCCCTCTTTTCTAAAAACTTCTCCCCTCATTCATCACTGAAAAATAAATTATTTATTGAAATTCTTTTATGATTTATTTATTGAACTAGTGTTTCCTTTTCCTCTGATTTTCTGATTTCAAACACAGATTACCAACAAGGATTATATAGATTTTGCATCCCAACTCAACTATTTACAATGTGTACAGTAAATCATATATAATCATCAAACAATACAATAATATGATACATAATCAGAGGTCAACACGAGGTTGAAGTATCATAATATTTTTTTATATTATTGATGTTGGTCGAAATTGATATAGTAACACTGCAATTTTATACAAAACTAGATAGCACAGGCGTAGAAAATTAATTGTGAATAATTCAAACATTAAACGATAATAATTTTGCGCTCGATTGTCGGATTGGCGTGATTTATTTTTGTTTTCAGGTATATTTTCGAGATCTAGCCAGACAGCCAAAGCAATTTTGAGAAAAACAGCCCATTCAATTTGTATTTCCACCAAAATGGGTGCAACATTTTAGTTCACTCTTATAGAAATATTATGAAGAAAATGAGTTCCAAGTTGAAATATTTACGGTATTGTGGATATGTATATCAATTTCAATGTAAGAGTTTCAATTTAAAAAAATGAAGCAAATATCATTTGTGATTAATATCTATATTAAAAAGTGCATAAATTATATTAAGTTGTAATTTGGCTCATTGCTTAAGCTTTAACATTTTGGGTATTGTTGTACCTTAACGACAAGGGTTCAAACCTTAATGAAAGCACCATCTAATCTTAATTATTATTTCGCATTTTATTGGTATAAGTTGAAAAGCATAGTTGCAATGGTGCATGGCACCCACATCAACCCCCGTCATAACTGCCGTCACGGCCACCACTTTGGTCACCTCCTCTTCCACAACCATGTCCACCATCCCATCACCACCGCCAAATCCTTTCCTATGGAATTATGAAGGTATATTATCCAATAATTAGGAAGTGATAAGCGGAAACATGTCGGTTGGGTTACAGCGGGGATAAAAATGACATGTCGTACACTGCCACCAACCACTACCAACCACCAATGACCATCACTCACCTCTTCCACCGCCATCGCCACCGCGTTTGCGTCCGGGGGCCCGAGTCCAAATGGAAGTCATGGGCTATAGCAGACGAAAATTTAGTAATCGGATGAAATTCTACTTATATGACCGTACAATGCCAAATAACGATTAACGGTCATGGCGAGGTGGTGACTATGTATCCTTAGGTCATTTTTGATAGCCCGAAAAATATTTAGGTGACCCGGGCCCATGCAGGAGGCGTAGTCTATAGCATAAGATAATCTAAAATCGGGCGGAATTCTACTTTTACGGCCGTGAAACGCCAAATAATGAGGAACGGTCATGGCAAGGCGGTGACTATATTTTCTTAGGATATTTTTTATGGCACAAAATACTTTTAGGCAATCCGGGTCCGGCGGCCCGGGCCCATGTGGAATGCATGTGAATCTTGTAATCGCACAGGATTTCAGTTTTATGACCGTAAAATGCCAAAAAATAAGGAACAATCATGACGCGGAGATGACTATGGTTCCTTAGGTCGTTTTTATGGCCCAGAAAAATCTTAGGCTATCCGGGTTGTGATGACCTGGCCGGTCATCTTGAGAGTTATAGCCTCGATCCCCTATTAACTATTTTTCTTGTATCTATTTCTGCTATTATGACTTGTCAGAAGGTTTCGTTTTGGTTTTTGGAGTATTTTGTGAAACTTAGTCTCTAAACGGAAGTTTAAGCCTTAGGATTTGGACCGTAATCGGAACTGTGTGAAGAGGACTCCAGAATAGAGATCAGTCGGTTCTGTTAGCTCCGTTAGGTGATTCTAGACTTAGGAACGTGTCCAGATTGTGTTTTGGAGGTCTGTAGCTCATTTAGGCTTGAAATGGCAAAAGTCGAAGTTTTGGAGATTTTGACCGGTAGTGAAATTTTTTATATCGGAGTCGGATCCCAATTTCGGAAGTTGGAGTAAGTCCATAGGGTTGAAATGAAATGTATGCAAAATTTGGGGTCAATCGGACGTGATTTGGTTGGTTTCGGCATCGGTTGTCGAATTTGAAAGTTTCAAGATCTTTAAGTTTGAATTGGATGATGATAAGTGATTTTAGCATTGTTTGATATGGTTTGAGGGCTCGACTAAGTCCGTATGGTATTTTAGTACTAGTTGGTATATTTGGTTGAGGTTTCGGGGGTCTCAGGTGTGTTTCGAATGCTTAACGGGTTCAGTTTGGGACTTATGCAATTGTTGAAGCTACTGTACCTGGTGTAATCGCACCTGCACACTTTGGGCCGCAGAAGTGTCCATGGAGCCACAGAAGCGGTTTTGGACCTGTCAAGTTGGAGTCGCAGGTGCGGCGATAGATCCGCAGAAGCAGAAGAGGAGCGCAGGTACGGGCCCGCAGATGCGACCCTTGTTCGCAGATGCGGACCCAGTTCCCCTTAAGTGATTTTCACACCTGTGATGGTATTTCCGCAGGTGCGGTACCGCAGATGCGGTTGAAGGCTCGCAGAAGCGAGACCTCTGGCAGAAAAAGGGTTAAGTGCGAGGGTTTGATTTCATTCTTCATTTTTGGACTTGAGATCTCGGGAATTGGCAATTGTTTGAGGGATTTTCAGAGGAAGCTTTGGGGTAATGATTCCTAACTCATTTTTGGTTGTATTCCATTAATCTATAGTTGTCTTCACCATTTAATTTCAGATTTGGGGCTGAAAATGTGGGGAAGAGTTGAGAGAAGTTCTTAGGCCGAATTTTGAGATTTTGATCGAGATTTTGGTATCGGATTTGAGTAATTTTGGTATGAGTGAACTCATGAGTGAATGGGTGTTCATATTTTGTGACTTTTACCCATTCCGAGACGTGGGCCCGGGGAGACTTTTTGGGATAATTTTCTAATTTCTTGCTTTACCTTTGATTTCATTAATTAGATTAATTTCTTAAAGTTGTATTTATGGTATATAATTGATTTTGGTTAGATTTGGGCCATTCAGAGCCAGATATTCGTGGAAAAGGCATTGTTACCGATTGATTGAGCTTGGTTCGAGGTAAGTGGCTTGCCTAACCTTGTGTGGGGGAAATTCCCTTAGGATTTGGTGTTGTTATGATATGTGAGCGCCGTGTACGCTAGGTGACGAGTGCGTATACAGGCTATTTTGTGGAAAAACCTTATTTTTACCGAGTAATAGCATGTTTTCATCTTATCTGAGTATACTAGCATGTGTAGTTATCCTGTTAGCCAAGAATAGCATGTCTACGTGTCCTAATTGCCTATTTAAACTCCTTGCAGCATGTTTAATAAATTTCGCTTCTTTCTTGACTTGTACTTAGTCTAAATTATAGGTTTCTTGCTATAACTGTTATATTCACTTGTTTGAGCTGCGTATTTACTTTGGGACTACGGGACGGTATCCCTGGAGATCCCCCCTGCATATTTACTTTTGAGACTACTAGGCGGTTCCTCGGGAGTTCTCCCTGCATATTTACTTTTGAGACTGTGAGGCGGTACCTCGGGAGATCTCCTTGCACTTTTATTTTGGGACTACGAGACGGTATCTCGGGAGATCCCCTGCTATTTATCCATGTGTTCTGCATTGCTACTTTGGTATATTCTCCTTTTTTTAAATTCCAGTCTCTTATTATATTGTTATACTCTCCTGCTTGTTTATTATATACAGTAGGGTCTTGACCTGACCTCCTCACTACTCTATCGAGGTTAGGCTTGACACTTATTGGCTACAGCTGTGGTGTACTCACGCCCTTTCCTGCACATATTTTTCGTATGCAGATCCAGGTTCCTTTTTAGGCGATTCGGGTTTGGGGGACCTGGGCCCATGCGGAAAGCTCTGGGAATCAGACGGAATTCCAGTTTTATGGATACAAAATGCCAAAAACCGAGGAACGGTCATAGCGGGGCGGTGACTATGGTTCCTTAGGTCATTTTTGATATCCCTAAAAAATATTAGGCAATCTGGGTCTGGGGACCCGGGCCCATGTGGATGGCGTGACCTATAGCACACGAAAATCTAGTAGTCATGCGGAATTTCAATTTTATGGCCGTAAAAACGCTAAAAACGAGGAACGGTCATAGAGGGTCGGTGAATTTGGTTCCTTAGGTCGTTCTAGATGGCTGTCACGACCCAAAATTCCCACCTTCGGGACCGTGATGGCGCCTAGCATTTCACTTGCTAGGCAAGCCAATGTTAGAATAATATTAGCCATTTTAAAACAATTTTTTAATTAATTAATAACAAAGAAATAAATGCGAAAGTAAAGTCTGAAATCAAGTGAATAATCCATAATAATAGCAATATTTAAATACAATCCCTGAACTGGTGTCACAAGTGCACGAGCTACTAGAATAATACAAATAAAGGTCAAAATGAAAATAAAGTTGTCTGAAAGAAATACACAGCTATGATAAAGTGGGAGGGGACTTCAGAACTGCGAATGTCATGCAGCTATACCTCAAGTCTCCTGCGAATAGCTGAATCCAAGCAAATCTACTATACGCCGATGGGACCAACTCTGGTATCTGCACAAGAAGTGCAGAGTGTAACATGAGTACAACCAACTCCATGTACCTAGTAAGTGCCGAGCCTAACCTCGATGAAGGAGTGACGAGGTGAAGGCAGGTCACATACATTAACCTGTACGCAATAGCAATAGTAACAACAACAATAAAAATAAAACAGGTATCTCTTTTCAACAGTTGAAGACAACTCGGCAGTCATAACCGATTATTATTTCAATCAATTTCCGTTGCGGCTTGCAACCCCATCCCACAATATATTAATATTCAATTCTGTTGCGGCGTGCAACCCGATTCCAATATATCTTTTCAATCAATTCTGTTGCGGCGTGCAACCCGCTCCTCCAATATATTCATTTCAATCAATTCTGTTGCGGCGTGCAACCCTCTCCTCCAATATATTTATTTCAATCAATTCTGTTGCGGCGTGCAACCCGCTCCTCCAATATATTCCTTTCAATCAATTTTGTTGTGGCGTGCAACCCGCTCCTCAAATATTATGATTTACCAATTTTTATAAAAGAAATTACTCCAATAAATACAACAATTATTATGGAATTATAAGACAGCAAGCATACAATAAGTATGATTTATTAGAAATAAGTGATGATAAGTAGAATCTAATTGTGGAAATTAAGAATGTAATAGGCATTTTAATAATTAGTTTGTGAAACGTCAAGTGACAATTAAGTCACATAAATCAAATAAGCATTTAGCAATTATAGCATGGATTCAAGGCATGATATTGAGCAAAGAACTTGAGAGGAACAATTAATATAAAAATTATTTTTTGATTTAAAATGATTTATGCTTTTTCAAATAATTATGCAAACAATTAACTTGACGACGTATAGACGCTCGTCACCTCTCCTATACATCGTTCACATGCATTTCATATAACAAATAATTTAAGGGTTCTATTCCCTAAAGTCAAGATTAATCATGACACCTACCTCGCTTTGTAAATAAATTTCAAGATTCCAATAAACCTTTGCCTCGCGAATTAGTGTCTGAAAGCTTCAAATCTAATCACAAATAATTCAACATGCTCAACACGAAACGTAGGAACTAATTCTATATGAAATTATAAATTTTCTGGATTAAAATACAAAATTTATTTTAAAAATCAACAGTGGGACTCACGTCTCGAATCCCGAAAAAATTTGCAAAGTCCGAATACCCGTTCCGATAGTAGTTCAACCATACAAAAATTATCAAATTCCGACATCGGATTGCCTTTCAAATCCTCAATTAAAGTTTTGTTTGAAGATTTCTACCATTTTCAATCAAATCTTTACCCATTTGAACTCAACAATTTTCCCATAACTTTATTGGTACAAGCATGTATAACTAATACTCTCACATGCAAGAATCACACTCACAATCACCCATCTTTATCCAAACTCGAAATTGAATCATAAGGATTAGAACCTTACTTCTTGGGTGAAGATCTTGTGATAATTCCTTGTTGGATTTCAAAGCTTGAACAAGCTTTTTGATGAAAAACGCACTTGAGCTTCTTCCTCTCTCTAAAACACTCTCACTTCTCTCTAAAATCATCAGATAATTGCCCCAAAATAAGCCTCAAAGCCTATTTATCAAAATGGGGCTAGGTTATGAAAATAGGAAAATTAACCCTTCGAAATCGGGTCTGCGGTCGCATAATGGACACGCAGAATGAGTATGCGGGTCGCACAATGCACCGCATAATCGATGCCAAGAAATGGGCTTCTCTGGATAGGTCTGCGACCAGTTTTGCAGTCGCATAACCACTTCTGCGATCGCTGATTTGGCCGCAGACTCGCATTCGGCCAGCCATTGGTAATTTGGTCATAACTTCTTGTGGGAGTATACAAATGACGAACGGTTTGAAGATTTAGAAAATAGAATCGAAGATATTACATTTGATAGGTATATCATCACATAATTCCTTATATATAGGTATATATGCTTGTTCGAAGTTTGGTCTTGGGCATGCCCATTTGAAACTTTAGTCTATTATGAAATTTTCCAACTTGACTTAGACTTAGGCCTCTCCTTAGACCCCACATCACTTATAATATACCTCGTACACTTGTTATCATATCCAATTGGTATCCATAATATTAATAGTCCTCAAATGATAAGTAGAGGTCGCCCACAAACACATAACATAACTTATCTCTTCTTTCACCCATTTCAATTTCCCGAATTTTTACTAACTCCCAAAATTTCCAAAAATTTCACCAGAGTTTGCTTTGTAACTGGGCCTGTTCTCCTGCTAGAGAATCCCAGAAACCAATCCTAACAACACATACATAATCCAATCAACATATCACAACATGAAAATAATATTGACAGTGGCATCATAAGCAATATATAACTAGAAAAGGAACGCCATTAACATCAACTATTCAGGTGATACATAACTCATAGTAGGTAAGCTCTCAACATCTTCATAGAACACAAAAATGAATATTTAAATTAAAGATGACATTTTTTGGTCATCACAATCTCTACCTCTAAAACAAACGTTCGTCCTCGAACGGAATTAGAGAAGTACCTGAGCTGGTGAAAAGATGTAGATATTTGTTCCCTATGTCCGACTCGGACTCCCAAGTAGTTTCCTCAATCGACTGACCTCTCCATTGTACCCGAACTAAAGGATAACTCTTAGACCTCAACTGACGGAACTGCCGATCTAGAATAGCTACCGGCTCCTCCTCATAAGTCAAATCTTTGTCTAATTGAATTGAGTTGAAGTCTAACATATGGGGCAGATCACCATGATATTTCTGGAGCATGGATACATGGAATACCGAATAAACTGCTGATAAACTAGGTGGTAGTGCAAGCCTGTAGGCTACTTCACCCACCATTTCAAGAATTTCAAAAGGCCTGATATATCTAGGGCTCAACTTGACCTTCTTTTCGAATCTCATTACACCATTCATAGGTGAAACCCGTAGCAATACTCTTTCTCCTGCCATGAATGTAATGTCACGAACTTTACGGCCGACATAACTCTTTTGCCTAGACTGAGTTTTGCAAAGTTGATCATGAATAATCTTAACCTTTACCAAGGCATCTTATACCAAATCAATACCCGACAACCAAGCCTCTCCCGGTTCAAACCAGCCAACTGGCGAATGACACCGTCTCCCATATAATGCTTCATATGGAACCATTCGAATGCTCGACTGATAGCTGTTATTATAGGCAAACTCCGCAAGTGGAAAGAACTGATCCCAAGAACCTCCAAAGTTTATAACACAAGCGCGAAGCATATTTTCCAATATTTTAATAGTGCGCTCTGACTGTCCGTCTGTCTGTGGATGAAATGTTGTACTGAATTCAACCCGCGTGCCTAACTCATGTTGTACAACCCCCCAAAAGTGTGAGGTGAATTGAATACCTCGATCTGAAATAATAGACACTGGCACACCGTGAAAGTGGATAATCTCGCGGATGTAAATCTATGCTAACCGCTCTAAAGAATAGTTAACTACTACTGGAATGAAATGTGCTGACTTGGTCAACCTGCCCACAATGTCCCATACTGCGTCGAACTTTCTCTGAGTCTGTGCGAGTCCAACAACAAAATCCATAGTGATACGCTCCCACTTCCACTCAGGAATTTCTAACTTCTGAAGCAAACCACCAGATCTCTAATGCTCGTACTTAACTTGCTGACAATTTAGACACCGAGCTACATATGTAACTATATCCTTTTTCATTCTCCTCCACCAATAATGTTGCCGAAAATTTTGATACATTTTTGGCATCACTCAGATGAATAGAATATCGGGACCTGTGGGCCTCTTCAATTAATTCAAGAAACCCATTCCTATTAGGAACACAAATACGACCCTGCATACGCATAACTCCATCATCTCCCACATCAACCTACTTGGCACCACCGTGTTACACCGTGTCATTAAGGACAAGCAAGTGAGGATCATCATACTGTCGCTCTCTGATGTGCTCATATAAAGAAGACCAAGCAACTATGCATGCTAGAACCCGTCTGTGTTCTAAAACATCTAACCTTACGAACTGATTAGTCAAAGTCTGGACATCTGCAGGCTACAGCTAACAGTCTCTCACCAACCGGAATATAAGCAAGGCTGCACATACTCACAGCCTTTCTACTCAAAGCATCGGCCACCACATTAGCCTTTCTAGGGTAATACAAAATGGTGATATCATAGTCCTTCAATAGCTCCAACCATCTTCTCTACCTTAAATTGATATTTTTTTGTTTGAAAAGATATTGAGCATTACGAAGATCTGTAAATACATCACACGAGATACCGTTAAGGTAATGCTTCCAAATCTTTAGCGCATGAACAATGGCTGCCAATTCTAAGTCATGAACAGGATAATTCTTCTCGTGAACTTTCAACTACCGTGACGCAAATGAAATCACTCTGCCATCTTTCATCAATACTACACCAAGCCCAACACGAGATGCATCACAATACACCGTATAAGATCCTGAACCTGTGGGTAATACCAACACTGATGCCGAAGTCAAAGCAATCTTGAGCTTCTGAGAGATCAACTCACACTCGTCTGACCATCTAAATGGGGCACCCTTTTGGGTCAATTTGATCTTAATAGTTGTTTATAATCAATTACAGAATCGTAAATTAAATTCATGTTCACAAAAATCTCGTAGGTTAAAACTCAATAATTACAACACGAATTTGGCAAGTATGCACAGAGAATTTCATACAAGAATTTTCAAATAAGCCTAACAGGCATGACTCCCTATTATTGCTATAGTACAAATTTAATTTCACATGGGAGAACTTAAACACAAGAATTTTCCTTGCAAGGATCTCGTCCTTATATAACTTCCACCGCAGCTCGTAGCCCGGTTTAAACATATCAATTTATATTAAAATGCGAGGATCTCGTCCTCAGTTCTGAATCACAAGTAATATGAACATTGTGCCGATACAATATTTCCATTTTCTCCTTTTAAATAATTTCGGTTACTCAAAATCACAACACATAATGAACCCCACACCGGTAGGGTATATAATTCACAATTTGTAATTAATTATCCGAAAATTACATCAAAACTTACCGAAATGAGTAATAGATAGCCACCTTTAGCCTCGCAGCTCTTATTAGTGACCAACATAGAATGATAGGCGTAGTTATATCCATAGAATCTCCCAACAGGAGTAAACACATAAGTAGATTATAGAATTACGAAGCTCACTCATAAGTGGAGCACAATAGTAGGACTCGTCTCGATACTCAGAGCCAAATCAAGTTAGGGAAATTATTCCTTTATATTAAATCGAGGCCGTACCTGTAATGACACCATATAATGTAGCGACCTCTGCCATACCATAAAACAAATATATCAACGGTTGTGCCTCGACCTCTAGGACGCCTTCTACCCGCCTGTCCTCCACCCCTAACTGGTTGTGTGGGTGGTGTAGTAAATGCAATGGGGCACGTAGCCTGAGTGCTTTGATGAAATATGTCTCTCTCAAGTCTGGGACAATTTTCTCATAATGTGCTTAGTATCACCTCATTCATAACAACCCCTTTGCGGGTTTGGTTGCTCATACTAAGTCTGTGCTACATAACTTGAATAACCACTGTAGGAAATTCATGTCAGTGGTGCATTAAAAGAACTTACTGGAGCACCCCGAGTAATCCGATGTGCAGACTGGGCTAGTCAACTGCCCGAGCCCCTGCCATAATGATTTATACTCACACAGTAGAATCCACTGAATCCCCAAAACCTCGAGACGTCTTGGTCTCCTTATTTTCCTGTTTCCTCACCCCCGAACACATTCTAATATCTTGGCAATTTCTACCACAAGCGAAAATGAAGTATCAGCCTGTAGCTCCCGAGTCGTACAAAATTTTACGATCATAATTGAGTCCTTTAATGAGTCTGTAGACTCGCCCTCTTGCTGTAGGAAGCAAAGTAGGAATATGACGGGCTAACTTACTGAACCTGATGGTATATTCTGACACCGTCATGGTGACCTGATGCAACCGTTCAAACCCTATGCGCCACGCATTACGGAGAGTCCGGGAAACAAACTCTTTCAAAAGCATTTCTGAGAACTGAGCCAAGTGGGCGGTGTTGCATTGGCTGGTCTGCCCTCTTTATAGGCTTGCCACAGACACTTGTGGAGAATTATTTCTCCCAAGGCCAATTTCTTCTTTTGTTATACTGACTCAACACTGTTGAGCTGACCCATTTCTTAACATACTCTTTGATTCTTCTTTGGGGTAACCTTTACCCCGATTTATACACAACGATCACAAAAGTAGAGCTCCATACAAGCAAATCTTTGCACGAACTACATAGTCCAGAATCTCGTCAACAACTGTACTTCCTCCGAAGCAGCCCAAAATCCGAAACTGTCACGTCCACGCTGAGTAGCCCTTCTGTAAATTTAAAGTTGTTTCTCTAACTTTATTCTTTACAAAATCTCAGGCCTTAAACATGTGTAAATTTTTGGCGAACCTTTCAGTACCACATATATACATTTTAGGCCAAAACTGATATAACACATGACCCCGCAATCCATCCATTAATAGTGGACTCCCCCACTCGGCGCAAAGTCATAAGTCACAACATCCGATGATCCACAATATTAACCTTCACAGCTCGTATAAATCAACCATATGCCAAGGTTCGTTGCACCCCCCACATGATTCACTGGGGTGATCTCTTAATACGTCCATATCTTCAGTGGGAACCACACGTTGAGGCAATATTTGAGCATCTCTGGCTCCACCGTAGTCCATCTGAGGCATCACGAACCATCGACGCACAACTGTTACCGAGTGTGCAATGTCATACATGAGTGGATACTAAGGAATATGATATATATGTTTCAAGATAAATCAATGCCGCACGATAAGGAATGAAAGAGGTGAAATTATTCCTAAACACTGTAGCCTCTGGAAGATAAGTACAGACGTCTCCGTACCGATCCTTCAGACTCTACTAAGCTTGCTCATGACTCGTGAGACCTAGGTAACCTAGTGCTCTGATACCAACATGTCACGACCCAAAATTCCCACCTTCGGGATCGTGATGGCACCTAATATTTTACTTTGCTAGGAAAGCCAACATTAGAATAATATTAGCCATTATTAAATTAATTAATAACAAAGAAACAAATGCGGAAGTAAAGTCTGAAATCAAGTGAATAATCCATAATAATAGTGATATTTAAATACCATCCCAGAACTAGTGTCACAAGTGCATGAGCTACTAGAATAATACAAATAAAGGTCTAAATAAAAATAAAGTTGTCTGAAAAAAATACACAACTATGATAAAGTGGAAGGGGACTTCTGCGAACGTCATGCAGCTATACCTCAAGTCTCCTGCGAATAGCTGAATCCAAGCTAATCTACTATACGTCGCTGGGACCAACTCCGATATCTGCACAAGAAGTGCAGAGTGTAATATGAGTACAACCGACCCCATGTACCCAGTAAGTGCTGAGCCTAACCTCGATGAAGTAGTGACGAGGCTAAGGCAGGTCACATACATTCACCTGTACGCAATAACAATAATAACAACAATAATAGAAATAAAACATGTATCTATTTTGAACAGTTGAAGCCAACTCGGCAGTCATAAACAATTATTATTTTAATTAGTCTCCGTTGCGGCGTGCAACCCGATCCCGCAATATATTCATATTCAATTCTGTTGCGGCGTGCAACCCCCTCCTCCAATATATTCATTTTAATCAATTATATTGTGGTGTGCAACCCGCTCCTCCAATATATTACTTTCAATCAATTCTATTGCGGCGTGCAACCCGCTCCTCTAATATTATGATTTACCTATTCTTATAAAAGAAATTACTTCAAAAGATGCAACAATTACTATAAAATTATAAAACAACAAGCATACAATAATTATGATTTATTAGAGATAAGTGATGACAAGTAGCAATTAATTGTGGAAATTAAGGATGTAATAGGCATTTTAATAATTAGTATGTTAAACGTCAAGTGGCAATTAAGTCACATAAATCAAATAAGCATGTAGCAATTATAACATGGATTCAAGGCATGATATTGAGCAAAGAACACGAGAGGAACAATTAATATAAAAATTATTTCATGATTTAAAATGATTTATGATTTTTTAAGTAATTATGCAAACAATTAATTTGACGATGTATAGACACTCGTCACCTCACCTATACATCGTTCACATGTATTTTACATAATAAATAATTTAAGGGTTCTATTCCCTCAAGTCAAGGTTAACCACGACACTTACCTCGCTTTGCAAACAAATTTCAAGATTTCAATAAACCTTTGCCTCGCGAATTAGTGTCCGAAAGCTTCAAATCTAATCATAAACAATTCAACATGCTCAACACGAATCGTAGGAACTAATTCTATATGAAATTATAAATTTTCTGGACTAAAATGCAAAATTTATTTTAAAAATCAACAGTGGGACCCACGTCTCGAATCCTAAAAAAATTCACAAAGTCCGAACACTCGTTCCGATACGAGTTCAACATACAATAATTATCGAATTCCGACATCGGATTGCCTTTCAAATCCTCAATTAAAGTTTTGTTTTAAGATTTCTACCATTTTCAATCAAATCTTTGCCCATTTGAACTCAACAATCTTCCCATAACCTTATTGGTACAAACATTTATAACTAATACTCTCACATGCAAGAATCACACTCATAATCACCCATCTTTACCCAAACTCAAAATTGAAGAATAGGGGTTAGAACCTTACCTCTTCTTGGGTGAAGATCTTGTGATAATTCCTTGTTGGATTTCAATGCATGAACAAGATTTTTGATGAACAAAGCACTTGAGATTCTTCCTCTCTCTAAAACACTCTCACTTCTCTCTAAGATTATTAGATAATTGCCCCAAAATAATCCTCAAAGCCTATTTATCAAACTGGTGTCGGGTTATGAAAATAAGAAAATTAACCCTTTAAAATCGGGTCTGCGGTCGCATAATGAACCGCAGAATGGGTATGCGGGTTGTACAATGCACTACAGAATTGGTGCCTAGAAATAGGCTTCTCTGGACAAGTCTGCAACCAGTTTTGCGGTCATATAACCACTTTTGCGATCGCATAGTGGTTCTGCGATCGCAGATTTGGCCGCAGACTTGCATTCTGCCAGCCTTTGGTAATTTGGTCATAACTTCTTGTAGGTGCGTCCAAATGATGAACGGTTTGAAGCGTTAGAAATTAGACTCAAATATATTTCATTTAATAGGTAGATAAGCACATAATTCTTTATATATGGGTAGATATTCTTGTTCAAAGTTTGGTCTTGTGCGTGCCCATTTAAAACTTTAGTCTATTATAAATGTTTCCAACTTGACTTAGACTTAGGCATGTCCTTAGACCCCACATCACTTATAATATGCCTCGTACACTTGTTATCATATTCAATTGCTATTCATAATATTAATCGTCCTCAAATAAGAAGTAGAGTCCGCCCCCAAACATATAACATAACTTATCTCTTATTTCATCCATTTCAATTTCCTGAATTTTTACTAACTCCGAAAATTTCCAAAAATTTCGCCAGAGTTTCCTTTGTAACTGGGCCTATCCACCTACCAGAAAATCCCAGAAACCAATCCTAACAACACATACATAATCTAATCAACGTAACACAACATGAAAACAATATTGATACTGACATCATAAGTAATATATTACTAGAAAAGGAACGCCATTAACATCAACTATTCAGGTGATACGTAACTCATAGCAGATAAGCTCTCAAAATTGTTTTGGCTATTGCACACGAAATCTGTTAATCGGGCGAAATGCTAGCTTTATGGATGTAAAGCGACAAATAATGAGAAACGATCATGGCAGGATGGTAACTATGGTTCCTTAGGTCATTTTTCATGTCTCAAAAATGTTTTTAGGTGACTCAGGTCCATGGCCCGGGCCCATGCGGAAGGCGTGGGCTATAATACACCGAAATTTGGTAATTGGGTAGAATTCTAATTTTATGACCGTAAAGCACCACAAAACGAGGAACAATCATGGTGGGGCGGTGACTATGGTTCCTTAGGTCATTTGTGATGTCCCAAAAAAATTTTAGGCGACCTTGGTCCGGGGGCTAGGATCCATGCAGAAGGCGTGGGCTACAATCACATGAAAATCTGGGAATCAGGCAAAATTCCTATTTTATGGCCGTAAAACGCCAAAATATGAGGAGCGGTTATGGCAGAGCGGTGACTATAATTTCTTAGGTTATTTTTATCACCTAGAAAAACTTTAGGTAATACGGTTATGGGGACCCGGGCACATGCAGAAGGCATGGACTATAGCACACAAAAATCTGGTAATCGGGCAGAATTATAATTGTATGGTCGTAAAATGCCAAAAATGAGGAACGGCCATGGAGGGACGTTGACTATGGTTCCTTAGTTCATTCTTGATGGCCCAAAAATCGTTTAGCCAATCCGGATTAGGGGGTCGGGGCCCATGCAGAAGGCGTGGGCTATAACATACGCAAATCTTGTAATCGGGCGAAATTCCAGTTTTATGACCGTAAAATGCCACAAAATGAGGAACGGTCATGATGTGGCAGTGACTATAGTTCCTTAGGTCATTTTTGATTTTCAAAATTTTTTTAGGTGACCCGGGTACGGGGGCCGGCCCATGCGGAAGGCGTGGCTATAGCACACGAAAATCTGAGAATCAGGTGAAAATCTAGTTTTATGACCGTACAATGCCAAAAATCGAGGAACGGACATGGATGGGCGGCGACTATGGTTACTTAGGTCTTTATTGATGGGGAAAAAAATTTTAGGCGCTCTAGATCCGAAGGCCCTGGCCCATGCGGAAGGCGTTGGCTATAACATATGAAAATCTGGTAATCGGGCAAAATTCAAGATTTTTGAAAGTGAAAGGCCAAAAAACGAGGAATGGTCATGGAGGGGAAGTGAGTATGGTTCCTTAGGTCATTGTTTATATCCTGAAAAACTTTTAGACGATCCGGGTCCGGGGGCCTTGGCCTATGGAGAAGCTATGGGTTGTAGCATGCAAACATTTGGTAATCGGGTGGAATTTCGGTTTTATGACCGTAGAACACCAAAATATGAGGAACGGTCATGGCGGTGCGGTGCCTATGGTTCCTTAGTTTGTTTCTGATGGCCCGAAAACTTTTTAGGTAATCCGGATATGGCGGCCCGAGCCCATGCGCAAGGCGTGGGTTATAACACAAAACTTTGGTAATCGGGTAGAATTCTAGTTTTATTGTTGTAAAATTCCAAATAATGAGGAGCGGTTATGGTAGGGTGGTGACTATTGTTCCTTAGGTCGTTTTGCTACTCCGACTAATTTTAGGCGATCCGAGTCTTGGGGCCCGGGCCCATGCAATCGGGCACCGCTGACTCGGATCGCCTAAATTTTTTTTGGACTTGCTAAAATGACCTAGGGAACCTTAGTCACTGCCTTGCTAGACCGTTCCTCATTTTTGGCATTTTACGCTCATAAAATTGGAATTTCATGTGATTTTGAGATTTTCGTGTGCTATAGCGTACGCCTTCCGCATGGGCTCGAGCCCTAGAACCTAAATCGCCTAAATAATTTTCGGGGCATAAACAATGACTTAAGGAATGATAATCGCCGCCCTGCCATGACCGTTCCTCCTTTTTTGGCGTTCGACGGACATAAAATTAGAATTTCACTTATTACCATATTTATCTAAGAATCGGGCGAAATTTCAGTTTTATGGCCATAAAATGCTAAAAATCGAGGAACGGTCATAGCGGGGCGGTGACTATGGTTCCATAGGTCATTTTTGATGGCCCCAAAAAAATATTAGGCGATCCGAGTCCGGGGGCCCGTGCCCATGCGGAAGGCGTGGGTTATAGCACACAAAATTCTGGTAATCGGGCAGAATTCCAGTTTTATGGCCGTGAAACACCAAAAAGTGAGGAACAGTTATGGCAGGGGGTGACTATAGTTCCTTAGGTCATTTTTGATGGCCTGACTAACTTAAGGCGATCTAGGTCCGAGGGCCCGGGCCCATGCGGAAGGCGTGGGCTATAACATACGAAAATCTGGTAATCGGGCAAAATTCAAGATTTTTGGAAGTGAAAGGCCAAAAAATGAGGAATGGTCATGGAGGGGCACTGAGTATGGTTCCTTAGGTCATTGGTTATATCCCGAAAAAGTTTTAGGCGATCCAGGTTCGGGGGCCCTGGCCCATGGAGAAGGTATGGGCTATAGCATGCAAACATTTGGTAATCGGGCGGAATTTCGGTTTTATGACCGTAGAACACCAAAATATGAGGAACGGTCATGGCGGTGCGGTGCCTATGGTTCCTTATGTTATTTTTGATGACCCGAAAACTTTTTAGGTAATCCAGATCTGGCGGCTCGGGCCCATGCGGAAGGCGTGGGTTATAACACAAAACTTTGATAATCGGGTAGAATTCTAGTTTTATGGTCGTAAAATGCCAAATAATGAGGAACGGTTATGGTAGGGTGGTGATTATGGTTCCTTAGGTCGTTTTGCTACTCCGACTAATTTTAGGCGATCCGGGTCTTGGGGCCCGAGTCCATGCAATCGGGCACCGCTGACTCGGATCGCCTAAAATTTTTTTGGACTTGCTAAAATGACCTAAGGAACCTTAGTCACTGCCTTGCCAGACCGTTCCTCATTTTTGGCATTTTACGCTCATAAAATTGGAATTTCATGTGATTTTGAGATTTTCGTGTGCTATAGCCTACGCCTTCCGCATGGGCTCGAGCCCTAGAACCTAGATTGCCTAAATAATTTTCGAGGCAGAAACAATGACTTAAGGAACGATAATTGCCTCCCTGCCATTACCGTTCCTCTTTTTTTGGCATTCGACGGCCATAAAATTAGAATTTCACTTATTACCATATTTATCTAGGAATCGGGCGAAATTCCAGTTTTATGGCCATAAAATGCTAAAAATCGAGGAACGGTCATAGCGGGGCGGTGACTATGGTTTCATAAGTTATTTTTGATGGCCCCAAAAAATATTAGGCGATCCGGGTCCGGGGGCCCGTGCCCATGCGGAAGGCGTGGGTTATAGCACACAAAATTCTGGTAATGGGGCAGAATTCCAGTTTTATGGCCGTGAAACGCCAAAAAGTGAGGAACGGTTATGGCGGAGCGGTGACTATAGTTCCTTAGGTCATTTTTGATGGCCTGACTAACTTAAGACGATCTGGGTCCGAGGGCCCGGGCCCATGCGGAAGGCGTGGGCTATAACACACACAAATATGGTAATCAAGCGAAATTTCTATTTTATGGCCGTAAATCGCCAAAGAATGAGGAACAACCATGGCAGAGTAGTGACCATGGTTCTTAGGTCATTCTTTATGGCCCGAAAAATTATTAGGTGATCCAGGTTCGGGGGCCTGGGACCATGCCGAAGGCGTTGGCTATAACACACGAAAATGTGATAACCGGGAGGAATTCCTGTTTAAGAACCGTAAAATGCCAAAAACCGAGGAACGGTCGGGACGGGCGATGAATATGGTTCCATAGGTTATTTTTGATGTACCGAAAAACTTTTAGGCGACCCGGGTCCGGGGGCCCGGGCCCATGCGGAAGGCGTAAGCTATAGCACACGAAAATTTGGTAATCGGGCAGAATTCCAGCTTTATGGCCGTAAAGCGAAAAAAACTAGAAAAGATCATGGTCGGGCGGTGACTATGGTTCCTTAGGTCGTTTTTGATGTCTCGAAAATTTGTTAGGCGATCCGGGTCTGGTGGGCTGGACCCATCCCGAAAGCGTGGGCTATAGCACACGAAAAACTGGGAATTGGGGAAAATTCCAATTTTATGACTGTAAAATACCAAAAAATGAGGAATGATCATGAAGGGTCAATGACTATGGTTCCTTTGGTCATTTTTGATGTCCGGAAAAAATATTTAGGCAACCCGGGTCTGGGGGTTCCGACCCATGCGGAAGGCGTGGGTTATAACACACAAAAATCTGGTAATCGGGCGGAATTCACTTTTATGGCCGTAATACGCCAAAAACGTGAACGGTTATCGCGATGCAGTGACTATGGTCCTTAGGTCATTTTTGATGGCCTGACTAATTTTTAGCGATCCAGGGCCGGGGTCCCTTGCCCATGCAAAATGCATGGGATATAGCGCACGAAAATATGGTAATCAAGCGAAATTCCTGTTTTATGGTCATAAAAGGCAAAAAAAGAAGGAACGATCATTGTAGGGTGGCGATTATGGTTCCTTAGGTCATTTTTGATGGCCCAGAAAATATTTAGGCGATCCAGGTTCGTGGACCCGGGCTTATGCGGAAGTCGTAGGCAATAGCTCACTAAAACCTTGGTATCAGACGGAATTCAATTTTATGATCGTAAAATACCAAAAAATGTGGAACGGTCATAGAGCAGTGGTAACTATGGTTCCTTAGGTCATTTTTTGCAGGTCCAAATTTTTTTTAGGCAATCCGGGTTCGGGGTGTGCGGTTCCATGCGGAAGTTGTAGGCTATAGCACATATAAATCTGGTAATCGGGTGAAATTCCAGTTTTATGGCCATAAAACGCCAAAAAATGAGGAACGGTCATAGCAGAATAGTGACTATGATTTCCTATGTCATTTTAGATTGTCCAGAAAAATATTAGGCGATCCGGGTCCGGGGTCCCGGGCCCATGCGGAAGGCGTGTGCTATAGAACACGAAAATTTGGTAATCAAATGGAATTCAAATTTTATGGCCGTAAAATGCAAAAAATGAGGAATGGTCATGGTGGAATAGTGACTATGGTTCCTTAGGTAGTTCTTGATGGTCCGGAAAAGTTTTAGGCGATCTGGGTAAGGTGGCCCGGGCCTATGCGGAAGGCATGGGCTATAGCACACAAAAATATGGTAATCGGGCGGAATTCTAATTTTATGACCGTAAAACACCAAAAACCGAGGAACAGTCATGACGGGGTGGTGACTACGGTTCCTTAGGTCATTCTTGATGGTCCGAAAAGTTTTTAGGCGATCCGGGTCAGGGGGCTCATGCCCATGCGGAAGGCGTGGGCTATAGCACACAAAAATGTAGTAATCTAGCAAAATTCCAGTTTTATGGCCGTAAAACGCGAATAAACAAGGAACGGCCATGGAAGATGGTGACTATGGTTCCTTAGGTCATTTTTGATGGCCCATAAAAACGTTAGGAAATCCGCGTCCGGGGGCCCGAGCCCATGCAGAATGCGTGGGCTATATCACACGAAAATATTATAATCGGGCAGAATTCCAATTTTATGGCCATGAAACATAAAAAACGAGGAACGGTCATGGGAGGATGGTGACTATGGTTCCTTATGTTGTTCTTGTGGCCCGAAAAATTATAAGGCGCTCCGGGTTTGAGGGTCCGCCCCCATGCGGAAGACGTGGGCTATAGCACACTAAAATCTGGTAGCCTGGCGAAATTCAAGATTTATGGCTGTGAAACACCAAAAAACAAGGAACGGGCATGTCACGACCCAAATCGATGGGCCGCGACGGACACCCGGTATCTTACGCAACCGAGTACCAACATAACGTATCTTTTCCTATCATACTATCATAGACAACTGAGCCAGAGAGGCTGTCGTTAGATAAGTAGAATACAACATGAAATACCAACTTATACATAAGACATACGGGCCTATAAGACCAAAATAACCACTCGTACACTGAACATAGGCCGACAAGGCCATACAATCGTAAACGTACATGAAATCTATCCACAAGCCTCTAAGAATACATAATTGTCATAAAGGTCGGGACAGAGCCCCGCCATACCAAACAATACACGTCTAAATCATACTGACCAAACAAGAAACTACAGAGCAAATAGAGCACACCAACATCTTCCGCTGAGCTGACTCTCGACCTATCTATCGGAACTTGCGGTCATGAAACGCAGCATCCCCAAGAAAAAGGGACGTCAGTATAAATAATGTACCGAGTATGTAAGGCAATAGACTGAAACCTGAAACTGAACTGATAATATAATAACTGAAAGTAACTAGGAGTCAAAGATAATCTGAAGATATGCTCACCTGCTGATACTGACTCTACTCTCTCAATATAGTAAGTAAAATAGATGTCCGGCCTTATAAGGCTCGGTATATATAATTGCTCTGCAGTAGTAGGTTCGCTCATAGGCGCTCGGCCATATTAGGCTCTGTATCTCGGCCAACTGGGCTAGCTCGTAGGTGAGCGGCCATAGTAGGCTCGGTATATAACTTACCATCTGATCAGAGGTTGCCCAATAGGGGCCTGCCCATCGATTATAGCTCGATGGTAATGAAATTACTGTAATACTGTATATATAGGCAATCTTCTCTCTTGACTGGAAGAAGACAATACTCAATAAAATATGAAGTTCCGATAAGGAGAATACTGTAAGTTATGAGACTAGGATAATGTATATAAATTCGGGAGTATGAACTTCTCTTTATGCCTTGTTATCAAACACATGTAATTATGAGATCATACCAAAATGAAGGAAGGGCTTAGCCTTAACATACCTGAGTCGATTCTCTTGACAATCCCTCTAACACACATCAATTGCGACAAAACACGTGATGGCAAGAACGAAGTAGGGAAAAACCCGTATGATATTCTTGAGAAAGCTTGCACCGTACTCCCTTATAATTGCAAAATCTCGCATTGTTTTGAATTGTTGAAGATCTTGTCTTGCTTATGTGACTTACGTTTGTAACACACAAACATTCACATTGCACTTGTAGGGGTTTATAAGAATTCCCTTGAGAATTCCATCCGTTCCAGCAAGCCTAAGTATTTCCGTCTTAAATGATATATGACCATGTCTTATCTTTACAAGAATAGAAAGTAAGAGCACACATTACTAACAAACCTTCAAACTAATAAGAAGTCTAAAGGGTCATGAAGTAGTCATATGACCCTTGCTAACGTTACCACTCTCCAAATTTGCCACCTTGTATGTGACTTTAAGAGTCACCATTCCTTAATGTAAGGCTGCCACGTTGATTGTTATCCATTCCCAATAATTAATCATCAATTATCTTAATTAAGTGTTAATCTCCCACTAAAATTAATAATTACCCAATTATCCACATAATTAAGAATTATCTCAAATTACTTAAAATACTACTTATTTTTATTACACCTTATACACCTTACTATCATGGTCATGTGGTACCTTGAATGGCACTTGTCCATAAATACCAGGTTTTATAGCTCGTACTGTATTTTATCCCAAATTGTCAAACTTCGACGAAACTGATTTTCTTCTATTCGCTTACCCTCTTAGCTTCACGAATTTACTTATCACTTGTTTGAAATTGCATAATTCTTATAATCTCAAAATAATCTCATTCTCGAACTTACGTCGATTAGCTTACGACAAAACATTAATGTACGAAAATGCGGAATGTAACATCTTATTTCCGAGCTTATATCAATTTACTTATGGCGTACTTCAACATACGAAAACATGGGGTGTAACATCATTCCCCCCTTTGGAACATTCGTCCTCGGATGTTGACTGATGCACTTTTCATTTTCATAACCTATGTCTTCTGAATACTTTAGTACTCTCCTTTCCATCTAGGCAACTATTCTGTGAATAAATCCAAAGGCCAAGGCATTCCCCCCTTTAGGCCTCTTTCTCACACCACGACTTGTGGTCGGAATCCTTCCAATCTCGTAATTGTTGCTACCTTCTGTCATGCAACTTGTACCACTTTTTCCTTGTATGTGTGCCTATGCGACTCTTCCCTTCGGCTTTTTCCTCCAGTTTTTAGCCAATCTCTAGGCCTCATTTTGTAAACATATACAGAGCTTGACAAGATGTCCCTCTGGGCATCTATAGGTATACTGAAGTTCTTCGCTCGGTACTTTGTTGAATTTACGAATATTGTTGTATCTCATTTCATAGATCCGTTTATCCATCCGTATGACTTTAGTGCATCTAGGTAGGTCATACTATACCATAACTTTTACTTTGATTTATCATTACTAAGGTCTACTACTAAACTCCAGGTTACTTTCGTTGCTTATCCCATAAGTATAAATCTATGTCCTTTAATGCTTCCTCATTATTGTTCATCTTAAGAATGACAGCCTAATCTCATCTCATACTTTGTGACTTTTGTCCATCCATTGTTGATTCACCTCAATATTGATCTACAATCTACAACTGATAACTTGAAACCTCTTACGAAATCACTAGGGCTTACGTCTCATCGGGGAACATTTGAAGTAATTTTCCTGACCCACCTGGGGGCGATACGATACTATACTTCCATAATAGCATTTCATAGCATCCCAATGTGATTTACCTTACATGGGTATTTTAATCCTGTACAATTCATGAAATCATTACTCAATCGCAGGCCCTAATGCCATCCTTTATCTAACACAATAACACCTTCATTCAACTACTAGGGAAGCATTCCATCTCTTTTAAATGCTACTAGTCTTAGACTCCTTTGAGTCCATTCTCATCACCTTCTCACTTGCCCTTTCTTACCCTTTCTCCTGTCTTTCTAAAACCTTGCCGCTTTACCATACTTTAGCTTGCGACCTATACATATCTATTTATACTTCTCACAACCTTCCTTCAACTTGCTTGCACCACAGATTTCTTGTGTTATTTTAGAACATCAAGTGAGACATCACATCGTCTCTAATTCTTTTTTTTACTCTCTTAACTGGACCTCTCGATAACTAGAAATCATCGACTGGAAGATATACCACTGACGCTGCCGCTATCATTCCTGGATAATGAATCCCAATGCTTCTAGCCCTTCATCTTGAAGTTATAGATTATTCACAATCTTCTGCACTTGAGTATCTCGTACGTTGTTCACCTTTATCTTACTTGCTTTAAAATCTCACATCACATCTTTTATTTCCTTCATGACCTCCCTTCCATATAGGTATGATTCACATCCACAACTTGAAGCTCTATTATAATACTTGCACCACTGGCGCATCCTGTGGGAGCTTCCTACTGACTTCTTATGAGGCTGGTACTCTTCTAACTGGCTTTCTCTTAGAGCCATTATGGAATACGGTTGTTGTACTATCTCTCTTGTACCTATGATATTAAGGGTGATTCTGCAATGTTTTCAATCACGATTTCTATAATTTTCTTGGTCCAATAATTAGACTCTTGATTTACTTGGTTAATGTAACTCTTTAGTTTCCTCTTCCTTTTGATCAGCCTTTATGTAGGCTTAAGCTATCTTCCGATTTATGGCTCATGGTATGATTTATTACTTTAGCCTTTCTTAGATGCTATGGAATATCCGTGATACCATCATCTAAAAATTTAATCCCCTGTCTGTGACCTGGACTCAATTCTTTCTTTTAACTTATACCAGAGTCTTCTACAACTGTATAATTGTCAACATACATGCTCCATGGATATCACTCCGAAGTCTTAAGTGCATAATCCCTTTGTTCCTTCTGAGCTTCCTTTAAACATAAGCTATTTTTTTCCTGGTCTTTCCGCCCCTCTGTTGCATGTATACTTAGCTTATCTTAGTTCCTACGCACGCCAGAATTTTTTATGCAACTCGCATGGTCTCGAATATTACTTTTCGTGTCATTTACCGCTCATTAGCCATCCTAGGTGCCACTTCCTTATGGAGTGCATACAATGTTGTTGTGAGAATGTTATTACAAGACCATTTCCTCTTTTGGTCACTGTGCTTAGGTTGAATCCTTCTTTCTTATTTCCTCAGCTAGTATTTTATTATAGTATTTAGGGAGACCTTCGGGCTCTTATAAAGTTACAAGCTTATCACATTGTATACTTGACGGAATTTTTGATGCTCTTCCCCGCCTATAATTATCCTTAGTTACTTATTTCCATGCCCTTGTGCTTGTATCGTGCCGTTCGCGAAATCTTTTCTTCTTCTCCCTTTTTTTTTCTTTCTTCAAATCATTTTTCAGTCGAAGGCCCAACTGTTATCTTTTATCTGTCACAATTACACCTTCATTTCACTACCAGGGCAGCATTCCATCTCTTCTGAATGCTACTAGTCTTAGACTTCTTTGAATTCATTGAGGCTATACTGAGCCTTCTATAACTTAGAGAACCCATCGGCTCTCATGTTTTCATGGGCTTAATCCTGAAAACTGACCTATTCTCGTCACCCTCTTACTCGCCCTTTCTCATCCTTACTCCTTTCCTAAAACCTTGTCGCTTTACTCTACTTTAGCTTGCGACCTCTATGTATCTATTTATACTATTCACAACCTTCCTTCAACTTGCTTGCACCATTGATTCCCTTATGTTATTTTGAAACATTAAGCGAGACATCACATCGTCTCTAACTCTTCTTTACTCTCTTGACTAGATCTCTCGGTACTTAGAAACCATAGGCTGGAAGGTACGCCCCTGACGACGCTGCTATCATTCTTGGATATTGAATCCCAGTGCTTCTAGCCTTCTATCCGAAGCATGGACAATTCACAATCTTCTGCCTTTGAGTATCTTGTACATTGTTCACCTTTACCTTACTTACCTTAAAATTGCGCATCGTATCTTCTATCTCTTTCATGACCTCCCTTCCACATAGGTATAATTCACGTCCATAACTTGAAGCTCTATTATAATACTTGCATCTCTGGTGCATACACAATCCGGTGAGAGTTTCGTATTGACTTCTTATGAGGCTGGTACTTTTCTAACCGGCTTTATCGTAGGGCCGTTATAGAATATGGTTGTTGTACTATCCCTATGGTACCTCTGATATTAAGAGTGATCCTGTAATGTTCTCAATCACGATTTCTATAATTTTCTAGGTCCAATAATTAGATTCCTGATTTACTTCGTTGATGTAACTCTTTAGTTTCCTCTTCCTTCTGATCAACCTTTATGTAGGCTTAAGCTATCTTCCGATCGGCTACTCATGGTATTACTTTAGCCTTTCATAGATGCTATGGAATATCCAGGATACAATCTTTTAACAATCCAATCCCTTGTCTATGACCTGGACTCTGTTCTTTCTTTTAACTTATACTGAAGTCTTCCATAATTGGCAATATATATGCTGCATGGATAATACTCTGAAATCTTAAGTGCGCTCATAATGTAACTAACTCTAGATTATTGATCGAATAATTCCTTCCGTTCCTTCTCATCTTTCTTTAAATGTAAGCAATTACTTTTCCTGGTCGTTATGCCGCTTATTGCATGAATACTTGGCTTATCTTAGTGACCACACATACTGAATTCCATACAACTCATATGATCTTGAATATCACCTTTTAATTTTTATTTTCTTTTTCCCGTTCATTAGCCACGATAGGTGTCACTTTCTTATAAAGTGCATACAATATTGTTGTGAGACTGTTGTTACAAGACTGTTTCCTCTTTAGGTCATTGTGCTTAGGTTAAATCCTTCTTCCTTATTTCCTCAACTAGTCTTTCATTGTAGTACTTAGGGAAGACCCTCTGACATTTGTAAAGCTGCGAGCTTATTACGTCGTATACCCGATAGAATTTTTTGATGTCCTTCCTCGCCTATAATTATCTGTAGTTACTTACTTCCATGCCCTTGTGCTTGTATTGTTGCTTCTGAACTGATATTTTGACTGTCTTCCTAGTGGCACTCTCTTTTATTGCCATAATACTCATACGGTACCTTTAACTACCCCAACTCTTATCTAAATATTTCTCAAGCATTACAATGATATTACTGCGAGGCTGAATTCACTATATTGGATTTTACTATGTTTATCTAGCACGATCTGCTGACTCGTCTGTAACCTCCTATTTAGCCATAACTAGGATTTTCCTAAATCAATTACTAACTACTCGTTAGCCCATTCTCAGATCAATATTTCGCGTACTCTATCTTGGGTTATTTCCTTTGCTTAACTTACATCTCGCACTGTCTCCTTATCTATCAATAACATCTCGGGCAGGGACTCTTACTTCCTTTCCTTAACTTCATGCTTGCATAATGTTCTGGAATTGTAGCATATCTGTAGGCTTTGAATAACTGCAATCTCATCCCTTATCACATTTTATTACCATTCCATAGTTACTAGAACCGCTTAATTCTGACTTAATTCCACATAATTCCATATTCCCCCTTTTTGGGAAGCACTAAGAGTTGGAGCTACGACAACCTACCTATAGATATTTTACCTCCCCATCTTTGGCATCATTTCACATCATCGATGACCCTTACACGCCTTGCGGTAATCCTTCTGTACTAAGGATAACGAACCTTACTCACAAGGGTGACACTTAGCATAACTGGCACACATAGTCCCTTAAGCTTAACTTTGCTCACCTTGATTGCTTTAGGGAAGTGTCTTCCTGAATGACCTTTAAAGGGTATTCTTCTATCCACCATTCTATTATTTCCAAGACGCAATATCAGAAATTCTCATGATGCCGATTATTACTCAGTCCCTAGTTCATGTTTAGTTTATCTTGTTCATCAGTCCATGCTGATTTCTTACTACTCTGGGGTCTAACTTTTCTTTCCGGTAGTCGCGTTGGAGTCACGAACGTATTTCTCAAAATGTGTATATGACTTTATAGCCTATACACATTTGTTGTCTCAAGGCTTTTCACCTCTCGTCCTTTCCTTCACTTGACTATAGACTCTGTAATACTGTCATCTTTTTGATCTACCGTTGTCATCCATGTATCACATCTTACTCATAATGCTTCATTAACTCTATTCTTATTTTCCGCTAACATTTATGTCTATCACTTTATTCTGAAAACTTGAACAAGACATTATTTTGCTTTTAGCTCCCCTTTGCTCGATCCAGTGGCTCTTCGGGTTGCTTAACGTTCTCGCTCTACTAGGCACGGGAGCCATACTAAAATAATATTTATCCTTTCCAGGCTTCCAGTGCTTATCTTTGTAGTACTTATATTTACCTGTACTATTTTAGGGTGCACCATCTAGGTGTCTCACCAGGAGATTCATTACCACGTTTGCACTATCCTTCGAAAATGTCAACCAACTCTAACAATCTATCCACTATTTTGGGTTACTCTATCCCCAGCCGGATCCTGATAACTCATCCTTCTCTTAAACTATGTTTGTTAGCTCCGATAGGGCATAACTGAGATCGGTGTGGCCGATTGTACATACATCCGTCACTGTTGAAGGTAACTCAAAATGCTTATATCTCCCTCCCTGAATGGTAAATAATGATAATTTTTATTAACTGGATACCTCGTACCCTTCTTCATCTTGCTTGTTTTACTTCTTGAAACTTGTATTTATCTTCTGAATCTCTCATTGTCTTTCACCATAAAGGTGGATAAATATTCTTTCCTTAAGGTTCCTTATCAAGAGGCTTACACATCTTAGTATACACATGATCTGCTGAATACCTCATATTTATCCATCATAAGCATGATGCAAAAATTGAGTTCCTCTTACTCAACACTTCCACAGTCTCTTACCAACCGTCTTTCTGGATGTAGGCATCGCTGCATTATGAAGAAGATAGAGTTTAGGAAATTTAATTCTTACAACTGAGCTCTACCATACGATCTAGAGTAAGAAGAAAGAGTGGCAGTCCTAAATGCCATGTAGCCTCCTGCTTATAAGTGTGGTGCACGACACACCCATAAGCAAGACTTTACTAGACACGGCTTGTAGACTCCCTAGGACAGAACTACTCTGATACCACTTTTTTCACGACCCAAACCAATGGGCCGCGATGGGCAACCAGTACCTTACTCAACTGAGTACCAACGTAATGTATCTTTCTTATTACATTATTATATACATGTGACATACGGGCCTATTAGGCCAACATGATCATTTATTAAATCAAAACATAGGCCGACAAGTCCATACAAGTATTCGTATATATGACATCTGTCTACAAGCCTCTAAGAATACATAATTGTCATAAAGGTCAGGACAGAGCCCCGTCATACCAAATAATACACATCTAAATCATACTGACCCAAACAAGCAACTCTGAAGCAAAATGAGTGCACCAACATCTTCCGCTGAGCTGATCGCCTACTTGGAGGACTCTCGACCTGTCTATCGAGACTTGCGAGCATGAAATGCAGCATCCCCATTCATAATGTACCGAGTATGTAAGGAATAAAAATTAGTAAATAATAGACATGAGAGAAACATAGAGTAAAAGACTCGACATGTACGTTTGCATAGCTCTGTGAATCATTTCGTTTTTATAATGTCATGCATATGCATATAAATGTCATACCATGAATAGGTATATGTGTTCATAACATCATCAAGCCTCTGAGGGCATCCCATTATATCATTTCGACCACTGTGGGCAAATATATCAACGTCTACGAGCTGATCAGGTGGTGGTGCATATATAACGCCATAACCATTTCCCATATCCCAGATACTTATAATATACACGTATTTAATGCCATTTGTCACCTTATCATGTTATATTGGATTGTCATACCAAGACGATGACCTTAGACTTGTAGGGGTTGCCTCGATTAGAGTGGAGAGGGACTCTTGGTCATTCTACCAGCAGGGTTATCTCTTATGTGAAGACTCGTCATATGGTCGAGAAGGGGTGTCTAATTTATTTTGCTTATGTCCGCAATTCTAGTGTGGAGGTTCCTTCCATGCATTCAGTGTCGGTTGTTCGTGAGTTTCCAGAGGTATTTCCTGCAGACTTGCCGGGGATGCCACCCGACAGAAATATTGATTTCTGCATTGATTTGGCTCCGGGCACTCAGCCCATTTCTATTCCACCATACCGCATAGCCCCACCAAAGTTGAAAGAATCGAAGGAGCAATTACAGGATTTGCTTAATAAGGGCTTCATTAGAACTAGTGTCTCGCCCTAGGGTGCACCTGTGTTATTTGTGAAGAAGAAAGATGGATCGATGAGGATGTGTATAGATTATCGACAGTTGAACAAAGTCACCATCAAGAATAATTACCCATTGTCAAGGATTGATGATTTATTTGATCAGCTTCAAGGTGCCTAGGTGTTTTCGAAGATTGATCTGAGGTCCGGCTACCATCACTTGAGGATTAGGGCATCTGATGCCCCTAAGACAGCTTTTCGGACTCAGTATGGGCATTATGAATTTCTAGTTATGTCATTTGGGCTGACAAATGCCCCAGCAACATTCATGGATTTGATGAACCGGGTGTTCTAGCCCTACTTGGATTCTTTTGTGATTGTGTTTATTGATGATATCTTAATCTACTCCCATAGCCGAGAGGAGCATGAGCAGCACCTTCGGATCATTCTTCAGACTCTGAGAGACAGCCAGTTATATCCTAAATTCTCAAAATGCGAGTTTTGATTGAGTTAAGTTGCTTTCTTGGGTCACGTTGTATCAGTAGAGGGTATTCAGGTGGATCCTAAGAAGATTGAGGTAGTTCAGAACTGACCTAAACCCACATCAGCTATAGAGATCCATAGTTTCTTGGGTTTGGATGGCTACTACCATCGATTCGTGGAGGGGTTTTCATCTATAGCAGCCCCGTTGACCAGGTTGACCCAGAAGGGTGCCCCGTTCAGGTGGTCAGATGAGTGTGGGGCGAACTTCCTGAAGCTCAAGATAGCTTTGACTACGGCACTGGTATTGGTGTTATCTACAGGTTCAGGATCTTATACAGAATATTATGACTCATTTCGTATTGGTCTAGGTGCGGTATTGATGTAGGGTGGCAAGTTTATTGCATATGCTTGGCGGCAGCTGAAGGTTCACGAGAAGAATTACCATGTCCATAACTTAGAGTTGGCAGCCATTGTTCATGCGCTGAAGATTTGAAGGCCCTATCTTTACAGCATGCCATGTGAGGTATTCACGGATCATCGGAGCTTGCAGTATTTGTTCAAGCAGAAGGAACTCAATTTGAGGCAGAGGAGGTGGTTGGAGCTATTGAAAGACTATGATATCACCATATTGTATTATCCCGGGAAGGTCAATGTGGTGGCCGATGCTTTGAGTAGAATGTCAGCTAGTATGGGTAGCCTTGCATATATTCCAGTCGGCGAGAGACCGCTTGCACTAGATGTTCAGGCTTTGGCTAATCAGTTCGTGAGGTTGGATATTTCTGAGCCCAGTCGTGTTGTAGCTTGTACCGTCGCTCGGTCTTCGTTGTTTGAGCGTATCAGGGAGTGGCAGTATGATGACCCTCATTTGCTTGTCCTTAGGGACAAGGTACGGCACAGTGATGCCAAGAAAGTTATAGTCGGAGATGATAGAGTTTTGAGGATGCAGGGTCGTGTTTGCTTGCCTAATGTGGATGAACTTCGTGAGTTGATTCTAGAGGAGGTTGATTCTAGAGGAGGCCCACAGTTCTCGATATTCTATTCATTCGGGCGCCGCCAAGATGTATCAGGACTTGCAGCAACATTATTGGTGGAGGAGGATGAAGA
Organism: Nicotiana tomentosiformis; assembly: GCF_000390325.3. Classification (NCBI taxonomy): domain Eukaryota; kingdom Viridiplantae; phylum Streptophyta; class Magnoliopsida; order Solanales; family Solanaceae; genus Nicotiana; species Nicotiana tomentosiformis. Next base: position 113,418,898 of record NC_090820.1, read on the forward strand.
AGGATATAGTTGCATATGTAGCTCGGTGTCTAAATTGTCAGCAAGTCAAGTACGAGCATCAGATACCTAGTGGTTTACTTCAGAGGTTAGAGATTCCTGAGTGTAAGTGGGAGTGTATCACTATGGATTTTGTTGTTGGACTCCCACGGACTCAGAGGAAGTTCGATCAAGTTTGGGTCATTATGGACAGGCTGACCAAGCCAGCGCACTTCATTCTTGTGGCAGTTACATATTCTTTGGAACGGTTGGCAGAGATTTACATTTGTGAGATCGTTTGTCTTCACAGTGTGCCTATTTCTATAATTTTTGATCGAGGTACGCAGTTCACCTCTCACATTTGGAGAGCAGTACATCGTGAGTTGGGTACGCGGGTTGGGTTGAGCACAACATTCCATACGCAGACGGACGGGCAGTCCGAGCGTACTATTCAAATCTTGGAAGATATGCTCTGTGCATGTGTTATAGACTTCAGATGATCGTGGGATCAGTTCTTACCCCTTGTAGAGTTCGCCTACAACAACAGATACAAGTCGAGCATTCAGATGGCTCCCTATGAGGCACTATATGATAGACGGTGTCGATCGTCGGTCGGATGGTTTGAGTCGAGGGAGGCTCGGTTGTTGGGCACATACTTAGTACATGATGCCTTGGATAAGGTCAAGATTATTCAGGATCGATTTCGCACAGCTCATTCCAGGCAGAAGAGTTATGCCGACCGCAGAGTTCGTGATATTGCATTCATGGTCGGGGAGAGAGTGTTGCTTCCGGTATCACCCATGAAGGGTGTAATGAGGTTCGGAAAGAAGGAAAAGTTGAGCCCTAGGTATATAGGACCTTTTGAGATTTTGGAGAGAGTGGGAGAGGTGGTTTACTAGCTTGCGTTTCCACCTAGCTTATTAGCAGTTCATCTGCCATTCCATGTGTCCATACTTTGAAAGTATCATGGCGATCCGTCCCATGTGTTAGATTTAAGCTCTATACAGTTGGACAAGGATTTGACTTACGAGGAGGAGCCGGTGGCTATTCTAGCATGGCAAGTTCGCCAGTTGAGAACAAAGAGTTACCCTTCAGTTCGAGTATAGTGAAGAGGTCAGCCTGTTGAGGCAGCTACATGGGAGTCCGAGTCCGATATGCGGAGTAGATATCCCCACCTTTTCACCAGCCTAGGTACTTTTCTATGTCCGTATGAGGATGAACAGTTATTTTAGAGGTGGAGAATGTGATGACCCAAAAAGGTCATCTTATGTTTTAGAACTCGAATCTGCGCTCTTAAGCCTTAAAAATCTCATTTTTATCCTCCTCGATTTACGTGCGTAGTCCGGACGTGTTTTCGAAAAATATTTATGTTGAAAATTGATGAAAATAAGCATTTTTGATTTAAAAGTTAATTTTAGTTGACTTCGGTCAATATTTTTGGTAAACGGGCTCGGATACGTATTTTGATGGTCCCGATAGGTCCGTATCGAATTATGGGACCTGGCGTATGCCCGGAATCGAATTCGGAGGTCCCTAGCTCGAGTTATGATTTTTTGATGAAAATTAAAAGTTTGAAAATTTATTATTTTTAAGAATTTGGTTAACGTTTGACCTTGTTGGTATCGAGCCCGTATTTTATTTTTGGAGCCCGGTACAGGTTCATTATAATATTTAAGACTTGTCTGTGAAATTTGGTGAGAAACGGAATTTGTTTGATATGATTCGAACGTCCGGTTGTGAAGATAGAAATTTTAAAGTGTTCTTGAGAATTTCATTTGATTTGCTGTTAAATTCGTAGTTCTAGGTGTTATTTTGGCGATTTGATCGCGCAAGCAAGTTCGTATGATGTTTTTAGACTTGGGTGCATGTTTGGTTTAGAGCCCCGAGGGCTCGGGTGAGTTTCGGATAGGCTACGGTATGTCCTTCTTCGTGTTCGTGAAGGCTCTCCCGCGAACGTGAAGGGTAAGATGGTCAGGCTGGAATTTTCTTCTACGCGAACGCGAAGGCTTAGTCACGAATGCGAAGCGATGGAGGCGTTACCCTTCGCGAACGCGACAAGCTCACCACGAACGCGTAGTGTTAGGCACTAGGGGGGTCAGACTTTCCTTAATCGCGAACCCGATCAATGTCTCACGAACGCGAAGCCCGGGGGGTAGCCTATGCGAACGCGAATAAGGTCTCACGAACGCGAAGGCTTGGCAGCTTATACTCTTCGCGAACGCGATAGTGCTCTCACAAACGCGATGAACACTGTCGCCCAACACTTAAAACAGAATCAAAATGGGAATTGGCCATTTATTTCATTATCTCAAAAACCAAATGGACTAGAGGCGATTTTCAAGAGTCATTTTCTTCCCCAAAGTGTTGGTAGGTGATTCTAAACCATTTTCTTTCAATTACCCACTTCATTTCATAAATTGTCAACCTAAAATCTAGAGTTTTCATGGTAGAATTAGGGGTTTGGGTAGAAACTAGGGATTTCGAAAATTTGGGGATTTAGACCTCAATTTAAGCTCGGATTCCAAAACCAATTATATATTTGTGCTCGGGGGTGAATGGGTAAATGAATTTTGGTCCGAACCTCGGGTTTTGACCAAGCGAGCCCGGGGTCGATTTTCGACTTTTTGGAGAAAAAATTTGGAAAATTTAATTTATGCAATATAATTGATTCCTTTAGCAATATTTGATATTATCGAGTCATTTTTGAATAGATACGAGTGGTTTGGAGGTGAATTCTAGAGGAAAAGCTGTGATTGAGAATTGAGTGGCCTTCGGAGCAAGGTAAGTATTGTGTATAACCCTAACTTGAGAGAATTAGGAACTTCTAATTATTTGCTATGTGAAATTCATGTGAGCGGCGTATATGTGATGTGACGAGTACTTATGCGCCGCCAATTTACCTGTTTTCCCTGTTTCCCCCGTTTTTCTTATATTGTCTCTTTCCTATGCCTAATTATTACTTGTTTATACTAGTGTTGTTAAATTGATCGTTCTCATCATGTTTACGGATTTTCTGGTGATAATTGAGTATTTATTTCAAAGTTGAGATTGATATTGTGGAACCAAATGTTGAAGTAAGGTTTTTACTTGTTATTCTATCTCCCTGTTGTTATTTATTCATTGCATTATGGTAAGGGAGAGTGTTAATGCACGAAGGGTGATGTCGTGCCATATTGTTTGTGTTAATGCACGAAGGGTGATGTCGTGCCATATTGTGAGTGTTAATGCACGATGGGTGATGTTGTGCCATACAGTCAGTGTAAAAGCACGAAGGGTGATGCCGTGCCATGATATGAGAGTTATGCACGAAGGGTGATGTCGTGCCGTTTCTATTGATTTTATGGTGAGATTGAGAGTAAAAGCACGAAGGGTGATGTCGTGCATATTTTTTTGACTGTATTCGTGTTCCTGTTTATTCATAGTATATTGATTGTTCCAGTTCTCATTGTGCTGTTGCTATTCATTTCGTATTTCCCCCAGCATGTTTCCCCCTCCTGATATTTCCTGTCTAGCTCTTCATTACTGTTATTTGTATATACATTGTTAAATTGTATAGGTTGATTTGTAGTGCCTTGTCTTAGTCTCGTCACTACTTCGTCGAGGTATGGCTCGAAACTTACCAGTACATGGTGTCAGTTGTACTGACATTGCACTCTACACTTTCTGTGCAGATTTTGGTACTGGCTCGGGTTGATCGAGATATTTGCTATTGGGCTGCTATCCGGAGACTCAAGGTAGATATGTCGGCATTCACAGACCTTAAAGTCCCCGTCTATATTTTCTATTCTACTTTTTCTTCATTCAGACAGTTGTATTTCTTTCAGACTATCACTTGTAGTAAATTCTTGAATGCTCGTGAATTATGACTCCAGATCCGTGTAGTAGTAATTAATACAGTTTTTTTAATATTATTCCGCACTTATTATATTTCATATTAGCTAATTATTGTTATTTACTGAATGTGAATAAGGATTGGTTTAAATGATTCTCTAACGTTGGCTTGCCTAGCAAGTGAAATGTTGGGCGCCATCACGGTCCCGACGATGGGAATTCCTGGTCGTGACATCTAAATTGTACTAAAAATAACAGATTAAATATTCTTACATCATTAATGATATTATAAGCTCAAGTAAACAGTTTGGAAGAAAGGAGGGACAAAATTGGATGTCAACCCCCACGATGAACAAATAACAAGGAAGATAACAAAGATAAAGTAAAAGAGAAAAAAATATTAAAAGGAAAAAAGAAGTAGAAAAGATTGAAATGTACCATACCAGATTGTGTTATTGCAAGTACAAAGATTGGAGTGTGAGTGGTTCATGGCGGAAAACAATGCGTGCAAGTGATTACTTAGTAAAAAGCCTTGGGTTAGGTCAAATGGTGAACAACGTAAAAGTTTGACCTAATCACCTATTTATACCTACTGCTGGGTCAGGTTAAAAGGGAGAGAGTGCAACGGTAAAATTTTAATTGCAGTCTGCACTCAGTTACCTAGGTGGTGGAAAGCATGAAGATGTGCGGTCCGCACTTTTTCAAGTGTGGCTATACTTGAGCCAACCTTTTTCTGTGAGTCCTCTGAAGCTACCCATATGTGGCCGCAAACTTTTGAATGGCTGCAAAAAGCTCTGCACTATTGACAATAAAGTTTAGAGACTCTACATTTGGTACTTGGGTTGTCTCCTCATTGTATGATCTACAATCAAAATGTGTGGCCAAATTCCAATTTTTGGTGTCCGCGGCCAGATATTTGCGGCCACACTAATAAATTTGTGGTCCACAATTTGATGATGTCATGCCCCGACCTTGGGGAGAGCGACCAACGCTCAACCGAGATATCCTAGTCAAGAAAGCCTACTCGATGCATTCTACCCGACATTGCCCATGAATAAAGTGAAGATAAATATCATGAATTAGAGAATAAGAGGATGACATGTACGACACCGACTATGTTACCATTAGTTACTTCATTACAAATTCCCAAAATACATTACACATTCGTAGTTTTTGAAGTGGAAATACGTGTTACAAGTACAACATTTCGAGTTTGACTTACCCAAAACAAAATAGAATCCATTCTATGTCTACGGAGCCTCTAATTAATACAAAAGAGTAATATGATGGTGCTGGCAACAAGGCCTCGGCTATATCTCAAAACACTATACATAAGGAACAAAAGACACAAGATACCGATATGAATTGGGGGCTCACCAAGTCAGCTGAGAAGAGGGTGTCCACTATCACTTATCGATGTCGCCTGCTATGGAACCACCTGCAGCCATTAAAGATGCAGTGCCCCAGGCAAAAAAGGGACGTTAGTACATATGGAATAGTACTAGTATGTAAGACTAAACACCCTCTCAACGAATCGAGTAACAGTACAAGGAGAAACAAACATGGAATCAATGAGTGCCTCAAAAAAATATTAAAGCGTCCAGTTAAGAGAAAGATAAATTTTCAAGTAAATATCAATATTTTTAAATTGGGAGATTTTTAGTACCGATACACCACCGTGCTTTTGGCACGGCGTCCGATCTCGGCCCGATCGGCTAAGCCGCCTTACCATAATATCGTGTGGGTCGACATCACCTTCCGCTAGCAATCATCTCATCCCAATTAAGGGGGAATAATCTCACCATATCAATCTTATCCCATTTAAGGGGGATAATCTCAACACATCAATACGGGGATTTACCTGATTCGAGGTTAGGTTATTTCAACCTACCCTTCCTCGGTGACTAACAATACACCCTAAACATTTATTATATAAACGAGTTAAAGCTCATTTCATAATTTTTCACACATTCTTTCATTTCCTTGGCACTATTGGCTACAAGTGTAATTTTTATTCTTGGCACGATGGTCACATTTTATATCTCACTTCTTTTACTTTCAAGCATCATCATAGGTTATCATCAATAAGAGCATTTGAAATCAAGACCTTAAGTATGCATATGAGCAATAGGAATATTAAACTTATTGAGTTTTTCTTCCAAAATTAGGCATAATAAACTTGAAATTCAAACATGATTTTAAATCCTAACATCATGATACATTGGTCATACTTGAATACATTCCCGAAGGAGAACATAATATGATAGGGGCAATTGGAACACATTTTAAGTATATATTTTTCGACACAAAGCTTATTTGGAATAATCGAATTTATTAGGAATAACTCAAAATATGAGAAATAAGAACTTGGGCCAATCACACTTGAAATGTACGAGAACATCATAGAATTCGACTCTACAAGAGAAGTTTAGCCAACATACCACGCTTGAGCTTTTCTTAGATTACTATAATGTTCTGAAACTTCTAGCGACTCTAATCAACTAGAGATTTAACAAAGTTGAACCATATAGGAAGAGATTCATGGGTTCAGCTGATTTAAGCATTTCATCAAGCACTAGGTGTGCAAATTCGACTATAGGGTCCTGTGGTGATGTTCCTTCACCCCACAATCAATCACCACATCAATGGGTCACCCATATATGTTCTACAACCTCCCTACCACCTTCATTGGCACATGCATGCATAATTAACCAACTCCTATTCTCAATAACCACATTCCCCATTGCCTATTCCCAACCCAATTTCGAAATTGAAAGCTAGGGCTAGAACATTAGCTCTTTAATAGACAATTTTGCAAGCTTTCCTGGTGAATTTTCCAAGGCTTGGGGAAGGGATTGAAGTGAAAGGTGTTGGAGCTCATACTTCTCTCTCTAGTTCCTCGCCTCTCTCTTAAAATATCATAATTTTCCTTCAAAGACTGTCCCTTAATTTCATTTATTAAAATAGGGCCGGAGTTATAGAAACACAAAATGGACACTCCGAATTCAACTCTGCGGTCACAGAGTGTACCTCAGAACAGGTATGCGGTTCGCATAAGGGACCGTGAAATCATCCTCCAAAATGGGGCTAGTCGGGTGAGGTCTGCAGCGGGTCTGCGGTCTGCAGACCAGTTATGCGGCCACGAAATGGACAGCAAAATCACCCTCTGGAATTTTCTCATGCTGGTTCTGTGATAGAAGTGCGGCCCCCGAAATGATTATGCGGTTGCACAATGGACTGCTAAATGACCTCCAAAAATTGGGTTTTCTTCTGTCCCACTCCGCGACGGATCTGCAGTCCGTGGAGTAGTTCTACGGCCGCATAATAGATCGCAGAAATGCCAAGTTTTGCAACAAGTTTTTTCACTAACTCCATAATGCTTTGCGACACCCAAAAAGTATGTTCCGCTCTGTACCCTCCTAACACGTTAGTGTAAGTCCCCGTAAAATTTCACCTAAAACCCGGGATTTCATGGAGCCGAGGTAGAGTAATGTGATTGAGGGTTGTAGAAATTCATCATGGCAAGCTTGCTCGCCGCGGTACAGACTTTTGGGGTGGCACAGTGCGTTGGGGAGTTGAAGAAAAATTATTGCAGAACAGGGCATTTTTGCAGTCCATTATGCTAGCACATAATTCACTACTGGAAAATTCACCTATGGCTACGCATGGAAAACCATTGCAACAGATAGGTAAACCGTTACCATAGATGTATTGCAATGGTTCAGAGCCCGTTCCACAAGCTGGGGTGCCTATAGAGCTTATGGAACGGTTCAAATAACCGTTGCTATAGTATAGTCTATTGCAACGGTTTTTCCTCTTCCTATTGGAACGATTATTTTTATCATCTGCAATGGTTAATTTCCGTTACCATAACGTTAAATACAACGGTCAATAAACGTTACTATATCTATTAAACCGTTACGGGTATTATAAAAATGGCAACGATTTCTTTAAGATATTGCAACAGTTGAACTACCTATTGCAACGATATTTAGATTATTTTGGAACGGTTTGCAGGTCCTATGGCAACGGTTGAACTACCTATTGCAACAGTTTTTAGATTATTTTGGAACAGTTTGCAGGTCCTATGGCCACGGTTCTGTTAGCTATTGTAACAGTTTAATTGAATTGAAAATATTGTCCCTGTTGTAAATACAGATTTACATATATATATATATATATATATATATATATATACACAATAAACTATAAAACACTAATATTTATATAAATAACAAAATGAAACTATTCATAATCAAATTTGTCCAACAAGCTAATAATAAATCCATAGATAGTGATAAAATGTTACCAAATACATACATTTGATATTTCAAGAGTTAAAAGTTTTAAAATGTTTTGATAACAAATATTCCTAGAAACCGCCACATGCATCTACAACAATCAACAATTCAAAATTTTCTAAGTAAGGTCTAGATCTTAATCACTGCCTCCGTCTTGCATTTCTTCATCTACTCCACCTACAAAAGAGTATAAATAAAGTCATTATCCCTTCAAGAGAATCCTATCTAAAAATTCTCTTAGCCCAATTCTCTTAGCACAAACACAATGAAGTAAACTAGGCTTAGATGTATAAAATTGTAGGTTGATATTGCTAATTGATCAGTTTAGATACAAAAATCATAGACCTTTGGTAATAATGCATGCCCACTTTAACTGAAAACTCTTCATTTGATGCAAACAGCCAATGAACTATGGCTTCATTTAACAACCAACGTGATTTTACAAGAAAAAATAGGAAGCAAAGAAGCTGAGAAAATTTTCCAACAAGCACGATACGTGGTAGCCTTGGGAAGCAATGATTTCATCAACAATTACTTAATGCCAGTTTACAGTGACTCATGGACTTACAATGATAAATCTTTCATTCAATACCTAATGGAAACTCTCAGAGCACAACTTATAAAATAACAAATAAGATGATCCAGCAATTATTATCCACAGCAATATAATCAGCATGTTATAATTTGTGTATGGTTCTCTGAGAACCAAACAACCCCGCTAAAGTTCACGAGAAAGAAGAACCTGGATTGGACTACAGTTGAATATGTAACCCTTCTTTCCATCCCAATTCCTATTTTCCCTTGTCATAACCAATAAAATGAGTTCTAATAAACATTTACCAACAGTAATGGACGTCTTCCTGATTTATCCATCAAGAGAACTCCTAAAACTTGCATAGAGAATGAGACTTGGAATATGGAAAAGCTTCATCATGCTCTACCTAGCCACTTGATCAATTACATCTCCAATATTGCTATTGAAAATCAAAGAGACAATCACTATCCAGTAAGGAATATCGCAGAAGATGGTCAATTTACTAATTGGTCTGCTTGGCAGGTCATTAAAATTCATAATAAAAAAAATGAATTCTTATATAAGGTTTGGCATTCCAAAATTCCTTTTAAAATCTCTTTCATAAACTGGAAGCTTTTGCAAAAAAGATTACCTTTTGAAGATACTATGGATAGGTTTGGCACTAACATTGTTTCAAGATGTTCTTGCTGCAGGCATCCACAGAGTGAAACTATACAATATGTCTTTTTGGGAAGTTAAATGGCTAAATTTATATGGAACGCAATTGGTAATCCATTGGGAATAAAGCACAATAATGCACCAGTACTTGGAGTCTTTAAGAAGTGGTGAGATATGAAACCTTGCAACAGCTTGTAAAGTTGATATATAGGTTGCCCCCTTATTTATATGCTGAAAATTTTGGAAACGAAACGCATGCACTTATGGCACACAGAGGAAATTCCAGCTATCCAAGATGGAATACTAGGGAATTTGGAACATAAGAACGACCATATCTAAGATGGCCTCTTCTATTGATAATGTTACGCACTGGCCTAATAATTGCACTATGGAGGAAAGACTAAGGTCCAGGAACAATCCACAAGAAGGCAAAGTATATACAGGTGGTATATAAAAAGCAAGAACTGTGAAATCCATATAAAATAGCTAATGCTATATACGTTTTTCTTCTGCAATTTGCACCTTCCTACCTCAGCTTTTACCATGAAGAAAGCCAGTTTCTTATTCATTCATTTCTTGAAACTTTCACTTTTCGGGCCTAGTATTTCTCTCTGTTTTTCTTTGGAACACAGAAAAAAGTTTACTTGACCTACTCCAAAGATTTCTAAATTGACCTGGGATTCAGCACAGATCTGAAATTTTCGCCTTAATCTACAATCATAATACTTCTTTCAACAACAACATACCTAGTGAATTCTTACAAGGCGGGGTCTAGTGTACGCAAATCTTACCCTTACCTTATCTAGGTAGAGTGGTTATTTATATTAATGCTGTTGTGAATTTTATATGAGTTATTAACATGTCGCTAATTCCTGTTTTAGTAATGATGCTAATGTATAACTATTATAAAATCATACATAGTTATTCTGTATTCTGTGGATGGTTAAGTTTCTAAACTTTTTCCCTTTACCTTGTTCTTTATTTACAGTATTTCTCAACATAATAAACAAAGAATAAATAATTAAACAAAAAGAGAAAATTAAAAGAAATGCTGTCTTTGTTAATCAAAACCACCATTCCTCTGACAGCTTAGTTATAATCCATTAAATAAAAGGCACATCTATTCAAACTAGTGAGTGTCATGGAACAAATAGACAGGTTCTGGAATCAACGTTGACACACGCAAATAACAACTCACAAGAACTTCACCACCGAACCAACAATTAATATACACTAGCTTTACTTATAGGGGCAAGTAATCATTTAGATGTTATAATACTTTCCAACCCTTGCAAGTACCGATTTCCAATCAAGTACTCATTGCCACCTCTTTTATTGTACTGCTTCAGCCTTCCGAAAAACATGACAATAATCAGAATGAACTTTCCCATATTACTCCATTTCCCAGCAAATCCATATGCTGCATCCTTGCAATGGTCATCTGGTTTTATTTGCCTTGCACAGCTATAGCCCATTGACATTCCAACAGTCCCATATGCACTGCAAAATTATCATTAGATACAAGAGTTAGAATGAAAAAGTATTTTATTTTTTATATTTTTCTTCTTTCTCTTTTGTTCAAGAATCTATTGCTTCAAATTTTTGATCCAATATACTATATGTATTAATGGGGTTAATAAATTGTCTTTCACTTATTAAGTTAGGAGTAATCATCTTCACAAATTGTAGAGTGCATACATTTAAGACTCATAACGCCGTTAAGAAAATGAAATTAAAGATAATACCTCTAATGAAAGAAGATGCTGTGAAACATATTACCTCCTCCGTCCCAATTTATGTGTCATAATTCCGATTTCTAGAGTCAAACTTTTTAATGTTAATCATGAAATCGGACATAGAATCTATAAAAAAAATTTATATAAAATTTATATATATGAAAACTACATAAAAATACTATCAGTCACACTTATTAACAATTCAAAATATTTAAAAAGCATATGAAAAAAAATTATTGTCAAAGAGAACTCGTTTGACTCTCGAAATTCGAACATTGCTACATAAATCGGGGTGGAGGAATAAAATTGTATGATATCCTTTTATTCATAGATTGCTATTACTACCTAGAGTTTAACTGCTTTCTTGGCTTCAGTATTTTTTATCTTGTTGTTATTCCTTCTTGTTGCCATTACTTTTATTATCTGTTATCCAGTCGAGGGTCTATCGGAAACAGCTTCTCTGTCCTTCTAAGGTAGGGGTAAGAATGCGTACATCTTACCCTGCTCAAACCTCACTTGTGAGAAATTACTGGGCTTGTTGTTGTTGTCTAGAAACGAAGAAAAATATAGTTGTCGACTAACCTGATAACTTCAAAGACGATGTTGAGTACATTGAAATTGAGGGGATCATTTTTCATTTGGTCTCTCTGTAATATAAATAAGAATAGTGAAAATGACCAAATAAGAAAGCTGTGAGAATGATATGTACTCCACTAAGTTGTTCCCTTTTCTCATGTTCATTCTTTCTGTAGTTTTGTATACGGTCAAAATCGGGTTCATTCTTGCCTGATTTTGTATGGTTAATCGAGATCGGGGTGGTAGTTCGAGGTTCAATCCCAAGTTATATTGGATCGTTACATGAATAAATATTGCCTAGTTCGTGATTCAGGGATCGATCGAGATCGAAACCAGCTAAGGTCGAGACCGAGAAGGATAGAGATCTAGCGAAATCGAAGAAAGCCTGCTAAGTCGAATAACAGAAAGCCGAGGAATCTGTGACCAGGCGAGGATTGTTGCAGAGATCTCGGCATGTATCGAGTCAAGATCGGTTGATTAGTCAATCAGGAGATTTCCTTCTATATTTAGAATTGTACCATATGTAGGACTCCTCTACTATATAAATGGGGTTCCAATCATTTTGTAAGAACAGATTCATGCATAACAAAGCAATATATTATGTTTTCTCTCTTAAGCTCTCTTATTCAGCAGTTCAGTTCTTACCTTTTAATAATACACTTAGTTGGTGCGAGGTCAACCTAGATCAAGGACCAAAGTTGTGTGATATATCGGTTTGCTTTATTTTATAATTAATTTCTAACTTCAATTTTCGTATTTCTTAGTTTGTGCCAAGTGAAATCACATATCCTTAAAACCACTTACAAATTTAATTGTTATCCGATTTTAAGGGTAAACAGTTTGGCACCCACCATGGGGCTAAGGATAATAGTGATTGTCTGGTACTAATTTTCATAACACACACATTGCTTTATACTTGTTCTTGTAAACGATTGTGATTCCAGGATCAGCATGTCGAACTCTCGAGTGGTACCCACACACATCGACAATGGCCTTGGTTTTCATGGCGAAAATGACAACGTAGCTGCCCCAGGAAATGAAGTACTTTCAGTTGACCTCGAGGGAGTATCAGTTGCAGACCCCATCAACGTCAGTTCCCATGTTGCCCTGAATGCAAATCTGGGCGTCGACCCCGAAAATAGCGCCCGCAGAGACGTTTGATCAGCCGGTCAGAATGCACAGGGAGGCAAAGAAGGCGGAATCAGCCTTCGAATAATATTTGAAATGCTGCAGGCTCAACAAGCTGCAATAGCACAACTTCAAAATCAAAACCACGCACCGAGTAGGGTTGAACCCGAGCCATCACAAGAAGTTGTCCATAGGGACGAACCACTGTCGGGTAGGTCAAATGTGAATGAGTCAGGGATAGGCCCTGCTATCTTGAAAATGTTCGAGGAGCTGACAAAGTGAATTAAATCGGGGGAGAAGAAGATTGAAGCGAATGACAAAAAAATGGAAACATATAACTCCCGAGTTGATCAAATTCTGGGGACACCACCGATTTTGAAGGGTTTGGATTCAAAGAAGTTCGTACAAAAGCCCTTTCCCCCGAGCACGGATCCTAAGCCTATTCCGAAGAAATTCTGCATGCCAGAAATTCCCAAGTATAATGGAACTACCGACCCCAACAAGCATGTCACTTCTTACACATGCACAATAAAGGGGAACGATCTAGAGGACGATGAGATTGAGTCCGTACTGCTGAAGAAATTCGGAGAAACTTTATCAAAGGGGGCGATGATATGGTACCATAATTTTCCACCAAACTCTATTGATTCTTTTTCCATGCTTGCAGATTCCTTTGTCAAAGCACACGCCGGAGCGATAAAGGTCAAGACTAGAAAGCCGGACCTCTTCAAAGTAAAACAGAAAGACAACGAGATGCTTAGAGAGTTTGTATCTCGGTTCCAGATGGAGCATATGGATTTGCCCCCGGTCGCCGACGATTTGGCCGTTCAGGCTTTCACTCAAGGCCTAAACATTTGAAGTTCGGTAGCCTCACAACAGTTAAAGCAGAACTTGATCGAATATCCAGCTGTAACCTGGGCCGATGTATATAATTGGTACCAGTCAAAGATTAGGGTCGAGAATGACCAGTTGGGGGCTCCCTCCGGGTCCGTTTATCAAAAGAGGACCATCGACAGAGTTAAAAGGTATATTGACCGGGAACCACGGTCAAACAGAGATCGATATCAGCCATACGGTAGAGATCGAAGAAACAACGGGCCTGGACGCAACCCCGTTCGAATTGATAGAATAAATGATCGAGGACAGAGCTCTCGAGGGCTCATGAGTAAGAGTGGTTTTGACAGAAATGCCGAACCCAAAGAAGCACCACGGCTATCGGAATACAACTTCAACATTGATGCATCAGCTATTGTATCGGCCATTAGGCGCATCAAAGACACCAGGTAGCCTCGACCTCTACAAACTTATCCGACCGAGAGAAATCCTAGTCAAATGTGCAAATATCATGGCTCACATGGTCATAGAACAGATGATTGCAGACAGTTGAGGGAGGCGGTAGCCCGTTTGTTCAACGAAGGGCATCTTCGAGAATTTTTAAGCGATCGGGCTAAAAACCACTTCAAGAACAGAGATTCAAACAGACAGAATGAGCAAGAAGATTCGCAGCACGTGATCCACATGATTACTGGAGGGGTCGATATTCCTCAGGGGGCCGTATTCAAACGTACCAAGGTGTCGATCAGGAGGGAAAAGGGGACTCGAGACTACATACTAAAAGGGACCTTGTCTTTCAATGACGAGGATGCAAAGGGGATCTTACAACCCCACAATGATGCACTTGTAATATCTATCCTTATGAATAAAATTCAAGTTAAATGTGTTTTGATTGATCCAGGTTTCTCGACCAACTTTATTCAATCGAGGGTCGTAGATCAGCTCGGCCTACAAGATCATATTGTGCCCGCAGCCCGAGTATTTAATGGCTTCAACATGGCAAGCGAAACCACCAAAGGTGAAATTACTTTGCCAGTGAACGTGACCGGGACCATCCAAGAAACAAAGTTCCATGTGATCTAGGGTGACATGATGTACAACGCCCATCTCGGAAGGTTGTGGATCCTTAACATGAGGGCAGTACCCTCGACCCTTCACCAAGTTCTGAAGTACCCGACATCGTAGGGAGTCAAAATAGTGTACGAGGAACAACCTACCGCCAAGGAGATATTTGCAGTCGATGAAGTGATACTGGTATCGGCACTTCCATCAACGAAGGGATCGGATTCGAAGGAAAAGTGGGAGGCCAAATAGCAACCACAGATACCGGCCTCGACCCAATTGTAGAAGCAAGGGATCGACGAGGATGACGACTACTGGATCCCTCGATCCTTCATAATTCCTGATGACTCCGACGCCACCAAACCAATGGTCGAAGAGCTGGAACAAGTCACTGTCGTGCCCCCTCTTTCTCGCGAAATCGGGTTTCAACATTGATAACTATTTTAATAGGTGCATTAGGGCACCTATTTGCAAATGACTCAGGTTTATTAGTTGTGTCACAAAATATCAGGTAAGGGCTTAAATTACCTTGAGGAAAAGGTGTTAGGCACTCCTCGAGGTCCACAACGGTGGGTCCCGACCGAACTCAAATCATGTAAATTAGTCTAAGAGAAAAGAAACAATTTGGACAAGGAAAGAACTATTTTAACGGGAATGGGGGGTCTTAAGTTTTTTAGCCTAAAGGATCACCCCGTTCAACATAAATAATACTTCGTAACTCCCCCAAGACGGGGGTGTTACTCATATTATTTAGCGGGCACATACTATCATCTCTTGCTACCCGATTACTATCTTTAAGTTATTTACCTAAAGCGCTCTAATCAATTCCAAATCGTACCATATGCGTGCACTACCCGTCCCTTGCCTATGGACCAGGAGGCGTTTGGGCCTTTATTTTTGGATGGTTCTAGACTTAACTTAGGTTACTCAAAAAAGATAAAAACTAGGCGACATACAAAATAAATTGGACTTTCATGTAAAAGCAAATAAGGGCTTATGTTAGCCTCCACACTTAGGCAGCAAATACACGCAAACAAATTAGGCATTTTGACAGTTTCAACAATTGAAGTCGTTAGGCCCTACAAACATGATTTCTATATGATTCTGGATTTTAATCATGCGCGCAGTTATGCAAAGTAATTTCTAAGTGACTGCATAGTTGTCTACTGATTATAAGTATAATCGGTTGAAACCTATAAACATGCTATCTAGGTGATTTACTCAGTATTTGGCAGTAATAAACACGAGAGATATTCAAAATTACTCAGGTGTTCCTATAGGCATGCTTTCTACTGGCGTTCAACGAGGCAATGTTTTAAAGCCTAATATTAGTGCTTAACACAGATACTGATTACCCTATAAACATGATTCCTACCCTTGATGATTGAAACTGATTTTAGTTCTTATATACTAAGCGAGCAAGTATGGCAATAGCATACCAATCAATTAAGAACCCTATGGGCATGACTTCTAAAAATGCATATTTATAAATGACCCTATGATCATGATGCCTAATGAATATGCTGCAATGCAAATTGAACTTTGGTTATTTTATTCCCTATAGGAATGGTATCTAAAAAGCAGAATAGGCAGGTTATCCACAGAGCCTATTCAAGCAAGTAAACACCTATAGGCAGGTTATCTACAGAGCACATTCGAGCAAAATAAACACCTATAGGCAGGTTATCTAACATACAATAGCAGAATGTATTTTAATAAAGTAAACACCTATAGGAAGGTTATCTAACATACAATAGCAGAATGAGTAAAGTAAACACTTATAGGCAGGTTATCTAACACAATAGCAGAATGAGCAAGGTAAACACCTATAGCCAGGATTTCTACCCATTCTCATGAAAATATTAAAATAAACCCAGTTTCCCAATTTACTAATACCCCAACTGTTATTACAAAAACTTATTACAGACCAGAATTGAATGAATGAATAACAAAGTATAAAAACTATAGGAAGCCTGCAGCAAACCAAAATACACCTGGACAAGCCAGGCCTTCAACTCACAGTAGCTCCAAAAGCCCATGTTCATAGACACACAGTAACCAGCGGTGAATGATTCACCCATATCTCAAGGATAAGCATACAGAACCCAAATCTCTAGTGTGTCAGAGTTACTAATAGCTTCAAGACCCCAGGACAGTGCTCACACTAGAGAAGAATGTTCAGAACGGTTCAACGAAGACTGGGGACCAAATCCTAGTGTGTCAGAGTTCACGAGGGTCTCATATGAACCCTGAGCAGTGCTCACACTAGGGAGGCTAAGGGACAGAACCTAAATTGCTTTGGCTTTCAGCCAGCAAAGAGTGAGAATTCAGGAGAGTAGTATGGGATTAGGGGGTACAAAATCACATATAGAACACAAACTAATAGCAACACATTTGAACCTAAGCGGAGTTAATCCAGTTTTTAGAAGTTAACACAGTCACATACTACTAAGACCAGTTCATAAACATGTCCACGGTGATAACAAAGACTGCAGATCATACTAAGTCACAGAAAGAAAGCTCATTGATTAATAGTAGGTCAGAAACACACTAATTAGTATTAGGAACTGATTAATTAATTTAGCAAATGTATCATAACATAGTGAGCACAGAACCAAACAAGTCACATGGTGACAGGTTCAATAAACAAACTGATGAATCTGTTAAGGCACACATAACTAAACAGTCCTTAAGAAAGGTATGAAGGCATTTAAGGCTAAAGAATAGCCCTAAATTACACAGAGTTAGGCAGATTCAAACTAAGTTCAACATGTCTTAAATATAGGTAATAGCTTTTGGGGTAACATGGTTTGATAACAGTAACACATTAAGCAGGTAATCATAATCGAATAGCAAAGGATTCATTAAACTCACCAGTTAAGATGAAACAGGAAAAAGGAATCCAACAGTGTAGCAATTGTTACCAATAGAAGCAAAACAATTGAGGATTTCTAGCCTTGGCTTCCAGCCGGCCAGGAATCAAAAGAACATAGTAGTATTGCTAGGAGTGAAAGAACTTGAGTTCTAAACTTTTTTTCAAAGGGGAGTGGGGAGGGTTTTAAATAGTGTAGGAACTAAATACATAAATACAGAATTATAATTAATTCAAACAATCAGTAAAGAAGAAAAATTTTGAAACCCTAGTTTTTAGGTAAACTCCACAAAATTGGCAGAAAATAAAGGCAAATAATCACATATTGTATAAAATGAACATAGACATGAAAATTATTCACAACACACATAACCGAACCAGATTTGGTTCAAATAAAAAGGATCTAAAACCCTAATTTAGGACAACTAAAAATAATCGACAGAAATAGACAGATTCATACATAATAAGGCGAATATAGACGAGATAATACTTAATATTAAATCTTGAAGCAATTTCGCTTCGAATCAAAGAGAATCTGTAAATCCTAACTTTAGGGTTAAGTATGAATCAGCAAGATACGAATAAATCGGACTCACACGGTTCAAGATAATATGTTTGGACTTAATATCGTCCAGATTCAAGCGATGAAGATCGATTAGGGCAGAATCAGAATAGGGTACTTGCCATATTTAGGCAAGTACTAAGTAATACTGTAAAGAATCAGCCAATAAAGGAAATATGTCGAAATGGTAAGTAAATGAGAAGCAAATCCCATTAGGAACGGGATTAGGGGAGGATTTTGGAGAGGCGGTGGGCTAGGGTTCTTCAGAGGGAAGGGAGTAGAGAGGCGGATGATTAGGGGAAATGGGGTTAGGGTTTAGGAGATGGGTGATATAAGGAAAATGAGGGGTCATTTATGAGCCGTTGATCATTTTTGATCAACGATTGGGATTTAAGCAGGGGTTGGGTCGGGTTTTAATTAAATGGGTAAGGAATTGGGCTAATGGTGTTGGTCTTGGGGTGTTTGGGTTATGTTTGGGTAGTTTAGGTCCGAAATTAATTATGAAATTAGGGCCAGATTTTAAATACCCAATTGTAATAAATAATAATTTATACAAATAATAGATAAATAATAAAATATATTATTTTTGCATCAAAATGATCAAAAACAATTTTTTAACATTATAAAAAATATAAAAGTTATTTTTTGCATAAATAAAGTAATTATAAGTACATATGGGCTATTATTGCAAAATATACAATTTAGCCTAAATATGTAAATGTAATTATAACAAAAATGTAAATAAAATATTTAAAATCTAATATGGGTGTAAATGAAAAGTGTAGATGATAAAATCATCATAAAAATAATTTATAAGGTAATTAATAGATATTTATATAATAAAATGTAGGATAAATTGATTTAAAGCCTTTAAAACCCATAGAAAATTATGAAAAATGATTGTCTATGCTTGTAGATCAAATGATGTTGCATATGAACTATTTTTAAAGTGTATATATATATATATATATATATATATATATATATATATATATATATATATATATATATATATTTGAAAAATATGAGGGAAAATATTGGGTATCAACAACTGCCCCTCTTTACCCGGGAAGGATGAAAGAGTTGTCGGCTAAATAAATGATGACTGGTTTTGACTGAATGGGGTGTTTTGAAAAATATAGGCCGCACTCTAGTCTCTGAGCTGCCTACATATCCCTAGTTTTACAGGAATCAGGCCATGTGTAGTTCTGGATCCAATGGTGGAACGAACCGATGGAGTTGTTGTAAGAACGAACAAAATATTATGGATAGGAAAAATGGTTATGGATACTTGAGTAGGTATCAGATGAGAATGGGTAACAGACGATGATCGGTTACGTTTGAAATAATTGAAGGATATGGACGTTGAATGGAAACTGGAGCGAAGATTGCTCCCGTTAGGATAACGGTTACTTACCGGAATACCTGCAAACTCAAAATACGATGCATGCATATAGATTATCGCATAAATTTAAACATGATGCAAATTCTCTTTGGACCATGGAGATTGTCTTTGGACGGTGAGGATGACGTCCTTAAACCATGATGTCCTAGGCCATGAATTGTGCGGTAAAGGATTCGCAGGCCATGAAATGATGGTCTCGGGCTATGAAGATGGTGCCTCCAAACCATGATGCCCTTTGAATAATGATGTGCAAGATTAAGAGATCCTCAGGCCATGGCATGGTGTCTTCTGGCTATGAAGATGATGCCTTCGGACTATGACGCCCTCGAAAAATTTGGCTATGTATCAACCCATGAGGTGCAAAGATATGATGCTTGAGATGAAACAAGACATAGCTTAGTCTTGTGTAAGATTGGAGGCAGGGCCTAGCCCCGAGGAAAGAGAATAATGCAAGGTTTTGGAATAGTAACATTTATGGTCATGCAAGGAGAGACAATGCTTAGTCTCATGCTGGGAAGGCAGAGCTTAGCCTTATGCAGTTGAGAGGTAGGGCTTAGCCTCAAGCAAGATTTAAGACAATGCTTAGTCTCATGAAATGAGAAGGCAATGCTTAGCCTTATGCAATTAAGGAGGCAGGGCTTAGCCTCATGCAAAGATTTGAGACAATGCTTAGTCTCATGCAATGGGAAGGCAATGCTTAGTCTTATGCAATTAAGGATCCAGGGCTTAGCCTCATGCAAAGATTTGAGACAATGCTTAGTCTCATGCATTGGGAAGGCAAAGCTTAGCCTTATTCAATTAAGGAGGAAGGGCTTAGCCTCATGCAAATATTTGAGACAATGCTTAGTCTCATGCAATGGGAAGGCAGTGCTTAGCCTTATGCAATTAAGGAGGAAGGGCTTAGCCTCATGCAAAGATTTGAGACAATGCTTAGTCCCATGCAATGGGAAAGCAGAGCTTAGCCTTTTGCAATTAAGGAGGTAGAGCTTAGCGTCATGCAAAGATTTGAGACAATGCTTAATCCCATGCAATGGGAAGGCAGAGCTTAGCCTTATACAATTAAGGAGGCAGGGCTTAGCCTCATGCAAAGATTTTAGACAATGCTTAGTCTCATGCAATGTGAAGGCAGAGCTTAGCCTTATGCAATTAAGGAGGCACGGCTTAGCCTCATGCAAGGTTGAGACAATGCTTAGTCTCATGCAGTGGGAAGGCAGTGCTTAGCCTAAGAAGGGAAACAAACTTAGAATGTGTGTAGATTATAAAGACCTGAATAAAGCTTGCCCCAAGGATTCTTTTCCTTTGCCTAATATCGATCGTATGATCGATGCCACGGCCGGCCACGTGACTCTCGGTTTTCTCGATGCCTACTCCGGATACAACCAGATACATATGAACCCGGAGGATCAGGAAAAGACGTTGTTTATCACGAAGTACGGTACCTACTATTTTAATGTAGTGCTATCTGATCTAAATAATGCTGGTGCAACTTATCAACGCCTAGTAAACCAAATGTTCGAAGAAGAAATAGAAAAATCAATGGAAGTTTATATTGATGACATGTTAATTAAGTCCCTACGAGCAGAGGACCATTTAAAGCATTTGCAGGAGACTTTCGATATACTGAGAAAGTACAATATGAAGCTCTACCCCGAAAAGTGTGCATTTGGGGTTGGCTCGGGCAAGTTTGTTGGTTTTATGGTGTACAATTGGGAATCGAGATTAACTCCAATAAAATCAAAGCTATCGAGGATATCACGGTAGTTGATAATGTAAAGGCTGTGCAGAGGCTGACAGGGCAGATAGCCACCCTAGGATGTTTCATTTCGAGATCCTCAAATAGGAGCCACCGATTCTTCTCGCTACTTAAGAAGAAGAGCAATTTTGCATGGACTCCGGAATGCCAGTAGGCCTTGGAGGAACTAAAGCGGTATTTATCGAGCATGTCGTTGCTTCACACCCCAAAAGTTAATGAACAACTTTACCTGTACTTGGCAGTATCGGAGATAGCGGTAAGTGGAGTCCTGGTCCGAGAAGAACGAGGAACACAATTCCCTTTATATTATGTTAGTCGGACCTTAGGTGAGGCCGAAACTAGATATCCACACTTAGAAAAATTAGCGCTTACTTTAATAAGCGCCTCTAGGAAACTAAAACCATATTTCCAATGTAATCCAAGATGTGTTATAACAACTTATCCTCTTCAAAATATTCTGCACATACCCGAGCTTTTGGGTCGATTGGCCAAATAGGTCGTAGAAATCAGTGGGTATGATATTGAGTACCGACCCCGAACTGCCATCAATTCTCAAATCTTGGCTGACTTCGTGGCTGACTTTACGATGGCCCTCGTACCCGAGGTTGAAAAAGAACTACTGATAAAATCGTGTACATCTTCGGGAGTCTGGACCCTCTTTACGGACTTTCGATACACTTTTCGAAGAAGAAATAGAAAAATCAATGGAAGTTTATATTGATGACATGTTAATTAAGTCCCTACGAGCAGAGGACCATTTAAAGCATTTGCAGGAGACTTTCGATATACTGAGAAAGTACAATATGAAGCTCTACCCCGAAAAGTGTGCATTTGGGGTTGGCTCGGGCAAGTTTGTTGGTTTTATGGTGTACAATTGGGAATCGAGATTAACTCCAATAAAATCAAAGCTATCGAGGATATCACGGTAGTTGATAATGTAAAGGCTGTGCAGAGGCTGACAGGGCAGATAGCCACCCTAGGATGTTTCATTTCGAGATCCTCAAATAGGAGCCACCGATTCTTCTCGCTACTTAAGAAGAAGAGCAATTTTGCATGGACTCCGGAATGCCAGTAGGCCTTGGAGGAACTAAAGCGGTATTTATCGAGCATGTCGTTGCTTCACACCCCAAAAGTTAATGAACAACTTTACCTGTACTTGGCAGTATCGGAGATAGCGGTAAGTGGAGTCCTGGTCCGAGAAGAACGAGGAACACAATTCCCTTTATATTATGTTAGTCGGACCTTAGGTGAGGCCGAAACTAGATATCCACACTTAGAAAAATTAGCGCTTACTTTAATAAGCGCCTCTAGGAAACTAAAACCATATTTCCAATGTAATCCAAGATGTGTTATAACAACTTATCCTCTTCAAAATATTCTGCACATACCCGAGCTTTTGGGTCGATTGGCCAAATAGGTCGTAGAAATCAGTGGGTATGATATTGAGTACCGACCCCGAACTGCCATCAATTCTCAAATCTTGGCTGACTTCGTGGCTGACTTTACGATGGCCCTCGTACCCGAGGTTGAAAAAGAACTACTGATAAAATCGTGTACATCTTCGGGAGTCTGGACCCTCTTTACGGACGATGCTACGAACGTGAAGGGGTCCGGATTAGGCATCGTACTAAAATCACCCACAGGTAATGTAGTTAGTCAGTCTACCAGAACTACAAAATTGACTAACAATGAGGCCGAGTATGAGGCCATGATTATAGGTCTCGAACTAGCTAGAAGCTTGGGAGCGGAGGTCATAGAGGCTAAGTGTGATTCCCTCCTCGTGATAAACCAAGTTAACAGAACTTTTGAAGTCCAAGAAGAATGAATGCAGAGATACTTGGATAAACTACAGGTGACTCTACATCGATTTAAGGAATGGACCTTGCAACATTTACCTCGAGAACAAAACAGCGAGGGCAACGCTCTTGCAAACTTACGTTTATCGGTCGAAGACGACGAACTCAACTCGGGGACTATCGTACAACTCATGAGATCGGTAATCAAAGAAGGTCACGCTGAGATAAACTCCACAAATTTAACATGGGATTAGAGAAACAAATACATAGAGAACTTAAAAACAGGAAGCTTCCATAAGATCCAAAGGAGTCGAGAGCTCTGTGCACAAAGGCAACACATTTCACTTTGTCCGAAGACGGAACGTTGTTTAGAAGGACGTTTGATGGACCGTTGGCAATATGTTTGGGACCGGGAGATACCGGCTACATACTACGGGAAATTCACGAGGGCACTTGTGGAAATCATTCTGGTGCCGATTAGCTAGTCCACAAAGTAATCAGGGCAGGGTACTATTGGATCGATATGGGGAAGGATGCAAGGGAGTTCGTTCGAAAATGTGACAAATGCCAAAGGCATGCGCCCATGATTCATCAACCCGGGGAACTACTCCACTTGGTCATGTACCCATGGCCCTTCATGAAATGGGGAATGGACATCGTTGGCCCTCTCCCGTCGGCCCCAGGTAAGGTTCCGTTTATTTTCTTTATGACTGATTATTTCTCTAAATGGGTTGAAGCATAGGCTTTCGAGAAAGTCAAAGAAAAAGAAGTCATAGACTTTATTTGGGACCACATCATATGTTGATTCGGGATGCCCTCCAAAATTGTATGTGATAATGGAAAGTAATTCATCGGCAGCAAAGTAACTAAATTTCTCGAGGATCACAAGATCAAAAGGGTCCTATCAACACCTTATCATCCTAGTGGGAACGGACAAGCCGAATCGACCAACAAAAGCATCATCCAAAATCTTAAGAAGAGATTGACCGACACCAAAGAAAAATGGAGAGAAATACTACCCGAGGTTCTATGGGCATACCACACAACATCGAAATCCAGTACCAAAGCAACACCATTCGCATTAGTTTATGGCACCGAAGCATTGATCTTGGTCGAGGTCGGAGAACCTAGCATCAGGTTTTGATATGCAACATAGGATTCGAATAACGAGACCATGAATACGAGCCTGGAATTGTTGGATGAAAGATGCGAAGCCACTCTCGTCCGATTGGCCGCCCAAAAACAGCGGATCGAAAGGTACTACAATCGAAGAGCCAGTCTTCAACATTTTAACATCGGGGACTTTGTGCTAAGAAAGGTCACCCTTAAAACTCGAAATCCGAATGAAGAAAAACTGGGTCTGAACTGGGAAGGACCGTACCAGGTTCTCAAAATCATCGGAAAAAGATCCTACAAACTTGGCAGGATGAACGGTGAACAACTACCGAGCAATTGGAACGTATCACACCTAAAATGATACTACTGCTAAGGTACGGCCCCTCCCATTTTCATTTATATTTTAAACTAACTCTTGCAGTTGGTCGACCAGAAACAGTGATGAATTCTTCGACACAAAGCCTTTAGCTCTGAAAGCACGCGTTGCACTCTTTTTCCCTTAGACCGGTTTTGTCCGAAATGGGTTTTCCGGTGAGGTTTTTAATGAGGCAACCATTGATCGTGCTAACTTAGAGAACAATTCAACAATATCCGAGGCTTCTTTATAATCAACCTCGAATACTAGGGGCATTGCCCTCGAATGTCAACTTTGATGGGAGGAAGTTACCTTATGGCAGCAGGGTCTCGATAGGAAAAATTTGTATGGGCCAAACGGTCAAATGAACAGTGCCTGCATAGTTTGCTCGAGCCCTGGCATATAACTAGAGTTTGGATAATTACCCCTAGGCTTGGGGACTGTCGTCCGAACAATAAACAAGATAGAATTATTAAAACTCCGAGATCATAAGACCTTTTAGGCAACTCTCGGTTTTTATAGGCCATGGCCACCCCACTCAGGGACTGACACTTCGGGCAAGATCAAAGAGAAACGGGAAAATAAGCCCAAGGGGCAAAACCCGAACTAAAGAGGCTATGGCCAAATTAACACGGGTCAGAGATATCCGAATTCCGTAACAAAACAGGCCTTCAAATTCTTTCATAATCCAGTTTAAAAGGCTACCCCCGTCAAAATCATAAAAGAGTTCGATAGTATCAAGCCTCGAAAACTCTAATGAGTACAAAATTGTTCGAACTCTCGAACAATTCCTTATTTCATGCTAAGGCATTACAAGTTTTGCAAATACAAATGATAAAAAACCTTTCCAAGCAGAAAAGGGGAGAAAGCAATAAACAATCTTTTTACAAAAGCCTAAGGGCTATTTTTTGCTTTGCGTTCGAGAGACCATCCTCGCTCAAATAAAAAATCTAAGGGTTACCTTACTTCGAGTTCGAGCAAGCACTCACTCGATCGTAAAACCTAAGGGCTATACTAGTTCGGTTTCAATCAGATTGTCTAAACCTCAGACCTTAGAATACAACTTCATAATTTTATAAGGCAAAAAGGAAGAAAGTTTTTATATCTATTTGTCAAAAATCATTTACAAGGGAAGCATGGCCAGATCAAATTTCTTTACAAAAGACCAAAACGGTCTTAAAAGAAACACAAAAAATACTAATCCTAAAGGAATTAGTCTTCTCCGGGAGCAGCATCTTCGCCCTCAAGGCCTTCTTCTCTTTCAGATCCGCTCATACTCCCAGAATCATCATCATCAGGAAAGGCCAACACTCTGGCTTCAGCTTCAAGCTCCTTAGCATTCTTGATCTCGGCTGTAAGATCGAAGCCACGAGCATGGATCTCATCGAGAGTCTCCCTTCGGGACTGGCATTTAGCATGCTCGACAACCCAGTTTGCTCGAGCTTGAGCAGCTTCGGAAACCTCCTTTGCTCGAACCTGAGCAGCTTCAGCGTCGGACCGGTAGACGGCCACCATTGCATCAACATTAGCCTTGTCCATTTCGACCTCCAATTTGGCCGCTGCAAGTTCTGTGGCCAGCCTCTCTCAATCGGAAGTTGCTAAACCCAACCGAGACTAGAACTCTTCAATTTTCTTTGATAGCACCAAGGCCTTCTCTTTCAAGCTTCGGAGTTAAATCTCAGCCGAGGCCAGTGGTCCATATTCTTCTTCCACGCCTCGGCCTCCGCTTTCACTGCGCCCACTTCCTCACGAAGCTGCCCGATCACATCGAGCTTTAGCTGAACCTGTGGGACCGAACTGTTAGTCCCCACGCCTAAGTCAGTGTCATTAATTTCAAAGATTCTTTTTACCTGCTCGGCCAGATCACCTTGTTCTTTCTGAGCTACTTCTAGCTCATCCCAAAGTCCTTTTGATTCCCTTTCTCTCTTCTCATTGAGAATCTTGAAGGCATCTCTCTCCTCAGTAAGGCCTCAGATTTTGGCTTCGTACCGACTCAGCTCCCCTCGGGATCGGAAGAAATCCTCGTGATGAAGCATAGAAACCTAAAAAAATAGGAAGAAGGAATTATACAAGGGAGGAAAAGTACAAGTATGAAAATTGACAAAGAAAATATGAACTTACCTTGTTCAGGGCCAGTTGGGCTTCGTTGAAAAGACAAGGCACTACCACCTCGTACATCTGGGCTTGGTCTTCTTCCGTTATCAAACATCGTAGGTAGCTATCCACCCCTACAGGGGCAGCAAGAACCCGGGCATCCTCCGGGACCGTGATAAAAATTGTTCGCTTACGCCCGGGATCGGCACTAGGGGCCAAAAATTGATTGGTCAGTTTAAAACTTGAGGAAGCCTCGCCCGAGCTCTTCTTCGGAGCCCCCAAGTTACTCAGACCGGTGATATATTCTACCCCAACAAAATAACCACGGAAAGGATCATCTTCTCAGTGGGCTCCCTCCCTGTGACAAGTCTCCATGACCTGAGCATCGCGTATCATCGACTCGAAAACTAAAAGAAATGAGAGGGAATCCCCGATCTCTATTTCCCCAAGAGGGTGTTTTGGGGCGCCGCCTCCATCTTGAGGAGCCTCAAGCCCGGTTTCTGCACCGGCATCCACTGCTTCTTCAATGGTCTCTTCGCCCCGAGATAAAGCATCTTTGGTTCCTCTCGGCTCGGGGACTTAGATCGAAGTCTCCTCCTCGACCTCAGCAATCTTAGACGGAGAAGTATCAACTCCCACCGGTTCCGAAGTTCTCCGAATCTCGGTGCTAGCTCGTGCATGGGCCACCTTCCCGCAATCATCTTCCCCTTGGGTTTAGGGCTGTTCTCTTCTTGTGATTTTGACCCTCGGAGTTCGAGGCCCTTTTCCTCTTATCCTCCTTCGCCGGTTTCGAGATAGGTGGTGAAACTTCTTCATCACCAGACGGGGGTCTCATAGTCGCATCCTTTTCGAGACCTACAAAATGAGAAAGTAAGTAAACTCATGTTTGAAAAGATGCTTGAATGATAGGCAAATTAAGTAAACTCATGTTTGAAAAGATGCTTGAATGATAGGCAAATCGGTAAGTCATAAAGAAGGCTTACCATGAGTACAATCCTCCCACCAGCCCTCTGAAGAATCACGCCATGCGTGCTCGGCGTATGTTGACGTCGAAACCAGGATCCTAACCCAGTTCTCGAGTTGGTGAACCGCACCCAGCATCCAAGCAATGGCTGCATAGAGAAAAACACTGATAAGAAAGGATGAAGAAGTAAAAATAATGAACATAAATTAAAAATGGAATCATACTCTCTCAACAGGGATTAGGTCCGTGGTCTTCACCCGAACTAACCGGCCCATCTAGCCCCGATCTTTGTCTTCATATATACTCGCGATAAGAACCTTGGTGGCACGGTGTTGAAGCTTTACTAGTCCACCTCGATAGATTCGAGGGCTCTATATAATCTTATGAGGTGGTTAAGGGTGAAGGAAAGCTCGTCGATTTTGCTCACGAAGAAACGGAGTAGTATCATGATCCTCCAGAAAGAGGGGTGAATTTGGCCGAGGGTCACCTGGTATTTCTTGCAAAAGTCAACGATGGTCGGATCGAGGGGACCTAGTGTGAAATGATAAGTGTAAACACTCAGGAACCCTTCCATGTGGGTGGTAATCGCTTCCTCTGGTGCCGGTATCACAACCTCTTTGTTTCCCCAGTTACAATCTTTCTTCACCTAGTTGAGGAGGCTTTTGGGTATCGAGCATATATATCTCGATATTGGCTCACATCGACCAGGAACAGATGAGGGTTTCTCGACCTTAAAGTCGGAATATATGATACCCTCCCCTCCCCCTCCCCGAGGGAATAAGTTCTTCAGGGCGTGGCTCCACCACTGGTTTCTCGCCGACCGGCCGAGATGAGGAAGCAGCCTCTTTCTATGGAACAATTTTAAATGTTTTGACCATTTAGTTTTTGTGGGCAAAGAAGAATGGAGACTGAAGTATTTGGTGTTTTAGGAAGAACAACAAAGAAACTCAAAGATCTGAAGATAGGAAGCTTTGAAGAAGGAAAAGAACTATGGAGATTGGAATGAAAAAGATTTGAAAGTATAGTTTGAAATAATGAAGAAGGGGGCTATTTATCGGTTTCACAACGACGGTTCAAAACTGGTAATGGCAGACCGTCGACTGACGCGCATTAAATACCTGGGAAACTATACCGACGAGACATTTCGGTCACTTCTGCTGCTTATGTCACGATGATTATTTCATGATCGAAGGCTCAAATCGTTTCTTGTCATTACTCTCCAAACAACGAGGGGACTATCTGTATACGGTCAAAATTGGGCTTGCTCGATTTTGTATGGTTAATTAACCAATCAGGAGATTTCCTTCTGTATTTAGAATTGTACCATATGTAGGACTCCTCTAGTATATAAAAGGGGTTCCAATAATTTTGTAAGAACGTATTCACGCATAACGAAGCAATATATTACGTTTTCTCTCTTAAGCTCCCTTATTTAGTAGTTCAGTTCTTACCTTTCAATAATACACTTAGTTGGTGCGAGGGCAACCTAGCTCAAGGGCCAAAGGTGTGTGATATATCGGTTTGCTTTATTTTACAGTTAATTTATAACTTCAATTTTCGTATTTTTTAGTTTGTGCCAAGTGAAATTATATATCATTAAAATAACTTACAAATTTAATTATTATCCGATTTCAAGGGTAAACAAGTTTCCAAGCCCTCTTCATTTATATCAACTGGCAAAAAGAAGTATAGGATGATAGATATCTGCAGTGACAAAGCAAATGTATCTTAGAATTTTACTTTACAATAACAAGCTTTAGAGATTTATTACAAATTACTGTGTATAACTATTAGATCACTTACAGTCTGTTGTTCTCCAATGATATTATAAATTAAGACATTTTTGGCATCTTATTCACTTTCTCTTTTCATAGTGGGAGATGATGAGAATAAACTTTTTAATGCTGATAAAAAAGTGGGGAACACACAAGATAATCACATATGCAAGTGAATTATGTATCAACAACCTTATTGGAGAACACTTATCTATTTCGGAGTATTATATAGTAATAATTACTTCCTACTCTATCCATTTTAGGCAACACACTGCTTAAGATAATTAAAAATAAATAAATTATATTTTCTCTAACCACTTAAGCAATTGGATGAAATGATTGGCATGTTTTAAAATGGTATAAGAGCAGGCTGAGGAAACAAGCGTAAACATAAGTCAAAAAATAGATGAGGATGATTATTTGTATAAGAAAAACGAATTTGCTACGTCTGAAAGAAAACGAGGATATGTTCTTCTTAGATCTTTCAATATCTGAGGCTGCTCATGATTTGCTTTCCGATGTTTTCAAAGAATGGAATAAAGGGAAAGCTTGACAGACAATACTATTAATTCTTGGAATACCGAAAAGTAGAATAATTCCATATGTCTTCTACTTAAGGATCGCAATAGTATTCTCTCTTCTCTAGCTAGTTTCCTAGATGCTGGTAAAACCACCATTACTCTTTTCCAAATAGTAGATGCTTAATATGTGTAAGTGAATCATGGTCTCATGGTATCACGACCCAAAACTCACTAGTCGTGATGGCACCTAACTCGACCTGCGAGGTAAGCCAACTAACAGTCAATACAATTCAAATGAAATTGTAGGAAAATAATGAAGAATTATATGAACTTTTACAAATTAACCCAAGAATTGGTAGTACGAATCATGAGTTTCTAAGACTTGGAATTTAGAAAGCTAAAACAAATAATTACACGATCTGTTTAAAAGTTACATAAACAGATTAACAAAATCTAAAGCAACCAAGGACAAGTGGCAGTTATATCCGAAATGCACGAACATCTTTAGGGTCAGCTCCCGACATCACCAGCAGCTCCGCTCCAAAAATATGCACGGAAGGTATAGAAGTGTAGAATGAGTACAACCGACCCCATGTACTCAGTAAGTATTTTGTCTAACCTGGTCGAAGTAGTGACGAAGCATTTTAGTAAAAAGATGCTTACTAATAAAAATCTGTACCGAAATCTAGCAATAGAACTATACTACAATATAATAGTATAGAGTACACGAAACAAATGTACAAAACAATAACATAGTACTAGAAGAGATCACAATTCCACAATTTCCAATATCTCAACCAATACTTTCCAGAGAGCGAAACCAATAAACCAAAATAGTCACCCCATAACTTTCATAACGTGAGGAATATACTCTGATATCAAGTCAACTGCACGAAAACACCCTTCGTGCATTTATCTCATCCTCACCAAATATGCATACAACAGTACCAACCGGATGGCAGAAATACTGATAACAGTAATGACAAAGTAGGAAATACATAAGTAGCAATAACGAACGAGGATGTACATAAGGGCATCAATAACAGACTAGGCGAAAAACATAGAGGCGATGATAACAATCAGGAAAAGGAATGTAACTTCAACTAACTAGCATGATGGAGGCATAAATATAATTATAACGAATAAGAGGAGAATACATGATCTTTATGCGTTAACAAGTAGAAGCATGAATAACTAACATGGTAGAGGGCATGTACTAAGTGCAACCAAAATAGATACGACAAAGATATAATTATGACAGCAGGAAGTAGGCATGGTATTTATAAGTTTAGCAAGTATAAGGTATGAGTGACACAATAACAAATAAGATAAAGAACAAGAACAGGGCATTAACGACAAGTCACATAAGAATAAATACAACGATAACAGCTCAATGTAACGGCATGAACGTATACACAGAGGAAAGATATCACAACATAATGCATGATAATATAAATAAAATGGAATGGAATTACCCTTCGTGCTTTACACTCATATAACATGGCACGGCATCACCCTTCGTGCTTTTACTTTCAATAATATGGCACGGCATCACCCTTCGTTGTTTTACTCACAAATGATATAGCACGACATCACCCTTCATACTTTTACTCTCAATAATATGGCACGATATCACCCTTCGTGCTTTCACTCTCAATAATATGGAACGGCATCACCCTTCGTGCTTTACACTCTTCCTTACCAAGTACATGTATATCAATGACAAACAAGGCAGGAAGCATAAATAACGTCAATAAGAGTGTTTAAACGAATATTCCAAATGAATCCCAATCACAACTTTTCAAGCCAATAATTGTTCAATAAACCCGCAAGAACCTTATTATTCAAGTATTCTAACAAATCTCACAAATGATCTACACCACAAGTATAGAATCTAGTATCTCAAGAATATCGGCCGTAGCAATGTATTAATGATTATGCATATTGATGACCGAACTAAATATACTAATGTATTCTCAGAATTCCGTCAAATTTGACCAAGTTATAATAAGCGAAGTCATAGTACTAATATTTAATACTATGTTCTTAGTATCTAGGATTCAAGTAAGGCATGAGGCAAGAGGGTCACGTGACTCTACAAGACACAATTTATAACATAATTTATCCCTCTTGTAGAGTCACAATTTATAACATAATTTATCCCTGAGCATGGTTAACCCTGGCACATGCATATATGCTCGTCACCTCATATATGTATCACCCCCGCATGTAGAAAACAATGTCAAATAGTAGAAAAAATTCCCTCAACAAAGTTAGACAAGACACTTACCTTAATTCGGCTAACTCAATACTCAATTTAGCTTTTTTCTTTACAAATTCACCTCCGCTCGGCTCAATATAGACAAAGACGACTTAAATACATCACACAATGCAAGGGAAAACAATTTCAATTAATAAAGTTGTGATTTTTATACAATTTATAAAAAGTCAACAATAGTCAACTCCCGGTGCCCGCCAGATCAAAACTCGGGTCCAAGGGTAGGTCTTGACCACCCATAGCCTCACGAGTCCAAATACGTATTTTGTTTCCAAATCCGAGTCCTATTCGACTCTCAAATCCCAAATTTTTATTTTTAAAATTTTTGACAAGATCCCCAAATGTTTCTCTAGATTCTCATGAATTTGATGTTAAATCTTATGTAAAATCATGAAAAGAAGTTGAGAATTGATTAGAGGTACTTACCCAATGATTTGGTATGAAAATCCCTTCACAAAATCGCCTCCCATCCAAGCTAGGGTTCAAAATATAACAAAATGAAGCTAAGTCTCGGAATTCTCAGCATTTAGCAGTCTGCAGATGTCGCATTTACGACATGGGCTTCGCAAATGCGAATAACTAATCATAAAAGCGAAGTTTGAAATTCCCTGCTGCCTTCGCAAATGCGACCAAAAAGGTCGAAAATGTGAACATTGGTCATTCGCAAAAGCGACCAGTTGGTCGCAAAAGCGAACTAACCCCGCCCAGGCCTTTATCGCAAATGCGATACTGAGTCCGCAAATGCGAACTCAACAGGCTTCGCAAAAGCGGAAAATTCTTCGCAAATGTGAGTCTTTTCCCTAGCAGCCCAGCTTCGCAATTGCGATAGTCGACATCACAAATGCTATGACACCAGTAACAGCACTCAAAATCATGAAAAATCATTCCGGATCCAATCTGAAACTCACCCGAGCACCAGAGGCTCCAAATCAAACACTCACACAAGTCTAAAAATATAACAGAAACTCGATCACGCGACCAAATTGCCAAGATAACACGTAAAACTACGAATTGAGCACCAAATCAAAAGGAATTTTCAAGAAAATTTTAAAACTTCTATTTCAACAACCGGACGTCCGAATCACATCAAACCAACTTCGTTTCTCACCAAATTTGATAGGCAAGTCATAAACATAGAAATGAACCTATACCGGGTTTCAGAACCAAAATACGGATCCGATATCCAAAAAGTCAAACATTGGTCAAACATCTTAAAGTCATTAGGCCTTTAACTTTCAAATTTCAATAAAATACGATAACTCGAGCTAGGGACTTCCGAATTCGATTCCGGGCATACGTCCAAGTCTCAAATCATAATACAGACCTATTGGGACCGTCAAAACACGGATCTGAGTCTGTTTGCTCAAAATATTGACCAAAGTCAACTCAAATGGGTTTTAAGACAAAGATTTCATAGTTTTTAACATAAAAGCTTTTCGGGAAAAAAACTCGGATTGGGCACACAAATCGAGGAGGGCTAAAATGAGGTATTTGAGGCTTCGAAATACAGAATTAGGTTCTAAAATATAAGATGACCTATCGGTTCATCATATAATACATCATGCGGGGACACTCGTGCCGTCAAACTACCGAGAAAAGTGCAAGTGCTCAAAACGACCAGTCGGGTCGTTACATCCTCCACCACTTAAAAATACGTTCGTCCTCGAACGTGCTAGGAGTCATTCCAAAGCTATCAAATCACGGTGTAACCTTACTATGCAGATACCTGGGGGGTCATACCACATCACCCTGCTCCATATAGGATTGCCAACGCAACATAACTAGAGATCCTTACTTCACCCTTGGTCCTTAAACCTTAGAACCCAATCTATAATATCTTGAATTCATTACAAGACCCGAATCTCATATCTACACATTGTATTAGCTTGAACAAGCTGCAATAGGTCATAACCACAACCCCAAGATGTAATCACATGGTATATCTCATCATTCAAACACTCACGGCAAGAGCTGCTGACCACCATTACTGCCCAAAAACAAATCAGGTGCCGGTAGTAAACCTCATATCGATTGGAGCCTTGTTCAAAACATTCATACCCTGCCGATGATGAAAGAAACACGCATAACCTCTTAACCACTCATCTAATCAATAAGACAAGAAACTCAATCGTCCGACCAGGGCCATTTCCCAATCCTCAGCAAAATATGGTATTATTCTCCCTAACGTTCCTCATCCCAATACAATAGTGCAAATCTCAAGTCTAGAAACCTCATCTCAGCCAATACAAGCAGCCCCACTGACAAGTATCAACAATAATCATATGGGACCCCACACAACATAGTCCCGAACACCAACAAGTAATAATTCGGACATGACAGATAACAGTAAGAGAGTTAAATAGGAAGACTACTAAACAAGTTAAGTAGGCAGGGAAATTTAAGCATTTTCCTATGAACTATATTCAACAAGGTGTAAGCAAAACTACACGAAGTAAGTATTAGAGGTTACATTTCATCACGGTACCGTTGCGGCGTGCAACCCGATCCCATCATATCAATCCACATAGGGTACCCATCGAGCTATAATACTCGGGCTCACTGATCACATGTGCGTCAATATCAAACACAATAGAGTGCACAAAATATAACTGTGGAAAACATTATTAAGAATACACAATACTGAGAAAGACAAGCACAATTATGGTGCAATAAGCAAATTAAAATCACGAAGGCCATCTCGCCCATAGCGCCATGAGGCCTAAACTGAATTACAATATGCGTATGAAGAAACATGTAACCCTCACAACCCGTCATAGAATAAGAGAGGAACACATAACACAGACCAAGGCGCGAATAGCATCTATTCTGCCCGATGATATACCTGTGGTAATAGCTGCGCAGGAGCAATCAAATCCGATCCGATACAGAATACACATCCTCATGGGGCCTACCAATGGGCCCCCGAATCAACTCTGGTCATCCCCGAATGGACAAATAGCCCTCCAAAAGTCTACAAGGACATAACCATAACACACACTATCATCTAGCTAGCTTTGGCCATATTTCACAGTCCACAACCACGAAACAATGTGCTTCTCAGAACTCCAGACTCCAAATCCATAGAACACACGAATCACCCTACCTGATCCCAACTCCACCGCCCAAATGTCTAACACATCTCTCTAATATGATCATTCCACGAGGAATACTTCTATAATTCTTTCGTGCCACATAACACATGCCTAACACATCTCTCGAATACGATCATTCCACGAGGAATACTTCTATAATTCTTTTGTGCCACATAACAAAATCTAAATCTCAGCGGTCAACTAACCAGGTGAGCACCGCAATATCAATGTTGCATCTATAAATCAAAACATTATGCGTCTTCTGAAATGCACACCCTTCTCAGGCAACACCAAGTGGTGATAGCATCCATCTAGACATCTGAAATTTTCCGTGTTATCTAAGAATTCATGACCTTCCCTTCAAAACTGAACTGTGACCCTGCACATGCAAAACTCAATCCCGATTGGTCAGAAACCTTCTATTTGATCTCATCCAGGATGAAATCCCAATACGCAACATGTTCCTCACACCAGTAGGAAATATTCACCTTGAACCATGATAGAAATCATCGAGAACCCCCTTGGAATCCGTTTGTACATAACCAAGCTATCAGACTCGAATTCCTCAAACTCAACCAAGATGCGCAGTTGCCCAAAACCCATGAGCATTGCCACGAAACACCTGTGGAGTCCCACTACATCATAAGTACCCAAAGAACCGATCATATCAGTACTGTGTTGATCCAATTTACTATCAAACCGCCCTATTTCCTCTGAGTTCCTTCCAAATTACCCTCAAGTCGATACCCCTCCTTGCGAGAACACCATGATCCTTACCCCAAGCTCGCCATAAGAGATTCTAGCATAAAAACCACACCGCCCTAAGGCCCATAAGTTGTTGCATTCCCTCTTAGCACCCCAAAGTACCACAACGGAGACACACAATCTGAAGAGACCTTCTGTGAATCTAAAGCCGTTTCCTCTACCACTTAGTCTTCTTGATACTGAAATGTATAATCCACAATGATATAGAAATACCGCGAGCTTCGACACCATCCAATGTAAATCTTAGACTCTAGCCATAACTACTATGCCACCACTTAATCTTCCTGAGTCTGAACTCATCAATAAGACATGCAAATCAAATATGTTCCATAATAAAACAACATAGAAAACCTTCCAACACACTAATAACTCGGGACTACACGTCACATTGAGACATAAATCAAGCACCCATCAGTCCATTTTTACACCTCAAGCGAACTCTTCTCTTCACATTCAAGTCATCTGAACATAGCCCGCAGTCACATCCTACTCATCATTTAGTCATCCAACCACTCGCCGACTATAAGTTCCAATCTTAGGGACACTACCAAACGTATAAGCCCAAAAGCACATGCACACACAACCGAAATTCCCGTGCTCAAGCTGTAGTCAAAACCCGACCTCAAGTCCTCCAGACTGACCCATCATCAACAGATAGAAATCACACCTCGCCCCTCACCTATGGAATCACAAATCATCGATGCTCAGCCGATACCGAGCGCTCACTAGCACATATGAATGCATGGAAGGAATTCAAAGAGTTACGCTTCAAGATGAATCAATGTCGCATGATAAGGAAAGAAAGATGGAAAGTTTATCCTAAATGCCTTACAACCTCTCAAAGATAGGTATGGATGTCATCATACCGATCCGCAAGACTCTACTTGACACTTGATCATTAAACGTAAAACCTATGAACCTAGTGCTCTGATAACAACTTGTTACGACCTAAAAATAACTAGTCGTGATGGCACCTAACTCGACCCACTAGGTAAGCCAACTAACAGTCAATACAATCCAATTGAAATTGTAGGAAAATAATGAAGAATTATCTGAAATTTTACAAATTAACCCAAGAACCAGTAGTACGAATTATGAGCTTCTAAGACTTGGAATTTAGAAAGCTGATACAAATAAATAGATTAACAAAATCTAAAGCTACCAAGGACAAGTGGCAGCTATATCCAGAATGCACGAACATCTCCAGGGTAAGCTCCCAACATTACCAACAGCTCCGCTCCAAAAATATGCACGGAAGGTATAGAAGTGTAGAATGAGTACAACCGACCCCATGTACCTAGTAAGTATTTTGTCTAACCTCGTCGAAGTAGTGACGAGGCATTTTAGTAAAAAGATGCTCACTAATAAAAATCTGTACCGAAATCTAGCAATAGAACTATATTACAGTATAACAGTATAGAGTACACGAAATGAATATACAAAACAATAACAGAGTACTAGAAGAGATCACAATTCCACAATTTCCAATATCTCAACCACTGTTTTCCTTAGAGCGAAACCAATAAACCACAATAGTCACCCCATAACTTTCATAACGCGAGGAATATACTCTGATATCAAGTCAACTGCACGACAACACCCTTCGTGCATTTATCTCATCCTCACCAAATATGCATACAACAGTACCAACCGGATGGCAGAAATATCGATAACAGTAATGACAAAGTAGGAAATACACAAGTAGCAATAACGAACGAGGATGTACATAAGGGCATCAATAACAGACTAGGCGAAAAACATAGAGGCGATGACAACAATCAGGAAAAGGAATGTAACTTCAACTAACTAGCATGGTGGAGGCATAAATACAATTATAACGAATAAGAGGGGAACACATGATCTTTATGCGTTAACAAGTAGAAGCATGAATAACTAACAAGGTAGAGGGCATGTACTAAGTGCAACCAAAATAGATACGACAAAGATATAATTATGGCAGCAGGAAGTAGGCATGGTATTTGCAAGTTTAGCAAGTAGAAGGTATGAGTGACACAATAAAAAATAAGATAAAGAACAAGAACAGGGCATTAACGACAAGTCACATAAGAACCATAAATACAACGATAACAGCTCAATGTAACGGCATGAACGTATACACAAAGGAAAGATATCACAACATAATGCATGATAATATAAATGAAATGGAATGAAATTACCCTTCGTGCTTTACACTCATATAACATGGCACAACATCACCCTTCATGCTTTTACTCACAAATGATATGGCACGGCATCACACTTCGTGCTTTTACATTCAATAATATGGCACGACATCACCCTTCGTTCTTTTACTCACAAATGATATAGCATGACATCACCCTTCGTGCTTTTACTCTTAATAATATGGCACGGTATCACCCTTCGTGCTTTTACTCTCAATAATATGGTACGGCATTACCCTTTGTACTTTACTCTCTCCCTCACATGATAATGTATAAACAAAGGTATGACATCACCCTTCGTGCTTTACACTCTTCCTTACCAAGCATATGTATATCAATGACAAACAAGGTAGAAATCATAAATAACGTCAAGGAAAGTGTTTAAACGAATATTTCAAATGAATCCCAATCACAACTTTCCAAGCCAACAATAGTTCAATAAACCCAAAAGAACCTTATTATTCAAGTATTCCAACAAATCTCACAAATGATCTACAACAGAAGTATAGAATCTAGTATCTCAAGAATATCGGTCGTAGCAATGTATTAATTATTATGCATATTGATGACTGAATAAAACACACCAATGTATTCTCAGAATTCCGTCAAATTTGACCAAGTTATAATAAGCTAAGTCGTAGTTCTAACATTTAATACTATGTTCTTAGTAACTAGGAGTCAAGTAAGGCATGAGGCAAGAGGGTCACGCGACTCTACAAGACACAATTTATAACATAATTTACCCCTGAGCATGGTTAACCCTGGCACATGTATATATGCTCGTCACCTCATATATGTATCGCTCCCGCATGTTGCAAACAATGTCAAATAGTAGGAAAAATTCCCTCAATAAAGTTAGGCAGGACACTTACCTCAATTCGGCTAACTCAATACTCAATTTATCTTTTTCATTTACAAATTCACCTCCGCTCGGTTCAATCTAGCCAAAGACGACTTAAATACATCACACAATGCAAGGGAAAACAATTTCAATTAATAAAGCTGTGATTTTTATATAATTTCTAAAAAGTCAACAAAAGTCAACACCCGGTGCCCGCCCGATCAAAATCCGGGTCCTAGGGTAGGTCTTTACTACTCATAGACTCACGAGTCCAAATACGTATTTTATTTCCAAATCCGAGACCTATTGGACTCTCAAATCTCAAATTTATATTTTTTCAAAGTTTTGCAAAATCCCCAAACATTTTCTTAGATTCTCATGAATTTGATGTTAATTCTTGTGTAAAATCATGAAATATAGTTGAGAATTGATTAGAGCTACTTACCCAATGATTTGGTATGAAAATCCCTTCACAAAATCGCCTCCCATCGAAGTTAGGATTCAAAATATAACAAAATGAAGCTAAGTCTCGGAATTCTCAGTATTTAGCAAGCTGCCGATGTCGCATTTACGACATGGGGTTCGCACATGCGAACCCCGCAAAAAATGCGAACAACTAATCGCAAAAGCGAAGTTTGAAATTCTATGTTGCCTTCGCAAATGCGACCAAAAGGTCGCAAATGCGAACACTGGTCCTTCGCCAAAGCGACCAGTTGGTCGCAAAAGCGAACTAACCCCGCCCAGGCCTTTATCGCAAATGCGATACTGAGTCTGCAAATGCGAACTCAACAGGCTTAGCAAAAGCGAAAAATTATTCGCAAATGCGAGTCCTTTCCCCAGCAGCCCAGCTTCGCAAATGCGAGGCTGCTTCGCAATTGCGATAAAATATCGCAAATGCGATGACACCAGTGCCAGCACTCAAAATCATAAAAAATCATTACGGATCCAATCCGAATCTCACCCGAGCCCCCGAGGCTCCAAACCAAACACCAACACAAGTCTAAAAACATAACACGAAGTCGCTCGCGCGACCAAATCGCCAAGATAACACCTAAAATTATGAATTGAGCACCAAATCAAAAGAAATTTTCAAGAAAATTTTAAAAATTCTATTTCAACAACTGGACGTCCGAATCATGTCAAACTAACTCCGTTTCTCACCAAATTTGACAGACAAGTCATAAATATAGAAATGAACCTATACCGAATTCCAGAACCAAAATACGGACTCGATAACCAAAAAGTCAAATATTGGTCAAACATCTCAAAGTCATTAAGCCTTTAACTTTCAAATTTCAACAAAATGCGATAACTCGAGTTAGGGACTTTCGAATTCGATTTCGGGCATACGCCCAAGTCCCAAATCACTATACGGACCCATCGGGACCGTCAAAATACGGATCCGATATTTGCTCAAAACGTTGAACAAAGTCAAGTCAAATGGGTTTTAAGGCAAAGATTTCATATTTTTATTAGTTTTTAACATAAAAACCTTTCAAAAAAATACCCGGACTGTGCACACAAATCGAGGAGGGCTAAAATAAGATTTTAAGGATTCGAAACATAGAATTAGGTTCTAAAACACAAGATGACCTATCGGTTCATTACATAATACATCATGCGGGGACACTCATGACCTCAAACTATCGAGAAAAGTGCAAGTGTTCAAAACGACCGGTCGAGTCGTTACACATGGATCAAGAAACACTACTAGAAATTCGGTAAAAACTGACCAAAAAAATCGACCAACTTTGCCAAATTTTTAGTAGTGAAACTTGCTAAAACACACTCTCTAATAGCTAAGCAGATCTTTTATTTTTATATTACTAGAAAGTAATTTCTTAGTTGAGCTCTTCTTGCTAATATTTTATATTGCATGTATACAAATTGCACCTGTGTTTAGAATAGAAAAATATTTTGCTTTGAAATATTATTTTGTAAACAATTTTTCAAGTGTTTGATTTTGTATAGAAGCATGTGAAAATGTATGGTAATCGTATAAAGAGGAGGATTGGTATAATAATATATATGGTGGTTTTCTTTTCTCTTTTATTTATTTGAATAATTAGAACTTATTGTTGAACAAAAAGTCAAGTTGAAGATCACTTTTGACCTATATTCCTGATATAAAAGAAAGGAGCCTTTAGCAACTGAAGGACAACAAATGTCTAAATATCGATTGAAGGAAGTGGTAGAGGAAACTATAATAGTTGGATATCAACAAAGAATTGACTTTTTGGTCGTAGTTTTGTACATTATAGATTTACAATAAAAGGGTCAGGCTCAGGCCCCCCTCTGTAATCCAGTCTATCAGCCAAATATTCCCCTTGACTACCCCCTCAAAGAAAAAAAAAAATCCATTTTTAACTGACGAAAAATGATTTTCCTATTTTAATGAATTTATTTATCACATATATTATAGGCATAATAGACTATTAGATATTTGTACTTATTACGGTTTGTTATCGCGGTCCCTATACTCTACAAAGTTTCATCTAGGCACTTTTAATTTATCAAAACCTATATTTTAAATCCCTCTGACCGTTGACCAAACTTATATGGCATTTAATTTGCTGAATCAGATAATTGCGTGGTTACACACACTTACAAGCGCGTGCATCAATTATTTTGATTAAAGAAGTTATTTAAAAAATCAGAAGAAAAAAAAACAATAAAAAAACAGAAAAATAGTTTTAAAAATCCCAAAGACCCAACCCCTTCCACATTTGCAACCCTTTCCCTAACCCTTCCCGTCATAATGCCTTCGGCGACCCCCGTTCCCCTCTTCCCGTCATCTGCAGTAAGAAGACAGTGATGATTGGCCCTACTCCTCCCCTTCCTCCACCACCACATTTGCCGTTCTTTTTTTCCTCCTCCACCACCACCTCAAACATCTTCCTCCGTTTTAAGATCAGTTGTAAAAAGAGAGATTAAAAGTATCTGGTGTATTCCCAAATAAAGCCTGTAATTCTTGAAGTTGGATGATAAAAAAAAGAAGATCTTGTTACTTTCTGAAATATTGGCGATGAAAACTGAAGCAATCAGTTAAAAACGACGGCTCTAATGATTTTCTGTGGTGCTTTCCAGTGGCTTCATGTAGTTTTTTAGGTGAGATAAATACGAATAGTGAGGAGATTCCTTGGGAAGCAATTCAACTCCGACCATGGCTTTTTCATATTCAGGTATTTGATAGAGGGAAGAAAATTGTGTGAATGCAGAGATCGGTATAAAAGAAAATTGTATACTTTAATGGTTGAATTTGAGTTGAATATGGAGATTGTTGAAAGAATTTGAGTTTTTCAAAGAAAAATGGTGGCAAGCTAGTGGCATATTGTGTCTGACAAGGATATTGATATCAGGGCGTCTGAGAGACACACAAGGTGGGAGGGGGGAGGGGGGTTTAAAGTAAAGTGTTTCAATAAGTATAAGTGTTTACTTGATAAACTATTAAGTATAGGGACCGAGATGACAAACGAAAACAAGTACAAGAGTTTATTAGGCTATTCTGCCTATATTATATAAATAGTGTTTAAAAGAGAAGCGTATTCAGATTTTAAGTTCTATATGGATTAAAATTTCTAATTATTTAGGATTGAACTTATTATTGGGATATACTATAAGCTATGCGTATTGTTGTATATTCTTTATGAAATATTTATTTATTTTTATTCAATTCAATAAAATTTTATTTTTAAATAGATCATATTTGA
The DNA here is from genome assembly GCF_000390325.3 of Nicotiana tomentosiformis. NCBI lineage: Eukaryota > Viridiplantae > Streptophyta > Magnoliopsida > Solanales > Solanaceae > Nicotiana > Nicotiana tomentosiformis. The sequence goes on from NC_090820.1 coordinate 113,461,616, forward strand.
AATAATTGCATAATAAGAAGCCTCATTAATTAAATTTGTGGTCTTGTCGTGCCTGAATAATTAGAAAATAAAGAAAATCTTTTTTTTATGGAAAAAGAAAACCCATCAAGTTTAAGAAAAGGATTTTAATCCAAAAATCGCGTAGTATAAATTTTTGATATTTTCCACCTTGATTCCGACCACTTTTTGTACATGTTTTCCTAGAGAAATCTGCCCACTTGAATTTTACAATTTTTCAGTAACACAGCAGAAGATCGTGGAATTGCTGGTATCGTGACTAGACTTTTGAGATGGAAGTTGGTGGTGTTTCATTAGAGTTGCTGTTGAATGGTGTGTTATGTGATCGACGAATTATTTTCACGTTTCGAGAGGTAACTTTTGTAACTCCGTACGTACCAGTTGTCTAGTATAGATGTGATTTTGATATTGGGATTGCTTCCGCTATGTATAATAATCAAATACTTATTGTTCTTTAAAAGTAATGCGTTCATTTCTGTTATTTATGGCAATTATAGTGAATTTTCATACACAAATATATGCTCCACATCAAAAGGATGAACTCGGTACCGGAAGGCTACACCAGCCCTTGTTTAAAACATAAACCTAAAACCACTTACAGGTAACTGTTTAACATATTCTGTTATGACCTACTCTCTGCGTTTCAATTTAGATGAGGTAATTTGATTCGGTACGAAGTTTTAAAAAAATGACTTTTGAAACTTGTGGTCTTAAAAGTTTAAGAGGTAAAAGCTTTGTAGGGCCATGACATTTGTGTGGCTATAAAAACTTCTCATTAAGGGTAAAACGGGTAAAATGAAGAGTTTAAAGTTGAATTATTTTCATTGTAGAAATGTGTCATTATTTTTGGAACGGACTAATAAAGAAAGTGTGTTATCTAAATTGAAATAAAGAGAGTACTATTTATTGTTTACAATTGTTAGTGAAGATGTAATTTAAACTATACTAATAATTAACTGCTATGTTCAACTACAATATAAGAATAAAGAACTAGTTGTACAAAAGAAAGAATAGACAGATTAAAACTCGAGTACTCACTTCATTAAGGCGAATAACACTAAGATTGCTGGAGTAAGGGTTGAAAGATCGAACACAGATTCACCAGTATGCCTTGTATTCACAATTTCAAACAATGATCCCACCAGCTTATCTTAAGAACTCAATCCAGCAGTGGCTTCAGAATTCCATTCCAATGAACAAATGACAACAAACTGAATGGACAAGAGCCATGGTTTCCAAATTTGGAAAAATATGCAAGTATCCTACTCGTTTTGAGTTCTTCATGATATACTCAAACTCTCCTCTCTTTGTGATTTCCCAAAGAAACCAAATAGTGAAGCGTAAGTGTCACGACCCAGAATTCTAACTTGTCGTAATGACGCCTATCTCGAAACTAGGCAAGCCGACAACTTCAATAAACCACAATTTCTTTTAATTTTGAAAATATAATATTTAAACACAATCTACAAGTCTCGCAAATACCGATACACACACTCCAAAAACCCGGTGTCACTAAGTATATGAACATCTATACATTACAAGTCTGGAAAACACGGTCTATAATAATCTGAAACCAAATACAATAAACAAAAGGATAGGGAATGAGAGACAAGGTCTGTGAAACATAGCAGCTACCTCTGAATACTCCGAAATATCAACTGTATGAAAGAAACAACACCCACTATATCCGGGATCACCTGGATCTGCACACGAAGTGCAGGGTGTAGTATGAGTACAACCAACTCAGTAAGTAACAATAATAAAAAAAGAACTGAAAGTAGTGACGAGCTTCTCAGCTAAGTCCAAATACAGTACTTTTCAATTAAAAAAAAAAAGTAGGCATGCTCTCAAGTTCAACATTTAAGATTTCACTGAAATTTCATATCAAGTTTGGCCGAAACAGAAAATAATATTTTTTCGAAAATTTTCCAAAAATACTAATATATGACAGTTGAAATGCAGCAAATAATGAAATCAATGCATCCTCTTAGAGTAACAGTCACTCAGTCCTCCCATTCACTCCAACCTCACAGTCACTCTTTCCTCACAGTCACTCATTACTCAACACTCGGCGCTTGCACTCAGAAGACCGAGAAATCACACAAGCCAAAACTCGCACTCAGCATCCGTAATATGAGGATCATCATATTGGCGCTCTCTGATGTGATCATATAAAGAAGACCGAGAAACCACACAAGCCAAAACTTGATTCAGCTCGGAAACATCCAATCTAACGAACTGGTTAGCCAAGGCCTGAACATCCAAGGCTAAAGGCCTCTCTGTTATCGGTAAGTATGTTAACCTGCCCAAACTCTCCGCCTTACGACTCAAGGCATCGGCCACCATATTGGCCTTTCCGGGATGATAGAGAATGGTGATATCATAATCCTTAAGCTACTCCAACCACCTTGGCTGCCGCAAATTAAGATCCTTCTGTTTAAACAGATGTTGTAGACTCCGGTGATCGGTATAAACCTCACAATGGACACCGTACAAAAAATGTCGCCAAATCATCAAGGTATGAACAATAGCTACTAACTCAAGGTCATGGACCGGATAATTCTTCTCATGTACCTTTAACTATCTGGATGCATATGCAATCACCCTACCATCTTGCATCAGCACTGCGCCAAGACCAATACGCGATGCGTCACAATACAATGTATAAGACCTTGAACCCGTAGGCAACACCAATACTGGAGCTATAGTCAAAGCTGTCTTGAGCTTCTAAAAGGTCTCTTCACATTCATCTGACCGCCTGAATGAGCACATTTCTGGGTCAATTTAATCATAGGTGATGCAATAGTCGAGAATCCCTCCATGAAGTGACGATAATAACAGGCCAAGCCGAGAAAGGTCCGAATCTCAGTAACTGAAAATGGCTTGGGCCAACTCTGAACTGCCGCCTCTATTTTCTTCGGATCCACCTTAATCCCTTCACTGGACACTATGTGTCCCAAGAATGCCATCGAGTTAAGCCAGAAATCACACTTAGAGAATTTGGCATAAAGTTTCTTCTCTCTCAACCTCTGCAATACAATACCCAAGTGTTGTGCATGCTCCTCTTGGCTACGTGAGAACACCAGGATATCATAAATAAATACCACAACAAATAAGTCAAGATACGGTTGGAATACACTATTCATCAAGTGCATAAATGTTTCTGGGGCGTTGGTTAAACCCAAAAGACATCACAAGAAATTCATAATGGCCATAACGAGTCCTGAATGCCGTCTTTAGAATATCCGAATCCCGAATTTTCAACTGGTGATACCCCAATTTCAAATAAATTTTGAAAAATACCCTCGCTCCCTGAAGTTGATCAAATAAATCGTCAATACGCGACAAAGGATATTTGTTCTTGATTATAACTTTGTTCAGTTGTCAATAATCAATGCACATCCGCATAGTAACATCTTTCTTTTTCACAAACAAAACTGGTGCACCCCAAGGTGACACACTAGGCCTAATAAACCCCTTACCAAGGAGTTCCTGAAGTTGCTCTTTCAATTCTTTTAACTCAGCTGGTGCCATACGATACGGAGGAATAGAAATGGGCTGAGTGCCCGACACCAAATCAATACCGAAATCAATATCTCTGTCGAGTGGCATACCCGACAGGTCTGCAGGAAAGACATCCGAAAAGTCTCGTACTATCAGTACTGAATCAATAGTAGGAATATATGCATCAACATCTCTCACAAAGGCCAAATATGACAAACACCCCTTCCCAACCATACGTTGGGCCTTCAAATAAGAAACTACCCTGCTAGGAAACACATCTAGAGAACCTCTCCATGCAATCTTCGGCAACCCCGACATCGCCAACGTCATGCTTTTTGCGCGATAGTCCAGAATAGCATGACATGGAGACAACCAATCCATACCCAAAATTACATCGAAATCAACCATAATGAGTAATACAAGATCAACTCTAGTCTCCAGTTCCCCAATAATTACCATACACGACCGATACACACGGTCCACAGTAATAATATCGCCCACCCACGTAGATACACGAACAGGTAAAACTAAGGACTCATGGGGTATATCCAAATAACGAGTAAAATACGATGATGCATATGACTAAGTGGAACCATGGTCAAATAATATAGAAGCTTCCTTGTGGCACATTGAGACAATACCTATGATCACTGCATCTGAGGCAACGACATCTGGCCTGGCAGGAAAAGCATAGAATCGGGCCTGACCGCCACTTGATCGCCCTCCCCCTCTTGGGCGACCTCTAGCTGACTGACCCCCACCCCGTGCTGGCTGGGCAGGTGTTGAAGTCATAGTCTGACTCCTCTGTTGCACTGGACCTCCCGAGCGACAAGGACACTATCTCCACATATGCCCAAATTCCCCACACTCAAAGCAGATACCCGGTACTGGTGGTGGTGCTGACTGAATCGGGACCTGAGAACCAGAATAACTGCTAGAAGAACCTGGTGCAAATAAACCCTGAACTGAATAAGCATGGGACGAACTCTGGGCTGGCACGACACTGAGAGATGACTGGCCCTGATGAGAACTATATAAACCCTGGCCGGATGATGCACCGCGGTGAACTGGACGACCCGGCCGAGCATGTCTGTAAGGACGACCCCTACCGCGGTAAAACTGACCCCAGGAAGGAACACCGCTAAAATCACCTGGATCACGAGGCCTCTTAGCCTCCCTTTCTCTACACTCTCGGCTACGGACCATCTTTATCTGCCAAGCAATGTCAACTACCTCATCAAAAGTAGCATTAGATACTCTCTCTCCCGAGTCATAAGTAACCGTAACTGATATGTGAGGCCATCAATGAACCTACTAATCCTCTCCCTATCAATGGGAACCAACAAAACTGCGTGACGAGCCAACTCAAAAATCTTATCTCGTATTGCATCACAGACATGCCATCCTGACGTAACTGCTCAAATTGTTTGCGCAGGTCCTCTTTGCGGGACTGCAGTACAAACTTCCCCAAAAATATTGAACGGAGAATTCCTGCCATGTAAGTAGTACAACATTGACCGGCCTGCGCCTATCATAAGTCTCTTACCATCTGAAGGCAGCTCTAGAAAACTGAAAAGTAGTGAAGGAGAATCCACTGGTCTCCAAAATACCCGTTGTCTGAAGTATCCGCTGGCATTTATCTAGAAAACTGCGAGCATCCTCTGATTCATCACCGCTAAATGATAGAGGTCGAAGCCTCCCAAATCTCTCAAGTCCCATATGCTCATCATCTGCCATAACGGGGACTACCGGGGCCTGAACAGCTACAGCCGGCTAGGCTGGTAGTGCCCCCGGTATCTGAAGTCCCTGCACTACCTAATCTGGATTACGGGCAACAGAGGTATGAGTACCTCCCCTGACCTGAGAAGTGGCAGGTGCGTCCTGAGCCAAAACCACATGAGCAAGACCAGTGCAAACTGCCAATATCTGGGCCAAAGTATCCCGAAGGCCTGGAATCTCAATGGGCACAACTGGTGCCTTAGCTGGTCCTGTCGGCTCAGCTATATCTGGAATTTGCTCATGAGCTGGTGCAACTGGTGGTACTACAGGTGCAGGTCCAACTGTGGTACGAGCTACACCTCGACCTCTACCTCGGCCCCGACCTTTACTATGGCTCCGGCCTCTCGCGGCCTTAGCTTGTGGCACTGGTGGCTGACCGTCCGATCCGGTAGTACGTGTTCTCACCATTTGTGAGAGAATAGAATAACAAAAATTTAGTTTCCGGAATCAATAAGTCACATGACATAATACAAGAAAGTAAAATTTTCCTAAGGGTTAGACAACCTCTCGAAGATAAGTACAGACGTCTCTGTACCGATCCGCAAGACTCTACTAAACCTGCTCATGACTCGTGAGACCTATGTAAACTAGGCTCTAATACTAACTTGTCACGAGCCAGAATCCTAACCTGTCGTGATGGCACCTATCTCGATACTAGGCAAGCCGACAACCTCAATAAATCATAATTTCTTTTAAGTTTGAAAATATAATATTTAAAAACAATCCACTAGTCTCGCAAATACCGATACACACACTCCCAAAATACTGTGTCACTGAGTACATGAGCATCTATATATTACAAGTCTTGAAAACACGGTCTATAATAATCTAAGACCAAACACAATAAACAAAAGGATAGGGAAGGAGAGACAAGGTCTGCGAAATATAGCAGCTACCTCTGAATACTCCGAAATATCAACTGTATGAAAGAATCAACACCTACTATATCCGGGATCACCTGGATCTGCACACGAAGTGCAGGGTATAGTATCAGTACAACCAACTCAGTAAGTAACAATAATAAATAAAGAACTGAAAGTAGTGACGAGCTTCTCAGCTAAGTCCAAATACATTACTTTCCAATAAAAAAAAAGGTAGGCATGCTCTCAAGTTCAACATTTAAGATTTCACTAAAATTTTATATCAAGTTTGGCCGAAACAGAAAATAATATTTTTCCGAAAATGTTCCAAAAATAGTGATATATGACAGTTGAAATGCAACAAATAATGAAATCAATGCATCCTCTCAGAGTAACAGTTACTCAGTCCTCCCATTCACTCCAACAGTCATTCTTTCCTCACAGTCACTCATTCCTCACAATCACTCATCACTCGACACTCGCACTCAGTAGGTACATGCGCTCACTGGGGATGTGTACAGACTCCGGAGGGGCTCCTTCAGCCCAAGCGCTATATCAAGCCAATCATTGCATAAATCAATAAAACATGTTGCGGCGTGCAGCCCGATCCATAAATATCCTCACAATCAGGCCCTCGGCCTCACTCAATCATAAACCTCTCTAGTCTCTCGGACTCTCAGAAATCATGATAAGCAGCCCAACAACAATGATATGATGCATCAATAATGAATAAGAGAGACTGAGGTAAACATGTGCAAATAGAACTGTGACTCTGTGCAAAACAACAATTTAGCAAATAATTTCACAAGTACACGACCTATGTGGGTCCCAACAGTGTAAACATATGATTTAAACATGATTCATAGATCAATTTCTCTAATACGGGAAAAAATATATGAATATTAACAGATTTTTCAACTACACAGTTCCATGGAATTTACCAAGTCATAATTCCTATGGTGCACGCCTACACGCCCGTCACCTAACATGTGCATCACCTCAAAGCTAATCTCATAATACATATTAGGGGGTTTCTTACCCTCAGGTCCAAATTTAGAATTGTTACTTACCTCAAGCCGTGTGAGGCCCACATCTCAGAACCCGACAAAAGTTATAAAATCCGGAAGCCCATTCAATCACGAGTCTAACCATACTAATTTTACCAAAATCTGACCTCAACTCGATCTCCAAATCTTCAAATCTTAGTTTTAAATCCCTAAGTTCATATCCCCGATTTACACCTCAAAAATATGTAATCTAGTTGGATTATTCGATGATAATTCAATATTATAAAGTAGAAATGATAACAAGTGACTTACCTAAAAATTTTTGTGAAAACCTCGTTCAAAATCGCCCAGCCCGAGCTTGAAATGCCCAAAAATGGCAAAAGCTCGGAACCCCTCTGTTTTTCTACTGCCCAGGGGTTTTCGCTTCTGCGGGATTTTATGCGTATCTGCGGATAAGCTTTTGCGAGGAGCTGTCCGCTTCTGCGAAGCTGCCTCACCAAGCGCCCTTGCGCTTCTGCGATCAAACGCCCGCAGGTGCGGGGACGGTTCTGCAATCGAAGCCCCAGCTATGCCTGGACGCATATGCGATGGAAGGCTCACTTCTGCGAGCTCGCACCTGCGATGGAAATTCCGCAGGTGCTATTACATTAGATGGTAGAAACCTTCAAATTTTCTTCTAAGTCCGAATTTGATCAGTTAACCTTATGAAACTCACCCGAGGCCCCCGGGACCTCAACCAAATAACAACAAGTCCTAAAACACCATACGAACTTAATTAAACCCTTAAATTACCTCAAACAATGCTAAAACTACGAATCATACCCCAATTGAAGCCTAGTGAACTTTAAAATTTTATGTTTCCACAAACGACGTCGGAACCTATCAAATCAAGTCCGATTGACCTCAAATTTTGCACACAAGTCATAAATGACATAACGAACCTATTAAAATTTTCAGAATCGAATTTCGATCCCGATATCAAAAAGTCAACTCTCGGGTCAAACTTCCCAAAAATTCGACTTTCACCATTTCAAGTCTAATTCCACTACGGACCTCCAAATAATTTTTCGGATATGCTCCTAAGTCCAAAATTACCATACAGAGCTATTGGAATCATCAGAATTAAATTCCGATGTTGTTTACATATATGTCAATATCTGGTCAACTTTTCCAACTTAAGTTTTCAATTATGAGACTAAGTCTCTCATTTCACTCCGAAATTCTTCCTGGCCCAAACCAATTAACACGGTAAGTCATAAAAAACTGTAAAGCATAACCTGAGTAGTAAATGGAGAAATGAGATTATAATACTCAAAACGACCGGCCGGGTCGTTACAGTAAACAAGGAGCATACAATGTGTTTCCAAAAAGGACTTGAGGGATAAGAATGAGAAGAAGGCTTGAATTTTTCTTGAAAACCATCATGTTTTCATTTGTAGGGACAAACCCACAATTTGCAAATGTTGAAACCGTGGTGAAGAGGGAAAAAGTATGCAAGTTAAGCTCCTTTTCTTTGAGAACTTGTTTTGCACTTGGAATAAAGCTTATGTAGATAGAAACTAAGGAAGAACCAAGAATAACAACACCTAGAGTATAACCAAAAACCACATAACTCAAGAATCTTAAAGACTTCAATTTGACATTAATTGTCTCACTGTCCTCCATAGAATTGGTTATTGCATGTTCAAAATTATTATCCTCTTTTTCATGTCCTAGCTCAAGATGATGGATGGAGTTCCTAGTAGAGTTTGAAGAGTCGTGAGAATCTATGCTAATAATAGAGTTTGAAGATTCAATTTTGTTTTGTAAAACCGTTTTTTCCATGGAAATTTTGGACTTCATGAGTTGAAGTCTAAGAAAAGAGGTAACAACCTCCCCACCAAGAAATATTAATATGGTTAAGAAGACAAGTTGAGCGTTTGAGAAAACCTCCATTTCAACAGTGGACATGCTAGAAACTGTGGCAGCAGAAACAGAAGTGAAAAACACATCAAGGTTTTGAGGCCTAAATGACGGCAGAGTTCTAGGTTTTGAAATAGTCAAAGCTAAAAAACCTAACAATGAAAGGATCATGAAATAACTTACTTCAATCCAAAATGGCTTTACGCCAAGATTGACAATATGAACAATAGAGAAGGAAAAACCTTGGCGGTAAGATGATGAAAACATTTTCATTTTATGAACTGGCTTGACTCTATGTCCAAGGGTTGATTTATAGTAAGTATTATGAAGTAGTGGAGTTTCCCTGTGCTAGGGTCTTTCGTTTTTAATTTCGCACGCGCTGTCCAGCATCCGCATTGGAGATGACTAATCCGAAATTATCAACGTGTAAGGCTCGAGGAGAAATGCTCCCGGCCAAGTATGTAAGCTTTAAATCCCAACAAAAATTAGTGTATCAGAATATTTTAAGGAGTCAGAATATAATAATTCTTGGAAAATCATAAGTAATTCTTTTATCATAGGTAGTGGAAAAAGATGCTATGCCATTTGAACAACGTGTTAATATAATATAGGATGCATCTTATATTCTTCAATACTGGCAGAATTGGTTGAAATCTTGACCATAACACAAAAATGGAATGCAATAATTTTACGCAGAGTAGGCAACTCAAAAGCGTAATCATTCATCAAATACAAGGAAACGATATCCTGATTCTTTCTTTCCTAATTATGCCAATAGTGAATATTTTAAATATTTTTTAAGTAGTGTAATACTTCATTCTATTTTATATGATAATATTTGACAAAATATAAATTTAATATTTACAAATTATATGAATTAATATATATTAAAGTAATTCTAACATTATGTACGGTTCAAAAATAAAATACAATACCAGATAAATTATAAGATGCCCATATCTCATGATTGACACTTCTTGATTGAATATAGCCCACATCTAATAAAATTTGACTTTTGAATCATCTGCTATGTATCACCTTAGTATTGCCATCTATAACACTCTCAACATGCAATTTAAATGAAAAAGCGTCATTGCATGCCATGTCATATATTGACTTGTTTGCCTTGATACTTTCAGCCACAAGTTAAATCCAAGCGGAAGTTGCACTTAAGTTTCTTTTTTTTTTTTTACTTTTTTTTTTTTGGTAATATCACTTAATGTTCATGCAAACATAACCTAAGCATCACATACTAGAAAAAGCAGATGAATGTATGACCATTCTATACATATGTTTGTGCGATTGTTTTTGTCTCTATGTCGATTAATATATATTTTGAATACATCTTTTAGCAACAAGTGGAATGGAACCGCATTTTCATTTGAAAATAGTATTGATGTTGAGTAGAATGAGATTACTTGTGCCGGGTGTTAAGAGAATTTGAATTGTCCGAATTCTGGTCTGACATGGTTTGGAGGCTGTCTTTTTTTTTTTCTTAATTAAAACTAGGCTTCCTTTAATCATTGATGTGCAAGATGTTACACTGTAACCAAACTTTATATATGATCATTGCCTCATGAACCGATAGATCATTTACAGTTTTACCCTTTATTTTTGTGTTCCGAGTCCTCAAACAACTCCGTTTAATATTTCTCGATTTGTGTGCGATGTCCGTGTCCTTTTTCCGAAAGTTTTTTATGAGAAAATTGATGAAAATGTGAATTCGTGCCTTAAAACACAATTTGTTGAAAACTTGAAATTTAAAGGTTTAAAAATTTTTTAAGTTTGACCGTAGTTTGACTTTGTTGTTACCGGGTTCGGATTTCGGTTCCGGAACCTGGTATAAGTTTATTACAACATTTATGACTTGTCTGCAATTGTTAGTGCAAAACAAAGTTGATTTGACGTGATTCGGACGTCCGATTGAGAAATTAAAAGTTCTAAGTTTCATTAAAATTTTCATTCGTTTTGGTGTCTGATTCGTAGTTCTAGCTATTATTTTGGTGTTTTGAACACACAAGCGAGTTCATATGATATTTTTGGATTTGTGTGCATGTTTGGTTTGGAAATCCAAGGGCTCGGGTGAGTTTCGAATAGGCTACGGATGGTTTGAACTTAGGAAAATTTCTAGTTTTGCGCTTCTCCTGTCATCTGGTGCTTTCTTCTTCGCGATCGCAATGATACTCCCGCGATCGCGAAGAGTAATCTGTGCTGGGGAAGCTTTTCTTCCTCGCGAACACGATGGCTAGTACGTGAACACGAAGCTTTGGGGGTTGCCCTTCGCAAACGCGGGTAGCCTTTCGCGAACGCGTAGTGTTGAGGGACATGGGCAGGGGGATCTGTGGTTTGCTCTACGCGAACGCGAGCCCTGGCTCACGAACGCGAAGGCATGGGGGAGAAGACTTCGCGAACGCGTGAGAAAACGCACAAACGCATAGGCCATTTGGGCCGTTGTGCATAGAAAACGTGAAAATTATTCCACGAAAAAATTGTTAGTGGCAATTCCCACTGAAATTCAATGGGAAAAGTGAAATTTCTTTTTCATGTATAAACAATAACGTTTCCCATTGACTATCCGTGTAAACGTATTTGCGCAAAAATACGCATAATTTAGTTCCCTCTAATTCGGTGGAAAAAGTCATTAAAAAAATAATTATATAAAACTAAAAACATTTCCTAGGGAAAACAGTAGAAAAAAATAAAAAAACACGTTTTTAAATATTTCCACAAATTCTGTGTGAACGAAAATTTTTGAATTTTGAATTTTTGTGCTTTATAAAAAAAAATGAAAACTTTTCCATGGAGATTTCTCACGGAAGTAGTGGGAAAGTTTTATTATTATTCACATAACTTTTTAGTTTTCTCTTAGTCTATTTCGTGTTTTCTCCCTCTGTCTCTCCACTCCAACGACGAATGTTTCACCTCACTCAATTTTCAGGTAAGCCCTCCCCCCCCCCCCCCTCTCCCCCCCACTCTCTCTCTCTCTCACTCCTTTTTCGATTTTGATTTTTCAAAACTTAGGGATTCTGCTATTTCAAACCCTAGGTTTGAAAAAATTATTGTTGTTCTCTTGTGCATGTATAGTCTAATTAAACCTAAATCTTTATTTATTTCGTCTTATAAACAATGAATTTGTTAAAAGACAATATTGAGCTCGTTTATTTTTATTTAGTTTGGTCTATTTTTCAGATCTGTTTTTAAAAAAAATGGATTGGTGCTATGTATTTACACATTTTCTTCACAAACATGGAGAAATTAGAAAGATTTCTAAGTTGCCCATGTCAAAATAAGGAATATTTTCCTCCTTGAGAACTGTAAAATAATGTAGTCTTTATTTAAAAGTAGCTACAGATTTAACAATGCAAGCATAATCCTGCTAGGACCGCAGACAAACACCTTCTAAAACTAGAGTTTCCTTGAATTATGCCATATTTTTTATGATATAGTTACTAAAGTAATGTCTAAGTTTAGATTGGAATATCTTTTGGAATATTTTTCAGATTCTTTTAAAAGTATATGAATGAGGGTGGGTTTGAGTTTGTTCACAGTAATCTAAAAATATAGCTTTTAATTGAATTAAAAAAGGAAAAAAGAAAAAGAGTAGTTACTAATATTTTTCAGAATTAAAGAGGAGAAATTAATGAGTTCATTGCTTATTTCATTAGGTGCTAGAATGTGTCTATTTGAGAATGATTTTATCATTTGAGTTCTTGTCGTAGCTTAACATTTCCATTTGATTTTTTTTGTTTATAGGTGTTTGGTTCTTTAAAAGTTGAAGATGATAGAATCTAATTGAGAGCAGATGCCAGTGATGCCTATTAGTTGGCTTATGGGTATTGATTTTTACAAAAGAGATGATGTAGTAATTTTTTTCCATTAGAAGTACTGATACATTGTCTATATGCGAGTAAGTTTCATACATTAGATATTTTTGAAACATATTAAAATGATTAAGTCTAGCCAGACTGCTAAGTCTTTTATCCTTCCATGTGTTTCACTTTAAAGTTTGAGAAACAAAGATACTTACTTGCATAAATTTTCTTTAATAAAGTTTACTTTTATAATAATTATATTTTTTTACAAGATACTTTCAAACGAAGCTTGGAGGAGTTCATTAAAAATCAGTCGATTGATGAAAACTATGGAATACTTGTCACTAGTGATGTTAAAAGTCTCAAGCTCAGATAAATTTCCTCCTAGCATTTGGTGCATTTCTTGTGCCCTGTTCTCCAGCATCTGATGATAACTAAGGATTAGTTTCTTTTATTAGTTTGTCTTGGATCGTAGCTGGATGTTGAACATTGAATGCTGGATTTTTTGAATTTTTGTTCTACTTTCTGTTTAGTTGGATATTGTTTATGAAATGGATTGAATTAGGTTTATTTTATGAAATGAATTGGATTGCATGTTGAATTTGGTATTTGAATTCTTAATTGTATTTAGTTTTGTATTTTTGACTGTACTTTCTGTTTGGCAGGTGTTGTAGTTCTAAAAACAAATTTGGCCATGAAAATATTTTTCAGATTTACCACGGATTTTCCACTATCTCCGTGGGAATTTTGTGCATATTATTTCAAGAATTTTAATATTTCCCATTGATGTTTTTGGGAATATTCAAATGTTTATTTCAGGTTACGAATATTTTCCACTACTTCTATGTGTCAAATAAAATAATATCTAAATTATTTTTAATACATCCCACATATTTGGTGGGAAACTTAAGAAAATTAAATTATTATATTATCTTACTTTTCCCACGATGTTCGTGGAAAAATACATTATGTGACCCCACCAAGTTCTCGTGAAGCCCTCAGTGGGAAACTCCCTGGAAATTACCCACGAATGTCCTGCGAAACTATTTTTCCACCAGCCATATTTCCACTGAGCGTCTCCCCTGGGAATGTCATGGGAATATTGAAATTTCACACAGATTTCCAACCGATTCTTCCGTGGGAAAAGTTTATATTTCTAGTAGTGAGGTTACATTGTAATTTGGCATCCCAAACTTTATATATGATCATTATGTGATGACTCGATAGATCATTTATAGTTTTACCTCTTATTTCGGTGTTCCGAGACCTCAAACAGCTATATTTAATATTTCTTGATTTATGTGTGCCATGTCCTTTCTCTGGAAGGTTTATATGAGAAAATTGAAAAATATGAAATCGTGCCTTAAAATTTATTTGAGTTGACTACAGTCAATATTTTTTGTAAACGGATCTGTATAAGTATTTTGACGGTCCCGGTGGGTCCGTATCTTGATTTGGGACTTGGGCTTATGCCTTGAATTGAATTCTGAAGTCCCTAACTTGAATTAACGCAATTTGTTGAAAACTAGAAGTTTAAAGGTTTAAAGAATTTCTAAGTTTGACCGTAGTTTTACTTTGTTGTTACCGGGTTCGAATTTTGGTTCCGGAACCTGGTATAAGTTCATTACAGTAATTATGACTTGTCTGCAATTTTTGGTGGAAAAAACAGTTGATTTGACGTGATTCGGACGCCCGATTGAGAAATTAAAAGTTCTTAAGTTTCATTGAAATTTTTATTCATTTTGGTGTCTGATTCGTAGTTCTACCTGTTATTTTGGTTTGGAGACCCGAGGGCTCGGGTGAGTTTCGAATAGGCTATGAATGGTTTGAACTTCGGAAAATTTCTGGTTTTGGGCTTCTGCTGTCATTTGGTGCTTTCTTCTTCGCGATCGCAAAGATACTCCCACGATCGCGAAGAGTAATCTAGGTTGGGGAGGCATTTCTTCATCGCAAACGCGATGGCTAGTATGGGAAAACGAAGCTTAAGGGGGTTTTCCTTCGCGAACGCGGGCAGCCTTTCGCGAACACGTAGTGTTGAGGGACCTGAGTAGGGGGATCTGTGGTTTGCTCTACGCGAACGCAAACCTTGTCTCGCGAACGCGAAGGCCTGGGGGGAGAAGCCTTAGCGAATGCGTGAGGAAACGTCCGAACGCATAGGCCATTTGGGCCGTTGTAAATCGAGAACGCGGCAGGCCTTTCGCGAATGCGAAGAAGGCCTGTCGCCGAGACCATCATCATTTTATTACCCATTTTCACCCATTTTCACCATCTTTTTATTAGTCGAACTAGAGGCAATTTGGAGGAGAAATTTCATCACGCTTTCATAGATTTGTGTACTTTAACTTATTTTCTTCAATTTCCACCATCACCCACTAATTTCTAGCCTTAATCTATGCTGTTTCATGGTAGAAACTTAGGGATTTGGGATGAATCAGGGGTATTTTGTAAATTTGAGGCCGAATTTTGAAACTAATTACATACTCAGGCTCAGGGGTGAATGTGTAAATGGGTTTTGGTCTGAATCTCGGGTTTTGACCAAGCAAGCCCGGGGTTGACATTTATTGACTTTTTGGAAAAAAGTATAAATATCTTAAATTTATGTATTGTAATTATTTTCCTAGCATTATTTGATATTATTGAGTAGATTTTTGTTAGATTCGATTGGTTTGGAGGCGGATTTTAGAGGAAAGGCCTTGGTAGAGCTTTGATTTGCTTGTGGAGTGAGGTAAGTGTTGGGTCTGACCTTGATTTGAGGGAATTAAGAACCCTTGAGCTCTATGCTATATGAATTATATGTGTAGGGGCGTATATGCGAGGTGACGAGAGTATATATGCCATCAAATTACTTGTTTTCATACTTTCCCGTATTTCATTAATTATTTTATTCCATATCTTAACTATTACATGCTTTAATTGCTTCCTATGCCTTAATTTGCTACTTGTCATGTATTATTCTCATATTAAAATGTTAGTTTCTCCCCATGCTTCCATGGTTAATTGCTACTTGTCTTAATTGCCTTACTTGTGCACTTTAACTGTCATATATTCGGCTTGTCTTGTTGCTTAGTATAAATTGTAGCACTTCTTGATTTGCTACTAGATGTCCTTTATGGCTTTGCTTTCATATTTCTTATTTGTAGAGTTTCTTCTGAATTGAGTTGCCGAATTTATTACATTTATTAATTTTTATTTATGGATCGGGTTGCACGTCGCAACATATGGAATAAGGGAGGATTGATATTGATATGGTGGGATCGGGTTGCGTGCCGCAACAGGTGAAATAAGAGAGGAATGATATGGTAAAATAAGGGAGGATTGTGATATTGACTCTGATTATATGGTGGTATCGAGTTGCGCGCCTCAACGGATTTTACTTATTATTATTGTTATTGATATGGTGAAATAAGGGAGGATTGTGTTTGTACGATGGGATGGGGGTGCACGCCGTAATGGATTGTGTGTTTTGTATTCCTTGTTGTATTGTGCTGGCTTTAATGCTTTTATACGAGATTATGAGTACTAGTGTTTCCTATTTTACCGATTTCAAGGATTGAGTTTAATTTCATAGATTAACTTCTTTATTTCCTGTATTTCATTTCCTGTCATCATTGTTATACTGCGTACATGTTATTGTAAGTGACCCGCCTTAGCCTTGTCACTATTTCGTCGAGGTTAGGCTCGACACTTACAAAGTACATGGGGTCGGTTGTACTCATACTGCACTCTGCACTTCTTGTGCAGATTTTGGAGTCGGTCCCAACGACGGTCCGTAGATTGCTCGAATTGACCATCGGACGAAGACTTGAGGAACAACTGCTCGTCGTTCGTAGCCATGAAGTCCCCTTCCACCTTATCCTAGATATTTATTTCTTTTTAAGACAGTTTTACTTTCATTCAGACCATTATTT
Organism: Nicotiana tomentosiformis; assembly: GCF_000390325.3. Lineage (NCBI taxonomy): Eukaryota > Viridiplantae > Streptophyta > Magnoliopsida > Solanales > Solanaceae > Nicotiana > Nicotiana tomentosiformis. The sequence continues at coordinate 113,478,406 of NC_090820.1, forward strand.
GTATTATTTCTCGTCGCTCGTGCACTTGTGACACAAGATCGAGGGTTGTATATACATATTGCGGTTGTTATGACTGTTCGCACTTTATTTCAGATTTATTTCAGTTATTTCGGCTTCTTGATTATTATTTAATTTGAACTATTAAAAATGGATAAAAATTATTCTAACGTTGGCTTACCTGACAAGTGAAATGTTAGGCGCCATCACGGTCCCGAGAGTGGGAATTCCTGGTCGTGACACATTGATTTGAAATTAATGTTAATTGTCCTAATCAAAATTCACATGATACACAAAAGTAGTTCCGGGAGAAGGGAAGGGTTGGTCATGGATTATTTTGGAGGCTACTTTCTAATAACTGGTTCTCCATTAACAATAATGTATGCAAACATAAATTCTTCAAGTCTGGAAGAGGTATCAAAGAGATCCTCTTTTTCTTTTCTTTTTGTATTGTAACGACTTGATCGGTCGTTTATGCATTTGAAACCCGTTCTCCAATATGATATTCCACATATGTGTATTTGATATTTTATGACTTGCGGGGATGAGTGGTTTGGCTTTCATGGGGTTCCCGAATTGGAATACTTAGTTTCATTTTTTGAAATATTAAGTTGAAAACGTTGATCAAGGTTTGACATTTATATAAACAACCTCGGATTAGTGATCTTATTGTTCGAATAAGTTCGTATGGTAATTTTGGACTTAGGCATATGTTCAAATTTGGATTTGGAGGTTCCTAGAAGATTTTGAGCTTATTTGCCGAAAGTTGGCAATTTGAAGTATTTGAGAGTTCTTAAGTTTGATCAATAGTTGACCGTGATGATATCGTATTCCGATTGTTGTTTCAAAATTTAGATTAGGTTTATTTTTTTATTTGAATTAAAATCTAACAGTTTGGGTGTGATCCGGATTGTTTAGGCTTGAATCGAATGCTTGCTTGGAATTTGGAATTTCTTCAACTTAAGAGAAGTTCAATTTGTGGTTTGATCCTTCATTCATAGTTGTGACATTATCGTCTATGTTTGGAAGCTTGGATAGGTCCGGTTAGTATTTATTGACTTATTGGTATGATTGGACGGGGTCTCAGGTGGCTCGGGTGAGTATCGGACCACCCAGAGCATTTTTGTGTTGCAGATTTTTGCTGGTGTGAAATTCTTTATCGCTATCGTGGAGTGCATTTTGGAGCTGGGGGTAGTTTCTCTCAGCGTTCGTGTCACGACCCAAAATCCCACCACAGGCGTCGTGATGGCACCTAGTCTCTAAGACTAGGTAAGCCGATTTCTATTACATTTTGAAGCCATTTTTTGTTTTGAATTAAAATCTAACAGCGGAAATAATTACAATACACAACCTCCCAAGACTGGTAGTACTGAGTCCCGAACTGTAACTGAATACATGGAATGATCACGAGGACCGAATATACAATATTATTTGATTACAAATAAACAGTACAATGAAATGAAAAGACTCCAAGGGACAGCGACGGCCAAGCAGCCCTACCTTGAATCCTTATGATCGCGCTTTAACTCTGCTCAAGTCCGATATCTTCAATACCTGGCTCTGCACAAACATGTGCAGAAGTGTAGTATGAGTACGCCACGGTCGGTACCCAGTATGTATCAAGACTAACCTCAATGGAGTAGAGACGAGGTACAGTCAAGACACTCACTAGTCTAATAACCCGTGCAATATAATATACAAAATAATAGGAAACAAATAACAATAAAGGCAACATAAAACAACCGGTGATATCGGACTTAAATCAAGTTCAACATTGATAAATACATTTACACCCACTTAAATCAAGTTCTTCAATTAACTATCTTTCACACATAATTCTTACGAATAAAACTCTTTTTCAAATATAATTTTCTCAAATAAACATCTTTCGAATATAAAATTCTTTTAATAAATATCTTCAAATATAATTCTTTTATATAATTCTTTTTGAATAAAAATCCTTCCAATTAAATATTTTGAATATAATTCTTTCCATTAAAACTCACCATGTGACACCTCATTTCAAAATCATAAAAATACGGGTCTCAACCCATTTTCATATTTTTCGTAAACACGAGTCTCAACCCATTTTTAATGTTTCCACGGCACCTCATGCCCATAATTAAACCATCATATTTCACCGGCACCTCGTGCCCTCATTTCATATCACAACTGCACGGACAACTCACGTGCCAAATATCATTATCATTTCATCACAGCACCTTGTGCCCACATTTCATATCTCAATTGCACGGACAATTCACGTGCCAAATATTCTCATTATTTACTCATGGCACCTTGTGCCCACATTTCATTTTATAATTCGCCTGGCCATAGCCACAGGCTCTCAATTTCAACATAAATTAGATTGTTATCTATTTACCAACAACAAGATAAATTGCACAAGGTATAAAATAAAAATAAGAAAAATTATAACATTACATAAAAATCATCAACACCACAACCCTACATCATCATATATCATCCCTGACAATAGCCACCCTTATCGCTCCTATTGCCACCTTTATCACTCCTATAGCCACCCTTATCGCTCTGCCCAGACAATATCAATAGCCACCCTTATCGCTCATATTGCCACCCTTATCACTCATATAGCCACCCTTATCGCTCCGCCCAGACAACATCAATAGCCACCCTTATCGCTCCACCCAGACAATATTCCAACAAACACAACAACAGTGAAATACCACCCTTATAACCACATAATATCAACGGTAAAATGCTACCCTTATCTCCCCTAAATAACAACTCACACAACACAACAATTTACATGGAAAATTATCACAGCAACATAACAAAAAGCAATTCATATCACAATTTGCCCAATGGCCATAACCAAATTCCAAAGCTACAACCAAGTCAATTGATTTCACAACAAATAGCCAAATGCTCCACACAATGAGTACAATACCCAAAAACAATCAAATAGAGATAGAAATTACTCAACATAAAGCAAAGTCTTCATAAAAATTAAATTTTCAATAATTGTATAAACACCTCTTCTTAAGCTCATTTAATTAATTATTTGCAGAGGGAAAAATCCAAAATGAAATTAAATTCCAATAATTATCAAACAGTAAATTCACGAAATTGCATAATAATTAAATATCAATCGCATCACATTGTCATGTAACAACAGAGTCAACAACAAGGATTTAGGCATGACAAGTAGATGATTAAATACATGCCAACATTTATCCAATTTACTACACAATATGCTCTAGACTTTAACTCAATAAAAATTGCACATATAAACCAAGTACGTACTCGTCACCTCACGTACATGATTTTCAATTACACAAATTATACATAAGACTCAATGCCTAAGGGAAAATTCCCCCACTCGAGGTTAAGCAAGACACTTACCTCTTTGAAGTTATGCTGATATTCCAAAATCGCCTTCTTCCTTGAATTCACCTCCGTACCGCTCAAATCTATCCAAATTAATTGTATTACTTCATTAAAATTCATTGGAAATAATTTCGGATAATAATACGTGGACTTAAAATTTTAATTCTTGGCCGCGTTTGCGAAGGCTTGCCCATTTACTTCTTCACATTCACGTCCCCTGCTTCGCGTTCGCAAAGGCCAAACCAACAGCCCCTCAAATTCCTCTTCGCGAACGTGGAACTCCTTTCGCGTTCGCGAAGAAGGAAACGAGATGACAAAAAACAGCAATTCAAAATAGAAGAAAATGGCCCGTAGCCCATCTGAAACACACCCGAGGCCCCCGAGACCCCGTCTAAACATACCAACAAGTTTCATAACCTATCACGGAATCGCTTGAGGTTTCAAATCATATCAAATAACGCCGAAAATACAAATCGCACCACGAATCGAACTTATGAACTTCCAAAACTTTCAACTTCTAAAACTCGTGCCGAAACCTATCAAACCAACCCGGAATGACGTCAAATTTTGTAGGAAAGTCCCAAATAACATAACGGAGCTGTTCCAACTCAGAATCGCATTTCGACCCCGATATCAAAAGTCACCCCCCGATCAAACTTCCCAAAAATTCGACTTTCGCCATTTCAAGCCTAAATTGGCTACAGACCTCAGATTCACAGTCCGGACACGCTCCTAAGTCCAAAATCACCCAACGGAGCTAACGGAATCGACATAACTCTTTTCCAGAGTCGTTTTCACACAGTTTTGACTACGGTCAAAATCCTAAGACTTAAGCTTCCGTCTTAGGGACTAAGTATCCCAAATCACTCTGAATCATCCGTAAATCAAACTCGACCACAAACGCGGGTCATAATACATATTGCGAGGCTGCTCAAGACCTTAAGTCACTTAACAGTGCGTAAATTCTTAAAACGACAAGTCGGGTCATTACATTCTCCACCTCTTAAACAAATGTTCGTCCTTGAACGTACTAATAATTATTCTGAGGTTACCAAAATTGATGATTTTACTTTTACACATATACTCACGGTTGATTCCACGCTACCACATTTGAGATAAGCATGACAATATCATCTCATTTGAGATTATTTCTTTTATCCATACTTGAAAACTTTAAGGCCATTTTCTTACGCTCAAATATTTTCAAAAGGCCTGATTTCTCACAACAACGCACAGTATTAGTCTCAACTGGCTATGGCAACTCGAGCCTATGCACACAGTGTTGGAGTAATTCAAAACTTTCTCTGGGGTGCTACATTATTACCCGATTAGGATCATTCACCCTCAAACACATAACATATTTATCTCTTCTTTTGAAATTCTCAATCTTTCAAATTTTACTAACTCCCAAATTTTCAAAAATTTCGGGAGAGTCTCCCCTGTAATTGGGCCTATCCACCTGCCATAGTAACACCAAAACAACTCCTAACAACACATCCACAACCCAACAAAATACCACAAGGTATATATCAATAACACCAATCTCAGCATTACAAGCACTGCATTATCATAATGATATCAGGACATGAAGCACATCATATGTATGCTCATCACCACATATCTGGTCTTAAAAGCTGTTCATAATTAATTCCAGCATCATCAATTAATCTCATATTATCCACCACCTCATTTCGAATTTTCACAACACTCATAACAGAATGTGAGGCATGAAGACCTCATGATTACTTACTCGGATTAATGAGTCACATTTAACGCCACCTGGGCACTCACCTCATAAGCTAAAACTCAATACTTACAGCACGAAAATGGCTGAATATGAATAGAACAATATACAAGAATTATCAAATAAGCCTAACAGGCATGACTCCCTATTAATACTATTATACGAATTAAATTTCACAAAGGGAAAATTTTAAACTCATAAATAATTCACCACAAGGACCTCGTCCTTACATAACTTCCACCGCGGCTTGCTGCCCGGTTTAAATATTTCACATCATGTATAAAATGCGAGGATCTCGTCCTCAACTCCGAATCACAAGTATTTTGCACATTGTGCCAACTGAAATTTTTAATTTCTTTTCTTTCATCTTTTCAATAAATTTCGTAAATATTTTTCATAACACATAACGAACCCTCATACCGGTAGGGAATATAATTCATAAAAATTAGAATCAATTATTCAGACACACATTAAACCCATTGTAATGAATAATAAAAATTACTTTTGGACTTATAGCCCTCAATGGTGTACAGAAATAAAATAACAGACACAGGCTCACATCTTTAAATCTCCCAACTGGGAGAAACATATAAGTGGGTCATAAATTTATGAAGCTCACCCATAAGTGGAGCATAATAGGAGGACTCACCTCAATATTCAGAACCGAATAAAATTAAGGAAAATATCCTTTTATAATAAAATCAGGACCGTACCTGTAACAACACCATCTGGTGTTTTGTCCTCAGCTAAATCATAGTGATTAAATCCACGGGTCGGGCCTCCACCTCTTAAGTGCTCACTACCCGCATGTCCTCCACCTCTAGTTGACTGTGTACGTGGAGTATCGACTGGAATAAAGCTTGTAGCTGGAGTGTTCTGATGAAATCCACCCCTCCCAAGTCTGGGACAATCTCTCATGATATGCCTAGTATCACCACACTCATAAAAACCCCTCTGAGGTCGCGGCTGCTCGTACTGAGTCTGTGTCAGATAACTGAAATAACCACTGTAAGAATCTCGTGTTGGCGGTGCACTGTAAACTGGAGCACTCCGAGTAATCTGATGTGCGGACTGAGCTGACCGACTACTCGAGCCTCCGCTATAATGGGTTCTAGCTGAAGAGTAAAACCCACTGAATCCTCCAGACCTTTGAGACCTTTTGGCCTCCTTAGACTCCCTTTCCTCGCCTAAAACACCCTCAATATTCCTTGCAATCTCCACTACTTTTGAAATGGAGCATCAGTTTGCAACTCTCGAGCCATGCATATTTTTATATCATAATCGAGACCCTCAATGAATCTGCGGACTCGCTCTCTAATTGTAGAAACCAAAGTAGGTGCATGACGGGCAAACTCACTGAACCTAATAACATATTCTGACACTGTCATAGTGCCCTGACACAACCGTTCAAACTCTATGCGCCACATATCTCTGAAAGTCTGGGGAACAAACTCTTTCAAGAACATTTCCGAAAATTGAGCCCAAGTTGGTGGTGTGGCATCGACTGGTCTACCTTCTTCATAGATTTTCCACCACCGATACGCTGTGCCTGACAGTTGAAATGTAGTAAAGGCAACTCCGCTCACCTCCATAGTACCCATGGTACGAAGAATACAGTGACAATTTTCTAGAAATTCCTGGGCATCCTCTGTAGTTGTGCCACTGAAAGGAGGTGGACTATACCTCTTAAACCTTTCAAGTCTCTTTTGTTCTTCTTCTGATGCCTCGGGCTTGACCTCAGGCCTAACCGGAATAATAGGTTGTACCGGTACTACACCTGAAACCTGACCAACGTGAATCTGTTGCTCTGGAGTTGTGGTAGGAGTCTGAGCTACTCCCCCAATTTGTGAAATATTTGGTGCAACAAAGATCAATCCCGCCTGAGTTAATGTACCAAACATACTCAGGAACTGTACTAAAGTCTCTTGAAGTCCGGGAGTAACAACACGTGCTTCTGGTACCTGTCCCCCAACTGGAGCTACTAGTGGCTCCTCAACTGTTGTTCTGACAAGTGCTCTAGTCGCAGCACGTGCCCTTCCTTGACCTCTACCTCGGCCCCAACCTCTTGCAGCCCTAGAAGTATGTGCGGATGCCTGCTTAGCTAACCCAGTAGCACGTGTCCTCACCATCTGTGAGATAATGGAGATACAAAGTTTCAAATTCCAAATTCAACAAATTCCGCACGACAGGAATGAAAGAAATGGAAATTTCCTAACAGTTCTGTAGCCTCACGAAGATAAGTATAGACGTCTCTGTACCGATCCGCAAGACTCTACTACACTCGTTCGTGACTCGTAGAACATATGAACCTAGAGATCTGAAACCAACTTATCACGACCCAAAATCCCACTACAGGCGTCGTGATGGCACCTAGTCTCTAAGACTAGGTAAGCCGATTTCTATTACATTTTGAAGCTATTTTTTTTGAATTAAAATCTAACAGCGGAAATAATTACAATACACAACCTCCCATGACTGGTAGTACTGAGTGACGAAATCTAACTGAATACATGGAATGATCACGAGGACCGAATATATAATACTGTTTGATTACAAATTAACAGTACAATGAAATGAAAAGACTCCAAGGGACTGCTACGGCCAAGCAGCTCTACCTTGAATCTTTATGATCGCGCTTTAACTCTGCTCAAATCCGATATCTTCAATATCTGGCTCTGCACAAAAATATGCAGAAGTGTAGTATGAGTACGCTACGGTCGGTACCCAGTAAGTATCAAGACTAACCTCAATGGAGTAGAGACGAGGTACAGTCAAGACACTCACTAGTCTAATAACCTGTGCAATAAAATATACAAAATAATAGAAAATAAATAACAATAAAGGCAACATAAAACAACCAGTAATGTGCACAGTAAGATAATAAAATCACCATTAATATCGTTCAACAATTGATAAATACATTTACACCCACTTTTCGAATATAAAATTCTTTCAATAAATATCTTCAAATATAATTCTTTCATATAATACTTTTTGAATAAAAATCCTTCCAATTAAATATTTTGAATATAATTCTTACAACTAAAAGTCACCATGTGACACCTCATTTCAAAATCATAAAAATACGGGTCTCGGCCCATTTTTATATTTTTCGTAAACACAGGTCTAAACCCATTTTTAATGTTTCCACGGCACCTCGTCCCCATAATAAAATCATCATATTTCACCGGCACCTCGTGCCCTCATTTCATATCACAACTGCACGGACAATTCACGTGCCAAATATCATTATCATTTCATCACAGCACCTCGTGCCCACATTTCATATCTCAATTGCACGGACAACTCACGTGCCAAATATCATTATCATTTCATCACAACACCTCGTGCCCACATTTCATATCTCAATTGCTCGGACAATTCAGGTGTCAAATATCCTCATTATTTACTCACGGCTCTTCGTGCCCACATTTCATTTTATAATTCACCTGGCCATAGCCACATGCTTTCAATTTCAAACATAAATCCGATTGTTACCAATTTACCAACAACATGACAAATTGCACAAGGTATAAAATAAAAACAAGAAAAATCACAACGTTATATAAAAATCATCAACACCACAACCCCACATCATCATATATCGTCCCTGACAATAGCCACCCTTATCGCTCCTTTTGCCACCCTTATCGCTCCTATTGCCACCCTTATCGCTCTGCCCATACAATATCAATAGCCACCCTTATCGCTCCTATTGCCACCCTTATCACTCCTATAGCCTCCCTTATCACTCCGTCCAGACAATATCAATAGCCACCCTTATCGCTCCTATAGCCACCCTTATCGCTCCACCCAGACAATATTCCAACAAACACAACAACAGTGAAATGCCACCCTTATAACCACATAATATCAACGGTAAAATTTCACCCCTATCTCCCCAAAATAACAACTCACACAACACAATAATTTATACGGAAAATTATCGGAGCAACATAACAGAAATCAATCCATATCACAATTTGTCCAATGGCCACAACCAAATTCCAAAGCTACAACCAAGTCAATTAATTTCACAAGAAATAGCCAAATGCTCCAAACAATGTGTACAAAACCCAAAAATAATCAAATAGAGATAAAAATTACTCAACATAAAGCAAAGTCTTCATAAAAATTAAATTTTCAATAATTGTATAAACACCTCCTCTTAAGCTCATTTAATTAATTATTTGTAGAGGAAAAAATCCAAAATGAAATTAAATTCCAATAATTATCAAACAGTAAATTCACGAAATTGCATAATAATTAAATAACAATCGCATCACATTATCATATAACAACAGAGTCAACAACAAAGATTTAGGCCCGACAAGTAGATGATTAAATACATGCCAACAATTATCCAATTTACTACACAATATGCTCTAGACTTTGACTCAATAAAAATTGCACATATAAACCAAGTACGTACTCGTCACCTCACGTACATGGTTTTCAATTACACAAATTGTACATAAGACTCAATGCCTAAGGGGAAATTCCCCCACTCGAGGTTAAGCAAGACACTTACCTCTTTGAAGTTATGCCGATATTCGAAAATCTCCTTATTGCTTGAATTGACCTCCGGACCGCTCAAATCTATCCAAATTAATTGTATAATCTCATGAAAATTTATCGAAAATAATTCCGGATAAAAATACGTCGACTTAAAATTTTATTCCAAAAAGTCAACAAAAGTCAACGCGGGACCCGCCTCTCGGAACGTGATATAATTTTTATGAAATCCGAACACCCATTCCGATAGGAGTTCAAACATACCAATTTTATCGTATTCCAATAATAACCCGACTTCCAAATCTTAAATTTTTATTTTTGGAAAATGTTACAAAATTCTTGATTTTTCCTCAATTAAATCCGAATTAAATGATGGATTCAAAGACATAATCATTGAAATTAATCAAAACTGGATAAGAATCACTTACCCCAAACACCCACGCAAGAATCTCTCCAAAAATCGCCTTCTACCGAGCTCCAAATATGATTTTGAGTTATGAACTCAAACCCCCATTTTTGGGACTTTTAATTCTACCCAGATAGGCCTTCTTCGCGTTCGCGACCATTGCTTGGCGTTCGCGAAGTCCAAAACCCAACTGCCTCAAATCCTTCATCGCGTTCGCGACCTCCTCGTCGTGTTCGCGACCTCCTCGTCGCATTCGCGAAGGCCAACTATTTCTGCCCCATCATTTCCTCTTCGCGTTCGCGATGACCAGCTGACCAACTCCTTCGCGTTCGCGTTTCACTCTTCGCGTTCGCGAAGGCCAAACGACCTCAGGCCCCAATCTTCCTTTCTTCTTCGCGTTGCCTTGGCCGCGTTCGCGAAGGCTTGCCCATTTCCTTCTTCGTGTTCGTGTCCCCTGCTTCGCGTTTGCGAAGGACAAACCAACAGCCCTCAAATTCCTCTTCGCGAACGTGGGACTCCCTTCGCGTTGGCGAAGAAGGAAACCAGGTGACAAAACATAACAGTTCAAAATAGAAGAAAATGGCCTATAGCCCATCCGAAACACACCTGAGTCCCCCGGGACCCCGTCTAAACATACCGACAAGTTCCATAACCTATCATGGACACGCTCGAGGTTTCAAATCACATCAAATAATGCCGAAAATACAAATCGCACTACGAATCAAACTTATGAACTTCCAAAACTTCCAACTTTTAAAACTCGTGCCGAAACCTATCAAACCAACACGGAATGATGTCAAATTTTGCAGGCAAGTCTCAAATAACATAACAGATTTGTTCCAACTCTCAGAATCGCATTCTGACCCCAATATCAAAAAGTCAATCCCCCGGTCAAACTTTTCAAAAATTCGACTTTCGCCATTTCAAGCCTTAATTGGCTACAGACCTCAGATTCATAGTCTGAACACGTTCCTTAGTCCAAAATTACCTAACGGAGCTAATATAACCGACATAACTCTATTCCGGAGTCGTTTTCACACAGTTCTGACTACGGTCAAAAACTTAAGACTTAAGCTTCTGTCTTATGGACTAAGTGTCCCAAATTACTCCGAATCATCCGTAAATCAAACTTGATCACACACACGGGTCATAATACATATTGCGAGGTTGCTCAAGACCTTAAGTCACTGAACTGGGCGTAAATTTTTAAAATGACAAGTCGGATTGTTATATTTCGTGTAAGGGGTCTCGCCTTCATGAAGAAAGAACTGGGAGCTTGAGGAAAGCCTTCCAGTTCGCGAAAGGCAGGTCGCATTTGCGGAGTGTCTGTCCAGGTGAGTATTCGCGTTCGCATGAGTGTCGTCACATTTGTGAAGGAGATTGGGCGGAAGGGTTAGCATTCGCGGGGGTGATGTCATGTTCGCGGAGTGCACTGTTGGCAGAATCAGATTTTATGCTTCGCGAATGTGAGGCATGTGTCGCGTTTGTGAAAAGTACCCCTGGTAGTACATTTAAGTGAAGATTTCGGGGGGTTTTTACTCATTCGCTCATACTTTGTACCCTAGACCTGGTGATGGGCTATTTTTGTTGGATATTTTCATACAATACTTTAAATAATTTTTATCTATTTATGGTATTATTTCAAGAATTTACATGGATTATTAATCTCTAAAACATGAAATTTTGAGGTACATTTCGGAGTTTTCCTACAACTTAAGATAGTGGAAGTTGAGGTTTTTAGCGATGATTTTGACTTGGATTTAAAAACCAAATACATATTTGGACACGTAGCGTTATAGGTAGTCAGGATCTACCCCTTGACTGGAGTTTTGACCATGTGGGCCTGAGTTGAATTTTGTTGACTTTTTAAAAATTGATTAAAGATTGAAGCTTTATTGTGTGGAATTGATTCCTATAGCTTTTTTTGACGTTATTGAGTTATTTTTTGCTAGATTCTAGCAGGTTGGAGGTGATTTCAAAGGGGAAATTTTTTTTAAAGTATTTATTTTTCTCGTTTGAGGTAAGTATCTTGCCTAATCTTGTTGTGAGGGAATACCACTTAGAATGTGGCCTTATTTGGAAGACTTGAATGTGTGAAAAAGCAACGTATATGAGAGGTGATGAGCGTATATATGGGTGCTATGTATGATTTCAATCGAATTAAACTTTAGGCTTCTATTATGCCTTGTTCAGACTGTGTACTTTCTATGGTTCATGTTTAATTATTTTTATTACAATGTGTGTTGCACCCTATTTTGTACTAGTAAAAATAAAATGTAATTGGTTCATCTGAAGTTGATAGAAGAGAGTCGCCACCTAATATTTTAAGGTATATTAGGTCACCTATGAGTTTAAAAAATCATTATCCTAATGGTCCGCTAACCGGTAAGATTTGGGTACGGGTTCTAGTTATTCTAAGGGGAAGGTGTTAGGCACCCCTCCAAATCTATCTGAGGTAGCTCCTTAGGTTTAGGCTATGTTGGAGGAAAGAAATGTCTATATTCTGCTTAGTCATGTTTTTTAAAGTCTGTGAAAATACCCTAAAGTTCACTACTGAAGAGAATGGGCCGTGTATGTATTTTGAAAAGAAATCATAAGTTTTTGGTTTTGTTAGGAATCTCCCTTTAAGATATGCATGCATATTTATTACTTTGAAAAATAAACTAGATAAACTTTATTTTCGATAAAAAAATATTTTAAGAAATCTTTTAATTGAAAGAAAGTTATGTACTTTGAAAAATGTGGTTATTCATATGTAACTTAGTAGAATAAGAGAACTATCTGAAAATATACCTTATAAATTTCAATCGAAACCTTGATTTTGAAACTCGTTGAGGTCCGTTGGTTTATAAAAATTGGCTGTATTTGATTTTCTTTCTTGAAACACCTTAGTAATTTTTCGCAGTTCTGATTTTCCAAAGAGGATCTGTTTTGCATTTGAATCTGTCAAAGTCCAAACTTATCCAAAGTTGTTAGTGATAACGAGATAAAGTCTTTCATTTGTATTGAAAAATGAATTTGAAATTAATAAGTGACCGAATGTTAAAAGGTTTAAAGTGCAGAATTTCTGATTTTGATTCTTTTACATATAGGTGATAGTTTTCCTACGTCTCTAAAGAAAAATAATATTAAAGATATCCAATAATAAAATTAGTCATTCAGGGATACATGTATATGAGATAACAAATAGCAGCGAATAGAGTCAAAAAATAAATAAGGGAAAAAGGCTGGACTTTTGGCGTTTTGGGTTTGGTAAGCTTAACCAGGCCCAATGGCACTTGGACTATGCGACAGACTCCTATGCACGAAAGGGGAGTGGGTTGGACTAGATATTGGGCCTGGATTCCCAATGGAACTTAGTAGGCCCAAGTCGAGACATGCACACAAATAAAAGAAGATCATTAGTGTATATCAAATGTAAAATGAAATAAGATAGAAATTATGACAAAATAATAATAAAGAGCAAAAGAATACGATGAAACAGATTTCATTTTTGTTAATTCTATGAATATTAAATAGGAGTTAATGATTAAAGGCTTAGGATAAATTCTTGTTCATGGATAAAATACCATTGTAAAACTCTGACACTTCAGAGTTCATGAGGATCTCACGAACGCCGAGTAGTGCTTGTGTCAGAGAAGGGTACCTCATCCACAAACCAGGTTTCACACCAAAAATACCATTAACCACCTACTTCTAGTCTTCCTAAAAGGCTTAAACACAAACAATGGAACAACAGAGAAGTTTTATATTGTAAGGATATAAACAGCAGGCATAAGACTCATGATGAACCTTTTAAAAATTTAAACACAAAGAGATTCCACAATGGTGAGCAAATCGTATTCCGCGGTACAGGGAACAAACAAACATTGACATCGAAAACTCTTGTCAAGCATATGGTATAAGGATAGTACACTATAGTAGGTATAAGTCACCATCAGGACATAATCATACAAAATCACAGAATACAGGTAGTAGGCATGCTTTATTACTCTTGTTTTTAGGCTAAGAATTGTTAATAGGCAAGTAGTAAACACCTAGGAGTTCAGGTTGAGTCCCTACAGGAAATAGTACTATCTCGTATAAGACAATAGGTGATGGCATTCATTTTAACTTGACAAGGCAATCAGATCACAGTGAACCAACATTTGTACAGGTAGGCCATCATGACTCAAAAATCTCAACCCGTCGTAATGGCGCCTAACAGACTTGCTAGGCGAGCCGACAATCACATAACAACTAAACATTAGAATAAACATATTTTAATAAACTCAACCGTAAAAATCCCATAAATATTTAATACAAATAACTAAAATACTACTACAACTACCCTAAAATCTGATATTAACGAGTACATGAGCACTACTGTGTATCAAAACATAAACCAAATCCCTAATACAATAGTCTGAATAATAGAACAATACTAAAACAAATAAGAAAAAGAGAGTCAAGATCTGTGGACGTCAAAGCAACTACTGTGAAATATCCAAGTAGGTACTAGAACGGATCTAGAAATCACCGCATCCATATGTATGTGGATATGGACACGAAATGCAGAGTGTAGTTTAAGTAGAATCGACCCCATGTACTCAATAAGTAACAGAACTAACCTTAGGGTTGAAAGCAGTGACGAGCTCAGAAGAAGACAGTCTGAGTCCAATAATGACAACACAGGTATAATGATGGCAATAACAATAAACAACTCAAAGGAATGATCATAATCAATTTGTTCATGTTACCAGAATTTAGACATATTTTCAAGTTCAACAATTAAAGCCCAACACTGATAGGAGCATGTCAATTACAGCTAGCATGAAGAATGGTACATCTCTATGCCTACATGTCAGATATGCATGCCAAATGAATAATTTCACGGTGATATTCGCAAGTACTCACACTCTTAGAATACTCAATATGCCTGCCAAATGCCACTCAACACACACATAATCACTCAGTACTGTACGAATGCCTAGCAACAATGCCCCTCACCAAAGCACGTGTATATATCATTGTGGGAGCGCTCACTGCTGATATGTCAGACTCCAGAGGGGATAATCCTACCCAAGCACTAATATAAAGCCAATAAGGCCTGCTGCGGTGTATAATCCGATCCACATAATAATAATAATAATAATAATAATAATAATAATAATAATAATAATAATAATAATAATAATAATAATAATAATAATAATAATAATAATAATAATAATAAAGCCAATATGGCCTGCTGTAGCGTGCAACCCGATCCACAATAACACTCATAACTCGGCTCTCAAGCCTACCTCAGCCATCAATATCTCAAGTCTCAATGGTTCACAATCTCATACCACTCAGCCCAAACAATGATAACATGTGATGCAACAATGAATGATAAACATAGACGGAGACATGATATGCAAATGAAGAATCATGATTGAGTATATGATTACAATTAAAGCATATAACTCAAAACAACATAAATAACCTCATTAGGTCTGAACCGAATAAGCCCATAGCCTAAACATGATTTCTAACATGAATCATAGCTAACTACTCTAACAAGTAGGGATTACACGGATAAAACAAGATTTGATATCAACAAAATACAAACATCAACCCGAATCATGATTACCACAGTGCACGCCAACACGCCCATCTCCTAGCATGTGCGTCACTCCAATACAACACAATTAACACGTTTTTTAGGGATACTTACCCTCAATTTCAAATTTAGAAATGTTATTTACCTCAAAATACGTGAATCAATACTCCAACAAGCCCTTCCCACGCGTATCGGCCTCCAAACGACCCGAATCCAGTCACAAATAACTCAATATCAACAAATAATGCCGTAGGAAATAACTTCAAACGATAAAGTTTTGATCTTTATAAAAATCAAAAAGTCAACCCCGGGCTTGCCCTTGGGAAGCCGACAAAATTTACAAATTTCGAACACCCATTAAATTATGAGTCTAACCACACTAAAATCATCCAATTCCAAACTCAAATCAACCTTCAATTCTCCATTTTTTATTTTTGAAATGTTTCTAGAAAATCCCCAATTTCTCTACTCCAAATCAACAAATAGATAATAAAAACAAGGATAGAAAAATGATAAATGAACAAATTCGAGTTAAAAACACTTACCCCGATGCAATACGTGAAAATCCCCTCCAAAATCACCCAAAACCAAGTTCTACAACTCAAAATATGATATAATAACTCTAACCCACGAAATGGGATTTAATATAGTTTGCCCAGTTATTCCATTTACCGAACACGGAAGCTTTCTCGCGTTTGCAAAGCACAAAATACACCAGCTTCCAAAACCTCCTATGCGAACGCGATGCCCAGGTCGCGAGTGCGATGCCTCACAGTGCTACGCCTATGCGAACGCATCCCCCTATCTGCGGACGCAAAGGCTTTAGGGCTGGTGCCCAACCCGGCCTCTCTGTTCTACACCAAAGCAGCTCCACTCTCGCGATCGCGATGCAGATCCCCTCTAAACCTTCGCATATGCATTACCTTCTTCGTGAACACGAAGAACAAAACAACCTGCCACCAAATAACACTACGCGAAAGTGACCACTATGTCGTGATAGCGAGGAAGGATACACCAGACATCAGATCAGCAGTTCCTCAATACCAAAATGAAGTTGAACTTGATCTGAATCACACCTGAGGCCCCCAAGACCGTATCCAAACATACAAACAAGTCCTAATACACAATATGAACTTAGTCGAAGCCTCAAATCACATCGAACAATCACGAATTGCACCCAATTAAAGCCTAATGAAACTAAAGAGCTTCCAACTTCTAAAACCAATGCCGAACCAAATCAAATCAACTTCGAATGACCTCAAATTTTGCACAATAGTCCCAAATGACACAACAAACCGTTTCCAACTCCCGGAACAAAAATCTGAACCCGATACCAATAAAGACAATTCTCGTTCAAACCTCTCTACCTTCCAAACCTTCAACTTGATAATTGAAGCAAAAATGACCTATGGACTTCCATATCAATATTCGTACATACGCTCAAGTATAAAATCACCACACAAAACTATTGAAATAACCTAAACTCTATTCCGGAGTCGTCTACACAAAAGTCAGACTATGGTCAACTCTTTCAACTTAAGCTTCCAACCTTGGGACTAAGTGTCCCAATTCACTCAAAACGTTTCCCAAAACCAATCCAACCACCCCGGCAAAATCACATAACCACAAATGAACATAGAAGGAAGTAAATAGGGGAACGGGGCTATAATATACTAAATGACCAGCTGGGTCGTTATATCCTCCCCTCTTAAACAAATGTTCGTCCTCGAACGAGTCTAGAATCATACCTGGAGTCTCAAATAGGTGTGGATATCTCCTTCTCATCTCCCGCTCGGTCTCCTAAGTAGCTTCCTCAATTGGCTGGCTTCTCCACTGAACCTTCACCAAAGCTATATTCTTTGATCTTAACTTTCAAACCTTCCAATCCAAAATGGCCACCGGCTCCACATCATAAGTCAAATCCTCGTCTAACTAAACCGTGTTGAAATCGAAAACATGTGATAGGTCACCATAATACTTTCGGAGCATAAAACATGAAATACTGGGTGAACACCCTATAGACTAGGTGGGTGTGTACGCGACCGCTCTAATCCTCTAAAGCACCTCAAAAGGACCAATATATCGAGGGCTCAAATTTTCCTTCTTTCCGAACCCCATCACACCCTTCATGGGCGAAACTCTGAGCAAAACCTTTTACCCACCATACATGCGACATCATGAACCTTTCTATCAGCATAACTCATTTATCTGGACCGTGCTGTACAAAGCCGATCCTGAATCAACTTGACTTTCTCCAAGGCATCGCGAACCAAATCAGTACCCAACAACCTAGCCTCTCCCGACTCAAACCAACCAACTGGAGAACTACACTGCCTCCCATATAAGGCTTCATAAGGAGCCATTTGACAACTCTACTTGTAGTTGTTGTTGTAGGAAAACTAGACAAGTGGTAAGAACTAATCCCATGAACCCCCAAAATCTATAATACAGGCGAGTAGAATATCCTCCAAGATCTGAATGGTGTGCTCAGACTGCCCATCTTTCTGGGGGTGAAATGTTGTACTCAACTCAATCCACATGCCTAAAGTTTGCTACACTACTCTCCAAAACTATGATGTGAATTACGTGCCCCGGTTAGAAATAATGGACACCGGTAAACCATGAAGATGAACAATCCCACAGATATAGATCTAATCTAACTGCTCTGAATAATAGGTAGTCACAACCGGAATGAAGCGTAGGGACTTAGTCAACCAGTCCACAATCATCCAAGCTGCGTCAAATTTCTTCAAAGTTCATGGGATCCCAACAATGAAGTCCATGGTAACAAGCTCCCATTTCCACCCGGGGATCTCAAGTATTTGAAGAAAACTGCCTGGCCTTTGATGCTAGTACTTCACCTTCTGACAGTTTAAGCACCTCGCCACATACTCTAATATATCTTTCTTCATTCTTCTCCACCAATAGTGATATCTCAAATCCTAATTCATCTTCACAATATCCGGATTATTGGAATACCGCAAACTGTGAACCTCCTTAAGAATCAACTCACGTAACCCATCTATATTGGGCACACAAATCTGACCCTGCATCCTCAACACTCCATCATCTCCAATAGAAACCTCTTGGCATCATTGTGCTACATCGTGTCCTTAAGGACAAGCAAATAGGGGTCAAATACTGACGCACTCTGATACGCTCATATAAAGAAGACCGAGAAACTACGCAAGCAAGAACCTGGCTAGGCTCCAAAATATCTAACCTCACAAACTGATTGGCCAAGGATTGAACATCAAATGCTAACAGTCTCTTACCAACTGGAATATATGCAAGGCTATCCATACTCTCAGCCTTTCTGCTCAAGGAATCGATCACCATATTGGCCTTTCGGGGATGATACAAAATTGTGATAGCATAGTCTTTTAACAGCTCTAACCACCTTCGCTGCCTCAAGTTGAGATCCTTTTGCTTAAACAAGTACTGCAGACTCCGATGATTTGTGAATACCTCACAAGACACGCCGTATAGATAATATCTTCAAGTTATCAATGCGTGAACAATAATTGCCGACTCAAGTTCATGAACATGGTAGTTCTTCTCATGGGGCTTCAACTAGCGTGAAGTATAAGCAACCATCCTACCCTCCTACATTAAGACACACTCAATACCAATATGCGAAGCATCACAATAAATCGTATATGAACCTGATGCTGAAGGCAAAACTAGAACTGGAGTTGTGGTCAAGGCATCTTGAGCTTCTGAAAACTCTCCTCACACTCATCAGACCGCCTGAATGGGGAACCCTTCTGGGTCAATCTAGTCAAAGGTGCAACAATGGACGAGAAATCCTCTACAAAGCGGAGATAATACCCTGCCAAACCAAGAAAACTTCGAATCTCAGTAGCTAAAGATGGTCTGGGCCAACTCTAAACTGCCTCAATCTTCTTTGGATCTACATTGATCCCTTCACTAGACAACACATGGCCCAAGCTTCTTCTCCCTCATGGTCTGGAGTACAATCCTTAGATGCTGCTCATGCTCCTCCTGGCTGCGTGAGTACACCAATATCTCATCAATGAATGCTATGATGAAAAAATCAAGATACGACTGGAATATATTGTTAATCAAGTGAATAAAGGTTGTTGGGGAATTAATCAACCCAAAAGACATCACAAGAAACTCATAGTGACCATAGCGGGTCCTGAATGCCGTCTTCAGAATATCCAAATCCCGAATTTTCAGCTGATGATACCAGACCTCAAATCAATCTTCGAAAACACTTTAGCACCCTGAAGCTTGTCAAATAAGTTATAAATACGCGGTAGTGGGTACTTGTTCTTAATTGTAACTCTATTCATCTGTCTATAATCAATATACATCCTTATAGTACTATCCTTCTTTTTAACATACATGACCGGTACAGCCCAAGGCAACACACTAGGCATAATGAATTCCTTATCAACTAGCTCCCGAAGTTGTTCCTTCAACTCTGCTGGTGCTATAAGATATGGAGGAATAAGATGGGTCGAGTGCCCGACACCAGGTCAATACCAAAATCAATATCCCTGTGGGGTGGCATGTCTGGCAGGTCTGTAGGAAACATATATGGAAAGTCTCTCACTACCAAAAATGACTTAACGGTAGGCGTATCAACACTAACATCCCTCAAAAAGGAAAAATATTCCAAACATCCCTTCTCAATCATCTGTTGAGCCTTCAAGTACAAAATCACTCTACAAGGAACATAATCTAGGGAACCTCTCCACTCAAACCTCGGCACCCCGGCATCGCTAATGTCACGGTCTTGGCATGACAATCTAGAATAGTGTGACACAACGACAACCAATCCATGCCCAATATCATATCAAAATAAACCATGCTAAGTAGTAGAAGATTGACTCTCGTCTCATAACCCCAATAACCACCACACATGACTGATATACATAGTCCATAATAATAGAGTCACCCACAGGCATAGATACATGAACATACATAACTAAAGAAACACGAGGCATGTCCAAATAACAAGCAAAGTATGATGACACATATGAATAAGTGGATCTAGGATTAAATAATATTGAAGCATCTCTGTGGCACACTGAAACATTACCTGTGATCACAACATCGGAAGCAACTACCTCTGGCTTGGCAGGAAAAGCATAGCATCGAGCCTAACCACCACCTGATCGGCCTCCCCCTCTGGGATGACCTCGAACTGCTTGTGTCCCACCCCGAGCTGGCTGAGCGGGTGGTGTAGTAACTGGTGCAAAAGTAGTAGTCTGACCCCTCTGCTGAACTGAACCTCCGGTAAGACGAGGGCAATACCTCCTCATATGCCCCAACTCTCCACACTCGAAGCAACCTCGATCCAAAGATGGCGGCAGGGCCTGAACTAGACCTCGAGAACTAGAATAGCCACTAAAAGAACTCGGTACTGACAAACCCTAAACTGATGGATCATGGTATGAACTCTGAGTGAATGATGACTGAATCAGACGAGTACTATATGAACCATGACTAGTTGATGCTCCACGATGAACCAGATGAGCCGTCTAAGCAGACCTGTAAGGTCGACCCCTGCTGTGATGTGATTGACCTCTAAATGAGGTACCACAGAAACCACTTGAACTACAGGGCCTCTTTCCCTACCGATCCTCGCGCTCAAGTCGATGAACCGACTCCAAGTTCCTAGTAATCTTGACCACCTGGTCAAACCTAACAGCTGGCTCAGCCTCTCGAGCCAAACTGATACATAGGCTATAGTTGAGGCCATCATTGACCCTCCTGATCCTCTCCCTCTCTCTATAATAACCAACCACACTGCATGACGAGACAGATCTGCAAACCTCATCTCATACTAAGTCACTGTTATACCCTATTGGAGTAGCTGCTCAAACTACCTATGCAGCTCCTCCCAGCTAGTCTGTGGGACAAACTTCTCTAAGAAGAGAACGGAGAACTCATGCCACGTAAGTGGAGCTACGCCGCATGTCCTGCTCAACTCTTAGGCTTGCCACCATCTTTAGACTCCTTCTAGCAGTTGAAATATAGTGAATGCAACCCCATTGGTCTCCAAAATACCCGTTGTGTGAAGGATCTGCTAGCACCTGTCTATAAAATCTTGAGCATCCTCTGACATTGCCCCACTAAACTCTAGAGGCTTACTCCTCCCAAAACACTCCAGTCTCTTCTGCTCTTCATCACTTATAGGTAGGCCAACCTCAGCTCAAGTAGCAACAACTGGCTGGGTTGGTAGTACCCTCGGTGTCTAGAGTCCCTGAGCTATCTACTCTAGAGTACGGGCGTTGGGAGTCTTGGCACCTCTCACGGCTTGTGAAGTGGCTGGTGCAGCTGGAACTGAAACTGTTAGAGCCAGGCTCATGCACACAGTCAAAATTTGGGCCAAGGCCTCCTCAAGGCCTAGGATCACAATAGGCACTGCTGGTGCTTGAGCTGGTCCCACCGGCTCATTAACGTCTGGTATATGCTTCTCAGCTGAAGCAGCTGGTGGCACCACATGTGCTGCTCTAGTTGTAGTACGAGATGCACCTCGACCTCTACCACAACCTTGGCCTAACTAGTGGTACTGGTGGTCGTCTGCCTGATCGGTTGTACGTGTCCTCACAATCTCAGAGAGAATAGAAGAGTATAAGTTCAGATTTCGGAATTAACAAATCTGCACGATAAGAATACAAGAAAGTGACGTTTCCTAACGGTTCGGTAGCCTTACAAAGATAAGTACAGACGTCTTCGTACCGATCTGCAAGACTTTACTAAACCTTCTTATGACTCGTGATACCTAAGCAACCTAGTGCTCCGAGACAAACTTGTCACAACCAAAAAATCCCAACCCGTCGTGATGGTTCCTAACACACTTGCTAGGGGAGCCGACAATCACATAATAGCTAAACATTTGAATAAATATGTTTTAATAAACTCAACCTTAGAAATCTCTTAAATATCTAATTCAAATAACTGAAATAATGCTACAATCACCCCAAGTGTCAACAAGTACATGAGCACTACTGAATATCAAAACATAAACCAAATCCCTAGTACAACCGTCTGAGTAATAGAACAATACTTAAGAAAATAAGGAAAAGAGAGTCGAGGTCTGTGGACGTCATAGCAGCTACCTTGAAATTTCCAAGCAGGTACTAGCAATCACTATGTCCAGATGTACCTGGATATGCACACGAAGTGCAGAGTATATTATGAGTAAACTGGCCCCATGTAATCAATAAGTAACAGAACTAATCTTGGGCTGAAAGAAGTGACGAGCACAGAAGAAGACAGTAAGAGTCCAATATAATGACAACACATGTATAATGATGGCAATAACAATAAACAACTCAGAGGAATTGTGATAATCAGCTCGTTCATGTTACAAAAATTGAGACATTCTTTCAAGTTTAACAATTAAAGCCCAACACTGATAGGAACATGTCAATTACAACTAGCAAGAGGAATGATACATCTCTATGCCTACATGTCAGATATGCATGCCAAATGAATGATTTCACGGTTATATTCCCAAGTACTCACATCTTAGAATACTCAATCTGTCTGCCAAATGCACACTCAAACACACACAATTACTCAACATTGTATGGGTTCTTGGCATCAATACCCCTTAGAAAAGCACGTGTATGTATCAATGTGTCTGCGCTCACTACTGGTATGTCAGACTTTGGAGGGCGGATCCTACCCAAGCGCTAATATAAACCCAATAAGGCCGACTGCGGCGTGCAACCCGATCCACATAATAATAATAATAATAATAATAGTAATAATAATAATAATAATAATAATAATAATAATAATAATAATAATAATAATAATAATAATAATAATAATACAACAATAACAACAACAACAACAATCCAGTAAAAATGCACTAATGGGGTCTGGGGAGAGTAGTGTGTACGCAGACCTTACTCCTACCCCAAAGGAGTAGAGAGGCTATTTTCGAAATACCCTCGGCTCAAGAAAACAAAAATACAAAAGGACAAAAGGAGACAATATTAATAATAATAATAAAGCCAATATGGCCTATTGCAGCATGTATCCCGATCCACAATAATACTCACAACTCGGCCCTCAAGCCTACCTCAGTCATCAATCTCTCAAGTCTCACAGGCTCACAATCTCGTACCACTCAGTCCAAACAATGATAAAATGTAATGTAATAGTGAATGATAAACAAATACTGAGATATGATATGCAAATGCAGAACCATGACTGACTATATAATTACAGTTAAAGCAGATAACTCAAAACAACAGAAATAACCTCATTAGGTCTCAACCGAATAAACACATAGCCTAACCATGATTTCTAACATGAATCACAGCTCAACTACTCTAACAAGTAGGGATTACATGGATAAAACATGACTTGATATCAACATAGTACAAACATCAATTCGGATCATGAATACCACGATGCACGCTCACACGCCCGTCACTAGCATGTGTGTCACCCCAACACAAGTCAAATAACATATTTTTAAGGGATAATTACCCTTAATTCCTAGTTTAAAAATGTTACTTACCTCAAAACGCCAGAATCAATACTCCAACAAGCCCTTTCCATGTGTCTCGGCCTCCAACGACTCGAATCTAGTCACAAAGTACTCAATATCGACAAATTATGCCGTAGGAAACAACTTCAAACAATAAAGTTTCGAACTTATCAAAATAGAAAAGTCAACCTAAAACATCAACCCTGAGCTTGCACCTTGGAACCCGACAAAATTCACAAATTCTGACCACCCATTGGATTAGGAATCCAAACACACCGAAATCATCCAATTCCGACCTCAAATCAACCTTCAAATCTCCAATTTTCATTTTTTAAAAGTTTCTACAAAAACAAGGATGGAATCATGTAATTGAACAAATTCGAGTCAAAAACACTTACCCCGATCCAAGATGTGAAAATCCCCACCAAAATCGCCCATAATCGAGCTCTAAAACTCAAAATATGATATAATAACTCTAACCATCGAAATGGGATTTAATATAGTCTGCCCCGTTATTCCTCTCCGCGAACGCAGAAGTTTACTCACGTTCGCGAAGCACAAAACACACCAGCTGCAAACAGCTCCTGCGAGAACGCGATGCCCTGGTCGCGAGTGCGATGCCTCACAGTGCTACGCCTATGGAAACGCGTCCTCCTATCCGCGAACATGAATGCTTAAGGCCTGGTGCCGAAGCCGGCCTCTCTCTCTTACGAGAAAGCAGCTCCACTCTCGCGATCGCGATGAACAACCCTTCTAAACCTTGGTGAACACGTCACCTTCTTCGCGTATGCGAAGAAAAAAATACCTGCCACTGAATAACACTACACGAATGTGACCACTATGTCACAATCGCGAAGAAGGATACACCAGACATTAGATCAACAGTTCCTAAGGACCAAAATAAAGCTGAACTTGATCTGAATTACACCTGAGACCCCCGGGACCCCATGCAAACATACTAACAGGTCCTAATGAAAGTAAATAACATCAAACAACATCGAAATCACAAATCACACCCCAATTCAAGGCTAAAGAAACTAATGAGCTTTCAACTTCTAAAACCAATGCCAAACCATATCAAATCAACTCCGAATGACCTCAAATTTTGCACACTAGTCCCAAATGACACAACAGACCTATTTCAAATCTCGAAAAAAGATCCTAACCCGATATCAATAAAGCTAACTCTCGGTCAAACCTTTCAACCTTCCAAACCTTCAACTTTCCAACTTTCGCCAATTTAAGCCAAAATGACCTACGGACCTCCAAATCAATATCCGGACATATGCCCAAGTCAAAATTACCATACAAAGCTATTAGAATCATCAAAACTCCATTCCAGAGTCATCTATATAAAAGACAAACTTCGGTCAACTCTTTCAACTTAAGCTCCCAATTCACTCCAAAATTTTCCCGAAAATAATCCAACCACCCCGGCAAGTCACATAACTACAAATGAATATAGAAGATGAAATAAATAGGGAAAAAGGGCTACAATACACAAAATGACTAGCCGGTTCATTACATAGACAGGTTTACTAGTATGGCATACCAGCAAAGCTCAACACATGATTTATATATAAGTTAATATGACAAACATGTGAGAATAAGGATAATGCAAAGTCATTGTTAAATCTAACAGCTAGAGTCATGAGAACAGATCATTATAGAATCAGGAATAAGTCTTTGACAATAAATATTCACAAACTTAAACCAAATACATCATTTTGGCTATGTCAGAATCATGGCATGGGAAAGCTAACTTATAAGGGTGAACATGCAGTCTTTCAAGTCGAAAGTCATAGGATAGTTTATGAACATAACAAAGATTTACATGGCAGAGGTAGACTCAAGTGCAAGGTCATTAATGTAGTAGCAAGAGTCTCATAAAAAGAATCAAATAGTCATGAGATGGTAAGTATTAAGGTCACTACAGGGATCAAAACAGTCTTCCTAACACCATTAGCAAGGTGCATAACATGGTTTCTTTACTTACCAACTCTTCACAAATCACACAAGGATCATTTTGTTACCACTACATATGCATGCTTCTAATTAGAGTCAAACAGGCTAATATGGAGATAGGAAGTAAACCAACAACAGAATATTATAAGTATCACGTTGGCTTAATGTGGCAAGTACTACCAGTGTTCAAAGAAGCTTATAAGTCATGATTTTATTACAACCTCAAGGTTAACAGAACAGAGTACATACAACATTATCAGCATAAGATATAAATCAATTAATCAGGAAGCTCAGTAAGGTCTTAAGGGTAACAATAGTATAGATACATGGATTGCTAAGGGTGTAGAAAAAACAGGATACCAGCAATTGACCTATTTAAATAAAGCTATTAAAGGACACATGTCAAACATAACATGAACTAGATACGGTATCCATTTATAATATCAAAACAGAGATAGAAGTGGGAGAATCAAGTAGTCTGGAGGTGCAGAAACACTAAGAAAAGGAACATGACTCAACTAGCTTAGCTAACATGATGAACCTTATACGGTTGTTAATTTACTATCATAGACCATCTATGCACAAAATCAACATGGAGATTACTTTAAATAGCCATAGAGGCTTAGCCACAAGAACATCATTTAGTATAGAAGCATTATTTATTACTCAGATGCTAAGAATAAAATTCGGCAATATAGGTTTGATAACAATACAACATAACTTGATCAAGAAATCCCTTATTCAATAGTGAAAATAGTATATTTAAGACAAGTCATGATAAATACAGTTTAATATCTAGCACAAACAATTAGAGAATCAACTAGGAAATCACAGAACTAAACGGTTAATTCAAAGTAAAAAGGGGTCAGTATGTACTAACCTTCTATAGAGCAGCAAACCAAGTAGAGGTAATTCAACATCCGTTTAAGGATCCAAACTCAAGACCAACAGCAGTTGAACTCACATCAAAAAGTGAAAGAGAAAGGAAACACAAAAAAAAGAGTATTATTGGACTAGCGAGAAAACCTCAAATTTTCTTTTCTTTCCTTTTGTGTTTCAGATAGTATTAGATGTCCGTTAGGTGAGGACATTGAGTGTCCCTTTTATAGTGGCATTCAAGCCTTATGATTTCAGTCAAATTGTAAATCGATAGTTGAAGGTGACGATAGTTGGATGATAACAACAATATAGGTAAAATTGGTGAAGAATAGAGGGGAAAAGTAACACGGATTTACCTGGGCACGAGGAGATGGCCATTGAAGCCGAAGATCCATCGGACAAATCCCCAATGTCCACAGGTCACTGCATTTGACCTTTGTACAAAGAATAATGATAGTTAAGTCTAAGACACGATCATGCATACCATGAATTTGAAAGAACAATGGGAGAACAGATGGCTCTCAGTAGCAAGTATCAATATGATTCATGGATGTAGGGGACAGACTGAGTGATTTGGGATTTGAATTTGTGACCTTGCACAAATTTGTGCAAGGATTTGTGACTGACGGGGTCGGATGGAATTAGAGAAAAGAGAGAGATTTGGGAAAGAGAGAATCTGGGCTGTTGGATCATTTGATCAATGACCCTGATATCTCAGAGTATAAGAATTAAATAAAGTTTAATTAAGAGAAAAAGGGACTACTATTGGATATTTTTGATCCAACGGTTGGAATGAGATCTGACAAGGGCTTCGAAATAAACGAAAAATGGAGATTAATTATGGACCGTTGATACGTTGGATCAACGGTCCAGATTCGTTTGTGCTTCTTTTGTCAATATAGAAGATAAGTGTTGTGGCATTTGTTAATTGGCTCAGATGGGGCGACACATATCGCCAACATAGGATAGAGGAGGTGTGTATAGACCGGGTCAAGGGTTTGGGCTCGTGTGTTTTGGGCTAATACAGCTGAAATGGCCTTTAACACATAGACACATTGAGTTTAATTGGTTAATTATAATTGTAGCCTTTTGAGCTTTTAACCCTTTTAAAAATTAACTTAATTAATTCTAATTAAATGTGATAAAATATAATTATCAAATATATTATAAATTACTATAACTAATCATTTATTTATTAAAATACTTCATTTATTGAATTGTGAAACTAATTTTGATTAATTAAAGTAATAAAAATGATATAATTATAAATCAAAGAATAATTAATTAAATTAATTGTAAAACTTGTTTATTAAATCATAAAGGTTATTCTAATAGTTCAAAATAGTAAGAGTAATTTATTTAATAATTTTTAATATCAAATTGCTATTAATTCAATAATATTAATTGTTATTATCTATTATATTTTTAGACAAATAGGTATTATTGATTAGAAAATATTTTACCATGTTTATTTTAGTTAATAAGCATAACTAATTTAATTTTAAAAAGGAGGTCAAAATTGGTCGTCAACAATGTGAACTTCTTGAATCATATTAGAGACCATGTATAGGCTTTGATATCATGTTTGATCATGATACTCGTTATTGTATGGCGTCGTCAAGATCCAAAATTCAACTAGTCGTGATGGCACCTAACCCAACCCTCTAGGTATGCCATTATCCAAAAACATAATCCAAATGAGATTAACAAGAAATAAATAATGAAATAACTGAATTATTATACAATAACACAAGGACTGATAGTACAAGTCATGAGCTTCTTAGACTTAGAGTTACGAAATTAATACGAAAATGATACAACATTTGTTTGAAATGTTCATAAACAGAATCTCAAATCTAGAACTACCAAGAACAAGTGGTAGCGGTAACTGGGACGCAGGTACATCTTTAATGCCAGCTCTCGCCATTAACAGCAACATAAACTCCAAGATCTGCACGCAAGGTGCAGAAGTATAGTATGAGTACAACTGACCCCATGTACTCGATAAGTAACAAACCTAACCTCAGGTTAAAAGTAGTGACGAGCTCAGAAAATGGCCAGAGTTTAACACCGATAGCCAATAACAACTCGTAATAATATAATGAAGGCAGTAAAAGGAATAACTCAAAAGATATTACGCTCAACTTGTTCGCATTTACAGAAAAGTAGACATGCTTTCCAGGTATAACAGTAAAGTCCAAATCTTTCACCGAAATCACTAAAATATGAGTATATCAAAAAACTGTTATTTTCCCAAAATTTCAACAACAGATAAAACATTTCATTACCAGATAGTATGAAGAAAGTACATCTCTATGCCTACATGTCCATATGCATGTCAAGTCATCAATTATCATATACCGTCTAGCATAAGGAATATACAATTCTATGCCTACATATCAAATGTACATGTCAAATCATGAATATCACAACATCGTCTAGCATGAGGATAAATGGATCTATATGCCTACATGCCAAGTATGCATGTCAAATGAATGACTTCACATTGATATTCCCAAGTACTCTCACCCTTAAACATACTCAAGTTGTCTGTATCAAATGCCCATTTCATCACACACATACACAATAACTCAACACTGCACGGGTGCCTGGCTCATAAGCCCCTCACGAAAGTATGTGTATATATATATATCACTATGTCTGCACTCACTGCTGGTATGTCAGACTTCGGAGGGGCGGATCCTACCCAAGCACTAATCAAAAGCATATAAGGTCGGATGTGGCGTGCATCCCGATCTATAATAATAAGCCAATAAGGCATGCTGCGGCATATAGCCTGATCCACAATAATAATAGTAATGAAGGCAATATGACCTGCTGCGGCGTGCAACCCAATCCACAATAACACTCTCAACACATCTCTAAGGCCCACCCGAGACATCAACCTCTCAAGTCTCAAGGGCTCACAAACTCATACCACTTTGCCCAATAACTCCAAATATGGTAAAACAGTGATAACATGTGATGTAACGATGAATTATGAATAGAAACTGAGATATGATATGCAAATGAAGCATCATGACTGAGTGTATAAATACAGTTAAATCAGATAACCCTCAACAACAGAAAGAGTCTCATCAAGTCTCAATCAAGTAGCCACATAGCCTAATTATGATTTCTAACATGAATCCTAGCTTAGTTAATCTAACAAGTAGAAAAAACACGGATACAAACAAGACATGATAGCAACATAGTCCAAAAGTCAACCCGGATCATGATTTCCCCGGTGCACGCCCACACGCCCGTCACCTAGCATGTGCGCCACCCCTAACACATCACAAATAACATGGTTCCTAGGGATAATTACCCTTAATTCTAAGTTTAGAAAAGTTACTTACCTCAAACAAGCCAAATCAAATACTGAGCAACACAAACAATACTCTAGAAATGCCATCCCACGCATATCAACCTCCCAACGGATCAAAGGTAACCAAAATAAACTCAAAAACATCAAATAATGCCATAGGAGACAAACCCAATCGATAAAGGTCGAATCTTTAATCAAAAAATCTAAGTTAACCAAAAAGTCAAACACATGCACGCATCTCGAAACATGATAAAACAAACAAAATCTGACAACCCATTCAATTAAGAGTCCAACCGTACTAATTTCACTCAAATTCGTCTACGAATCTATATTTAAAACTCAAAATTTCACTTTAGGACAGTTTAGACAAAAACCTCTATTTTCTCTTTAAAATTCATAATCCAAATGCGAAAATCGGAGATAGATTCCTCAAATATAATCAAAACCGAGAACACTTAGCACAATCTAAATTGGAAAATTCTCCTCCAAAATCGACCAACTCCGAGCTCCAAAACCATGTGAGAAAAAGTCACTATATTTTGGAATAAGTAAAATAACATAGCAGCTGTTATAACTCGAATCAGATCCTAGATTACCCCTAAATTCATATTTGATAATCCCAACATAATCCTTGGGAGATTACACATAAGATAGCCATTTGAATCACCCTATTTGGCTTTAAAATTAGGGAGATATGATGTTGTAAAGTTTTAAAGAAAGTCTAAAAGTTTAAGGGACAAATTACATTTTCGTAATTATTTTACACCAGAAAATCAGCAACAAAAGAATCTTCGTTTTAGCACCCAAAACTTATTCGGAACCTCTCGTACACAAACCATTTATGCATTTCAATCATACAATACACCATGAATCTGCTCGAGCACTCAAACCACCAAAAATAGGCCATCTTGACCCGATATTGACCATGGTCAAACTCCAAATCCTTAACTTAACTAGTTTCTCAACCAATGATGCAAAACACACCCCGAGCCCCTCGAGAACATATCCATTCATACAAACAAGTACAAATACATTATCTAAACTTATCCAAAGGCTCAAAACATATACGGGAACATCATAGCAAAGAATCGAGGCTCAAATGGAATATAATTTCTCTTAAGTTATTAAATTTTCATTCTTTCAAAAGAGTGTCTGAATCACACTTAAACACTTAGGATTACTTCCAAATTTTGCGCACAAGTCCAATTCAACTATATAGACATATCCAAAGTCTCGGAACACCAATTGGAGTCCAATAATATCAAAGTCAACTCTTGGTCAAACTTATGAATTCTTAAGTTCTTTAAATTGCCAACATTCTTCAAATAGTGTTTAATTCTTCTAGGAACCTCCAAAATCGAATTCAAATATACGCACAAGTGCCAAATCATCATAAGAACCTATCAGAACCATAAAAACTTCATTCTGAGTTTGCTTACCCAAAATTCAAACCTTGGTCAGCTCTTCCAACTTAAAGCTTCCTAATTGAGAGTCATTCTTCCAAATTAATCTCGAATCACTTGAAAATTAAAACCAACCGTACACGCAAGTCATAATACATCATACGAAGATACTCAAAGTCTCAAACCACCGAACAAAATAATAAATCTCAAACATTCGTCCTCTCCCACTTAAATATACGTTCCTCCTCGAACGTTCCAAGAGTTGTTCCAAAGCCATCAAATCACTGTATAAACTCACCGTACATATGCCCGTGGGTAATCCCATGTCACCCTAATACATATAAGCCTGACCGAACAACTAACCAAAGATCTTCACTTCAACGTTTGTCCATAAACCTTATAATTAAATCCCTAATCTTCAAAATCCATTACAAGACCTGATTCTCACATCTATACATTGTATAAGTCTGAACAGGATGAAACACGCCATAACCACAACCCAAAAGGTAATCACATGATATACCACATAGCTAAGATACTCATAGAAATAAATTCTGACCACCAAAGCTGCTCAATAACAAATCCAGTACCGGTAAAAACCTCATATCAAATTAAACCTTATTTTGAACCTTAGCACACTGCCAATAATGACAAGAACATGCAGAAACTCATAACCAAGGAGAAATAAACCATTCAACACCCTAAGAACCATCTCGCTCAAATTTTACCACACGACCCAAACAACACACATTATGTGTGTAAATGGTCAATAATCTCATAACCCATTGCAGCATTGAAGAGCAATATATGGAATCCGACAAACACGAATAAGATCAACTTTGACTGATGAGACATCCTTCACCATAGCTGTGCTGAGTAAATAAATCCCACCGGGTATAGAATACACATCCTCATTAGGCATACTAATGGGACCCCGAATCAGTTCCGCTTATCCACAAATAGATAAATAATCCTCCAAGAGTCCACAATAACCTGACCATAACACATACCATTAACTGCCTAACTTTGGCCAAATCTTTATAGTCTACAACCAAGGGATAGTCCACCACTAAGACTCCTAGTCTCCAAATCACAGGAATACAAAAGAATCACCATATCCGATCCCATATCCACCACTCGAATGACTAACTTATCTTTCATACCCGATCATCCCACGAGAAATACTTTCATAATTCTTTCGTTCCACATAGCAAAATCTAAACATCAGCAGTCGATCAACCAGGCGAGTACTGCAATACCAATGAAGCATCCGTAAGACAAAACTCAATGCGCCTTCTGAAATGCGTACCCTTCTCAAGTAATACCAATTAGAACTAGCATTCATCTAAACATCTGAGATCATCCATGCTGTCTAAAATTCAAGGTCTTCTCTTCAAAATAGAACCGCAACCTTGTACATGTAAACCTTGATCCCACACGTCGCACCACGTCTATCATGCCATTATATGAAAAGTATGAGAATCTCATTAACAACTCTGAATCACAAGCAGGATACATACCCCATCAGCCAAAAGCCTTCCACTTGATCCCATCCTAGAGAAAATCACAATACCCAATGCATCCTCATACCGGTAGAAATACCCATCTTAAGCCGTGGTAGAAATCATCGAGAACTCTTGGAAAACCATTAGCACAAGTCCAAGTAATTAGAAACGAATCCCGTACTTCAACCAAGTCATGTAGGTCTCCAGATCAAGAGTAATACTATAAAACACCGGCATAGCCTTACCATATCATAAGAACCCAAAGAACATATTATATCCATTATCGTGTCTATCCAGCCCACTACCAAGTTGTCCTATTTCTCCGAGTTCCTTCAGAATTTCCTTCAAGTTAACACTTGTACCTGCCAGAACACCATGATCCTTGCCAAAATCTTATCACAAGAGACCCTAACATGAAACCACGTCGTCCTGAAGCTCATAAGCCACCGTATTCCTTTTTAACCACACAAAATACTGTATCTGAAATACTCACTCTGAAGTGACCTTATGTGAATATGAAGTTGTTTCCTTAATTTCTCTGATACTGAAATATAAAATCCATAATGATACAGAAATACTGCGCATACCGACACCATCCTATGCAAACCTCAAATATTAGCTATATACAAATTTGGAACATTCTTAAATGCCACATATTAATCTTGAACTCTTTATAACCTTATCGAGAGTCATCCACCCTATTCCAATCTCAAATGTACTGCCCAAACGAGCCGGATGACTTGTTCTCTATTAACATACCAACGCTCCAAGAAGTAATCCATACCTCTAGGAAACCGAGTGAATCCCTTTTCTTAGTATATTACATCCATCACGATCAGCAAACCTAAATCATTCCAAGACTTCCATATATCCATAAGATGTATTACATCATGTATCCAGAAATTTCCTTACCCGAGTCATCCTCAAAACCAACTTCTTCAAGTCATAATTGATCCTTAAACATGCCTTAGATCAAACATAGTACAACACATAACCATTCACTCTGATTGTTGATAACAAACTCCCCCACTTGGCTCGAAGCCATATGATGTGATATCTGACATCCCACAATACACTTATTCCATAACTGCCATAATCATGTATTGTAATTCCACATAATACTTCATGAACCCACGTAGCACTAATCATAAAATACCTCGAATCATTTATTAAACTCACATGTATCCCCATGACAGTCAAGACAACTTCCCCAAGTGATCCAAACTCAAATTGCAACACATATAACTCACCGGTAAGAGAAACACTCTCCATAGAAACATCATAGGGATCATACAAGCTCAAAACATCTCATTGGAGGTAACCCACTGGTAAGAGCCTCAAATTGGCACCTACTTACGTCCTACCATAGTCACAACCACTATATATTCAATAAATCTACCTGAGTCTAAGCTTGTCAACAAAAGATAAGAATTACTTCACCCCACACATGAACAACATGAAAGATCCCTCAACGCGCTCATAACTTGGGACTGTGCAACACAACAAGACATACGTCAAGCACCCAATTGCCCTTTCCACATCCCAAGCAACCACTTCATGCCACATCCAAACTATCTGAACTCATACCGTAGTCACTCATACTCATCACATAGCCATCCGACCACTCGCCGAGCCATAAATTCTACTCCCAGGGATACTACAAAAAATATAAGTCCAAAAGCACATGCGCACACAAGTGGAACTATAGAGCCCAAGCTACAGTCAAAACCCAGCCTCAAGTATTCAAGACTGCCTATCAACCAAAACACAGAAAGCACATCTCGCACCCCATCCATGGAATCACAAGTCGTCGGCGCACAGCCGATACCGAGCGCTCATATAACATACGAGTCAGTGGAAGGAATTTAAAGAGATATGCTTCAAACTGAATCAGTGTAGCACGATAAGGAAAGAAAGATAGGATTTTTGTCCTAAATGACATGTAGCCTCTCAAATATAGGTATGGACGTCATCATACCGATCCACAAGACTCTACTAGACACTTGCTCATGACTCATAGAACCTGCGAACCTAGAGCTCTGATACCAACTTGTCACGATAGAAAATTCAACAAGTCGTGAAACCGAACCCGCTAGGAAAGCCAATTATCCATAAATACAATGCAAATGAGATTAACAAGAAATTAATAATAAAATAACTGAATTCTTATACAATAACCCAAGGACATGTAGTACAAGTCATGAGCTTCTTAGACTTAGAGTTACAAAACTAATAGGAAAAAGATACAACATTTGTTTGAAATGTTCATAAATAGAATCTCAAATCTAGAACTACCAAGAATGAGTGGTAATGGTAACTGGAATGCAGGTAAATATTCAATGCCAGCTCCCACCATTAACAACAGCATCAACTCCAAGATCTGTACGCAAGGTGCAGAAGTGTAGTATGAGTACAACCGACCCTATGTACTCAATAAATAACAAACCTAGCCTCAGGTTGAAAACAGCGACGAGCTCGGAAAATGGTCAGATCCCAACACCAATAGCCAATAACAACTCGTAAAATAATGAAGGAAATAAAAGTAAAAAATTAGACATGCTTTCCAGGTATAACAGTAAAGTCCAAATCTTTCACCGAAATCACAAAATATGAGTATATCAGAAAACTGTAATTTTTTCCAATTTTGCAACGACAGATAAGACATTTCATTACCATCTAGCATGAGGAAAGTACATCTTTATGCCTACATGTCAATATGCATGTCAAGTAATTAATTATCATATACCGTATAGCATAAGGAATATATATCTCTATGCCTACATATCAAATCATGACTGTCACAATACTGTCTAGCATGAGGAAAAATGCATCTCTATGCCTACATGCAAAGTATGCATGTCAAATTAATAATTTCACAGTGATATTCCCAGGTACACTTACCCTCAAACATACTCAAGTTGTCTGTCTCTAATGCCCATTTCATCACACACACACATACACACAATCACCCAACATTGTATGGGTGCCTGGCTCATAAGCCCCTCACAAAAGCACGTGTATATATATCACTGTGCCTGCTCTCACTGCTGGTATGTTAGACTCTGGAGGGGCACATCCTGTCCAAGCATTAATCAAAAGCCTATAAGGCATGCTGTGGCGTGCAACCCGATCCACAATAATAATAATAATAATAATAATAAGCCAATAAGGCATGCTGCAGCGTGCAGCCCGATCCACAATAACACTCGCAACACAACTCTAAGTCATACCTCAGTCATCAACCTCTCAAGTCTCAAGGGATCACAATCTCATACCACTCAGCCCAATGACTCCACATATGGTAAATCAATGATAACATGTGATGTAATGATGAATGATGAACAAAGACTGAGATATAATATGCAAATGATGAATCATGACTGAGTGTATAATTACAGTTAAATCAGATAACCCACAATAACAAATATAGTCTCATCAAGTCTCAATCAAGTAGCCACATAGCCTAATATGATATCTATCATGAATCCTAGCTCAATTAATCTATCAAGTAGGAAAAATACGGATACAACAAGACATGATAGCAACATAGTCCAAAAGTCAACCTAGATCATGATTTTCCCCGTACATGCCCACACACCCATCACCTAGCATGTGCACCACCCCAACACATCACAAATAACATGGTTCCTCGGGATAATTACCCTCAATTCTATGTTTAGAAAAGTTACTTACCTCGAACAATCCAAATCAAATACCGAGCCATGCCAAACAATACTCTAGAAATGCTATCCCACACATATCAACCTCTGAACGACTCGAAACTATCCAAAAACAACTGATAATCCATTCAATTACGAGTCCAAACATACTAATTTCACACAAATCTGACTCCAAATCGATGTTTAAAACTGAAAAATTTGCTTTAGGAATGTTTAGACAAAACCTCTAATTTCTCTTAAACATTCATAATCCAAATGCCAAAATAGGATATATATTCATGAAATATAATCAAAACTTAGTAAAAAATACTTACCCCAATATATATTGGGAAAATCAACTCCAAAATCACCCAAATCCGAGCTCCAAAACCATGTGAGAAAAAGTGACTAAATTCCGGAACATGTAGAATAAAGCAACTACTGTTATAGCACGAATCAAATCTTATATTATCCTAAAACTCACATTTGAAAAGCCCAACATAATCCTTGCAAAATTACACACAAGATAGACTTTTGAATCAGTCAATTTGGCCTTAAAATGAGGGAGATATGATGCTTTGATGTTTAAAGGAAGTCTTAAATTTAAGGGACAAAAATGATATTTTCGTCATTATTTTACACTAGAAAATCAGCAACAAAAGAATCTTCGTTTTAGCACCCAAAACTCATTCGGAACCTCCCGGACACAAACTATATATGTATTTCAGTCATAAAATACGCTACAAACCTTCTTGCACACTCAAAACACAGAAAAGAGGTCATCTTGACCTGATATTGACCATGGTCAAACTCCAAATCCGTAACTTAACACGTTTCTCAACCAATAATGCAAAACACACCCGACCCCTCGGGTCCCCATCCAATCATACCAACAAGTAAAAATACATTTTCTAAACTTATCCAAAGTCTCAAAATATCCACGGGAACATCATAACAAAGAATCGAGGCTCAAACAGAAAAGAATTTCTTTTAAGTTATTAAATCTCCATTCTTTCAAAACGTGTCTGAATCACACTTAAACACTTCAAATTACTTCCAAATTTAGCACACAAGTTCAATTAAACTATATAGACCTATCTAAAGTCTCGGAACACCAATTGGAGTCCAATAACATCAAAGTCAACTCTTGGTCAAGCTTATAAACTCTTAGGTTTTTTTAAATTGCCAACTTTCGATAAATAGTGGTTAATTCTTCTAGGAACCTCCAAAATCGATTCCGAACATACGCACTAGTCCAAAATTATCATACGAACCTATCAGAACCATAAATATGTGATTCCAAATTTGTTTACCCAAAAGTCAAATCTTAGTCAACTCTTCCAACTTAAAGCTTCCAAATTAAGAGTCCTTCTTCCATATCAATCCCGAATCACTCGAAAATTAAAACCGACCATACATGCAAGTCATAATACATCATATGAAGATACTCAAAGTCTCAAACCACTGAACCAAATAATATAGCTCAAATCAACTGGTCGGGTCGTTACAGGCGTACACACCTAATCAGAGTTATAGTTTTACACTTCATTCATGCATACACCTTAGCATGCTATTTTTCTTAGTCCATGAGTATGTGATTTGATATCCACTGTTCATATTCATGTAGTTTTGTATAGTCTTTCTTTGTAGTGGAATGGATTGAGAGCATTTGAGTTATCCGTGTGGATGTTATGATTATGACACATGAGTTTTCTGTGTAGCGTGTGGATAAGGATCCATCCCCTAGGGTAGTCCTCTCATATTTTTCCTTGATGACGTATATGCAGATTATGTAAACTGATCAGTGTTTTGGATTTGTGTATCTCCTCTATATGCAAGCTCTTTGGATGTATACATGTTTATTTACTGCGTATCTTCTCTATGTTGCTAGACTTGGAATGTATACATGCCTTTTTATGCCTATTTTCTCTATATGCTGATTTAATTGATGGAATGATTCACAGTACATATCTTCTCTATGTGTCAAATATGTGTTACTTGACTTGTTATTCTTGCATATCTTCTCTATACGCTGATATGTAAGCTTGATTATGATGTTTGTGCAAATTTTCTCTATGTGTAGCGTTGGTCTTTTTTGTACCATGTGCTTAGATTTTGGCATTGATTATGTGTACATATATATCCATGAATTATACCGTTTTGATAGTCAATATCACTGACCACTCTCGCCACTTCCTCGCTGACGTTAACCATGATACTTAATGAGTATATGGGGTTGGTTGTACTCATACTACACTCTGTACTTAATTGTGCTGATCCAGGAGTTAGACCCAGCTGAGCATTGAGAGTTGTAGCTATTGCTGTGGAGACTAGAGGTATATACTTTCATTATTGTTATTATTCCAGACAATGTACTGTATTAGCACACGTGTATTCATATGTTAGAGCTCATGGCTTAGTGTTACCATTTTTTGGAGAGTTACTATATTGATTGGCATTTATCTAAAATGTATCTGACTTTTAGGAAAGTAGCCAAGACTCCTATCACACGCACAACAGAGCAGCTGGCTCATGGTTATCAGACACCAGGGGTTTAGCTGGTTCAATCAGTCATTGCAGTTTAGCCTGATCAGTGTCACCTGGTTCTGCATAGTGTGGGTTTAGTGGACTGAAACATGGTTGATTTCATAACTTTTCAACTGGCAGGGCAAGATAACATATGGTGGCAGACCAATGAGTTGAGTAGGCCAGCTGGCGTAGCACCACTAACATGGTCTCAATTATCAGTTCTATTCTTGGAGAAGTTTATTCTACATGCTCGCATGGTATAACCATGACTTAGTATGAGAAGAGGTTCACGGAGCAGGCACGTCATGCTGTGTTATTGATCCCTATTGTTTTGGTCATGTTTAGACCATGCTATAATTATATATTATATTTTACAATTTTGAGATAGATCCTGCTTTCAATAAGATATATCTCTATTAATTAAAGGAAATTGGACTTAATTCTGTATT
The DNA here is from genome assembly GCF_000390325.3 of Nicotiana tomentosiformis. Taxonomy (NCBI): domain Eukaryota; kingdom Viridiplantae; phylum Streptophyta; class Magnoliopsida; order Solanales; family Solanaceae; genus Nicotiana; species Nicotiana tomentosiformis. The sequence continues at coordinate 113,518,226 of NC_090820.1, forward strand.
GATTGTGAGTTGGCTTGCTTAGCAAGTACGGCTAGGCATCATCACGGTTTGAGATGGGATTTTGGGTCGTGATAATTGTTATCAGAGTTCTAGGTTCATATAGGTCTCAAAGTCACAAGCAAGTCTATTAGTATTGTGGATGGGCACAGAGACATCTGTACTTATCTTCGAGCGGCTATGTGATGTTAGGAAGTTTCCCTTCCTTAATTCCTTATAGTGAGACTTTATCTTGGCTTGAATCCTATATCTTAATTTTTTCCCTACTCATTGTACGTGATGTTCACTACTTGTTATTATTTGAGATCCAGTCATTGTTGCACCCTATTTTGTACATGTCAAAACAAGATTCAACTTGTTGTATATTAGGTTACGTATGTGTTTGTAAGATTATTATTCTAATAGTCTGCTAACCTATGAGGTTTGGGTAAGGGTTCTAGTTATTCTAAGGGGAAGGTGTTAGGCATCCCTTTAAATCTACTTGAGGTAGCTCCTTAAACTTAGGCTAGATTCGTGGAGTGCAAATTTTCTCTATGTGTAGCGTTGGTCTTTTTTGTACCTTGTGCTTAGATTTCGGCACTGATTATGTGTACATATATATCCATGAATTGTACCGTTTTGATAGTCAATATCACTGACCACTCTCGCCACTTCCTCGCTGACGTTAACCATGATACTTACTGAGTATATGGGGTTTGTTGTACTCATACTACACTCTGTACTTAATTGTGCTGATCCAGGAGTTAGACCCAGTTGAGCATTGAGAGTTGCAGCTATTGCTGTGGAGATTGGAGGTAGAGCTATATCCTGAATCCAGTCCCTGGCGTCTCCTTCTATACTTTCATTATTGTTATTATTCCAGACAATGCATTGTATTAGCACACTTGTATTCATATGTTAGTGCTCATGGCTTAATGTTACCATTTTTTGGAGAGTTACTATATTGATTGGCATTTATCTAAAGTGGATCTGACTTTCAGACTTATTTATTCTATAATTGTTATTATTGTTTGCTATTAATTTATGATTTACTTGCCTAGCAAGCAGGTTAGGTGACATCACAAATGGTGGTGATTTTTGGATCGTGACAGCTGGGTATGAGAGCCATAGGTTTCTTAGGTTTCATAAGTCATGAGTAAGTCCAGTAGAGTCTTACGGATCGGTACATATACATTTGTACTTATCTTGGAGAGGTTACGAGGCTGTTAGAAAAACTTCTCATTATTTCATTCTCTATTGTGGGGATTTGTTTATTCCAAACTTTGAATTTTTGATTATCTATTCTTTCAAGATGGTAAGGATACGTTCTTCTGGAGTAGTTGAGCAGGCAACACTACCCCAGGCCAGAGCCATGTGAGGCCGAGGTCAAGGTAGTGGTAGGGGTGAAGCATGCACCGCAGTTAGGGGCCCTACTAGATCATGGAGCCACGATCAGCTCCCATTGAGGAGCAGATTCCTGATCATGTTGAGCTAGTGGGACCATCTCAGGCACCCGAGGGACCTATTTCTAAACCTAGAGTCCAAGAGAGTTTGGCTCATTTCCTAACCGTGTATGCTAGTTTGACTCAGGCGGGTATGATCCCACTTGCACCAGCTACCTCCCACGCTAGGAAAGTAGGCAATACTCCCATCGCACGCACAACAGAGTAGCTGGCTCATAGTTATCAGACACTGGGGGTTTAGCTGGTTCAATCAGTCATTGCAGTTTAGCCTGATCAGTGTCACCTGGTTCTGCGTAGTGTGGGTTTAGTGGACTGAAACATGGTTGATTTCATAACTTTTCAACTGGCAGGGCAAGCTAATATATGGTGGCAGACCAATGACTTGAGTAGGCTAGCTGGCGTAGCACCACTAATATGGCCCCAGTTATCAGTTCTATTCTTGGAGAAGTTTATTCTACATGCTCGCAGGGTATAACCATGACTCAGTATGAGAAGAGGTTCACGGAGCAGGCACGTCATGCTGTGTTATTGATCCCTATTGTTTTGTTCATGTTTAGACCATGCTATAATTGTATATTATATTTTACAATTTTGAGATAAATCCTGCTTTCAATAAAATATATCTCTATTAATTAAAGGAAATTGGACTTAATTCTGTGTTGATTGTGAGTTGGCTTGCTTAGCAAGTACGGCTAGGCATCATCACGGTTTGAGATGGGATTTTGGGTCGGGATTTTGGGTCGTGATAATTGTTATCAGAGTTCTAGGTTCATATAGGTCTCAAAGTCACAAGCAAGTCTATTAGTATTGTGGATCGGCACAGAGACATCTGTACTTATCTTCGAGCGGCTATGTGATGTTAGGAAGTTTCCCTTCCTTAATTCCTTATAGTGAGATTTTATCTTGGCTTGAATCCTATATCTTAATTTCTTCCCTACTCATTGTACGTGATGTTGACTACTTGTTATTATTTGAGATCCGGTCATTGTTGCGCCCTATTTTGTACATGTCAAAACAAGATTCAACTTGTGGTATATTAGGTTACCTATGTGTTTGTAAGATTATTATTCTAATAGTCTGCTAACCTATGAGGTTTTGGTAAGGGTTCTAATTATTCTACGGGGAAGGTGTTAGTTATACCTTTAAATCTACTTGAGGTAGCTCCTTAAACTTAGGCTAGATTCGTGGAAAATAATATCTATACTCTGCATAGTCAGGTGCTTGACGTCTGTAGTATAGTTTAAGTCTAACAATCTACCATTTTGAAAAGAGGGTTTTGTATGTACTTTGAAAGGAGTTATAGGATTTTAAGGCTTTAGAATCTATGAAAACTCCTTTGGAAATATTTATGCTTACAAAGTTGAGAAAATCTTGTGAAGGACCTCTATATTTAGAAAAAAGGTTTGAATGTTTTATCTTTTTTTTAAAAGTGTGGCTACTCACATATAACTTGGTGAAATGAAAGACTACTAGAAAATATATCATAGATTAGGATGGGTATACCTCCTTTGCAAATCGATTTCAATCGGAGTTTGTATTTTTGAAACTCATTGAGGTTTGCTTAGTTTGCAATCCGGCTATGTTTGGTTTTTTTCTTGAAAATTGGATTTATAACTATCCTTTGTGATTCTGATCATTTCAAAGAGAATTCGTTTCACCTTTTGAATCTGTTCGAGTCCAAACTTACTAAAAATGGTTAGTGATAGCATGGAAAAATCTTTCATTTGTTAAGAAAATAAGTGATCAAACTATGAAAGTGTTAAAGCGAACATAATTTTAGATTTTGGATACTTTTACCTTTGTGCCTTGGTTTACCTATGTCTGCTAAACAATCAAAGCATCAAATAATATCCAATAGAACATTAGTGTCAAAACATATAAACAGAATGATAAAATAACAATAATTATCGTCTAAAAATGAGAGGGAGGAAAAGGGATGGACTCTTAACATTAGGCCGATGGATATTTAGGTCTAGCAGATTATTATACGGAGCAGCAGACTCCATTGAGCAAAAAGGTATCCCAGACTAGAACTTGAGCCTGCGTTACAAGAAACTCAACATGCCCAGTTTAAACATGCATACGGACAAAATAAGAAGATAATTAGTGGAAATAAATATAAAGCATAACAATATTAAAATAACAAATAAGAATAAAGCTAAATAATGCAGTGAATCCAATCTCATTTGTGTTAATCTTATGAGGATTAATAAGAGTCAATGACCAAAGGCTTAGAGTAAAATCTTATTCATGGAAAACATCCCCCTTTGGACCCCTGGCACTTCAGTGTTGTCACGACCCAAACAAATCCTTGTCGTGATGACGCCTATCGTAGAACTAGACAAGCCGACTCATTTCCAAAACAAACCGATATTTTCATTTCAAAGATAATTTCAATGTTATTTAACACAAAAACCTTCGTAAAGGAGTTCCAATAACAATAAAAGTGCGGAAGGAAAAGCTAGAAATCCGGGTGTCACTAGTCATGAGCATCTACAACAATCTGTCTAACAATATCAAGGCTAACTCAGCTTAGAAAATAGTTAAATACAACTAGAGGAAGATAAGAGGGAGAAGAGCAGTGGCTGTGATCGCCAAACAGCTACCTTGTTATCTCCAACACTCAATAACTGCTACCGTGTCCAGCTACACCAGAATCTGCACATAAGGTGCAGAGTAACATGAGTACGCCAACTCAGTAAGTAACTAAAATAAATAAAGACTGAGCAGTAGTGACGAGCAATAAAGCATATAACGTTCATATCATGAAATCTCAGAAAAATACAACGTGCTTTAAAAATCAGCGTTTGAATCAAATCATCTCGTTTAAACCCGGTTCTAGTAAAAATCATTTAAAGATATGTTTCCAACAGTTTTTCAAACAAAGGCTCAATGCAAAGGTGAGCAAAAATGATGAAATCATAAACAGCCCCTCGGACAAAATATCACTCATATACAGCCCCTCAAGCAAACCTCACAGTCACTAGTGCCACTCGGGCATACCTCACAATCACTCTTGCCACTCGGGCATACCTCACAATCACTCATGCCTCCCAGTCACTCAGCACTCGGCACTCGCACTCAGTAGGTACCTGCGCTCACTGGGGGTGTGTACAGACTCCGGAGGGGCTCCTTCAGCCCAAGCGCTATAATCTGCACGGACAACTCACGTGCTGCACAGACAACTCACGTGCTATAATAATAAAGTATGCTATAGTCGGGCAGCCCCGATCCACACTCATCCTCACAATCAGGCCCTCGGCCGCACTCAGTCATAAACATCTCAAGCCACTCGGGCATTTCAGTAAAACAGGGCATTCGGCCCAAAACATTTATATGCATCAAAATAGAGTCATAAAACTGAGTTATGCGGTAAACAAGTATAAACATGACTGAGTATAAATTTTCAATCGAAAACAATGAGAGGATAGTAAGAGAAAGCCCCTAAGGGTCCAAACAGTACTGGCGCAAGGCCCAAACATGGCATTCAGCCCAATTTACAGAAATTCTTTCTGAAACATATAAGTATCATATAGTTTCAACAAAGTATGAAACTTTACAGTTGCTACGAGACGGACTAAGTCACAATTCCCAACAGTGCACGCCCACACACCCGTCACCTAGCATGTGCGTCACTAAAAATAGTAGAATGATACAAAATCCGGGGTTTCGTACCCTCAGGACTAGATTTACAATCGTTACATACCTCAAACCGGTCAAATCTCTACCCCGCAATGCTCTTGTCTCTGGACTCGGCCTACAAATGCTCCAAATCTATTCACAATCAGTACAATACCATCAATATACGCTAATGGAATGAATTCCACAAGAAAAGCTTCAAAATTATATGGAAACCCGAAATTGGCTCAAACCCGGCCCCCGGGCCCATGTCTCAAAATCTGACAAAAGTCACAAAACTAGTAATCTCATTCACTCACGAGTCTAACCATACCAAATTCATCAAAATCCGACATCGTTTGGTCCTTCAACTCCTTAAATTACTCTTCAACAATTCCAAGCCCTATCCCCTCATTTTCACTAATTACATGATTAAACAACGAACAAATCACCATAAATACGAGTATTAGGGTACAAGCAACTTACCTCACTGATAGCCCTTGAATCACCCTTCAAAAATCACTCCAAAAGCTCCAAAAACCGATTTGAAAATGGTGAAAATGAACCAAATTCGCAAAGGGTTCTATTAATTGTTTCTGCCCAGGTTTTTCGCACTTGCGAGCTCCTTTTCCGCGCCTGCGGGACCGCACATGCGGTCAAGGCGCCGCATCCGCGAATTCCATTTAATTTCCCCAGCTTTCGTAACTGCTCTCTAGGCCTCGCATATGCGGGCTCGCAGGTGCGTCCAAATCCTTCGCGCCTGCGCTCCAGCCTTGGCCTCCCATTTTCTGCATCTGCGCAACAAATTCTCGCGCCTGCAAAAGCGCACCTGCGCGTTCATACTCCACTTCTGCGGAAACTGACCAACCCCCTTTCCTTCGCATATGCGCACTTTCCCTCCGCGCCTGCGACCTCGCACATGCGACTCCTTTTTCCGCAAGTACGGAAATAGCAGAAGCAGCAGCTGCAGCTGCAAAATTCCAACCAATCGTTAACCACTCGGAATCACCCCGAGGCCCTCGAGACCTCAACCAAAAATACCAACAAGTCATATATCAACATACCAACTTAGTCGAACCTTTGAATCACTCAAAACAACATCAAATCATAAGATTACCCTCGGATTCAAGCCTAAGAACTTCTAAATTTTCCAAATTCGGCAACCAATGCCGAAACCAATCAAACCACGTCCGAATGACCTCAAATTTTGCACACACGTCACAAATGACACTATGAACCTACTCCAACTTCCCAAATTTCATTCCGACCCCGATATAAAAATTTCCACTGCCGACCGAAATCATCAAATTTCTAATTTTGCCAATTCAAGCCTAATTCTATCACGGACCTCCAAATCACATTCCGGACGCACTTCTAAGTACAAAATCACCTAATGGAGCTAACGGAACCATCAGAATTCAAATCCGAGATCGTTTACACATAGGTCAACATCCAGTTAACTTTTCCAACTTAAGTTTCGACTTAAGAGACTAAGTGTCTCAATTCACTCTGAAACCACTCCGGTCCCAAACGAACTAATCCTATACAACATAATACAGTTGAATAACACAAAAAGAAGTAGAAAATGGGGAAAACGGAGCTATAACTCTCGAAATGACCTGCCGGGTCGTTACATCATCCCCCTCTTAAACATACGTTCGTCCTCGAACGGGTCTAGAAACATAATTGGAGTCTCGAATAGGCGTGGATATCTGCTCCGCATCTCCCGCTCGGTCTCCCAGGTGGCCTCCTCCACAGGCTGACCTCTCTATTGCACCTTCACTGAAGCTATATCCTTTGACCTGAACCTTCGAACCTGCCGATACAAAATAGCCACCGGCTCCACATCGTAAGTCATATCACCATCCAACTGAACCGTGCTGAAATCCAAAACATGGGATGGATCTCCAATATACTTTCGGAGCATAGAAACATGAAACACTGGATGCAAACTCGACATACTCGGTGGCAAGGCAAGCTTATAAGCCACCTCCCCTATCCTCTGAAGCACCTCAAAAGGCCCAATGAATCGGGGGCTCAACTTGTCCCTCTTCCCAAACCTTATAACACCCGTCATGGGTGATACCTTCAGCAAAACCTTCTCCCTAACCATAAAAGACACATCCCGGACCTTCCTATCCACGTAGCTCTTCTGCCTAGGCTGCACCGTGCGAAGCCGGTTCTGAATCAATTTCACCTTATCTAATGCGTCCCGGACCAAGTCTGTACCTAAGAGCCTAGCCTCACCTGGCTCAAACCATCCAACCAGAGATCTACACCTCCTCCCATATAAAGCCTCATACGGAGCAATCTAAAGACTCGACTGATAACTGTTGTTATATGCAAACTCCGCGAGTGGCAGAAACTGGTCCCATGAACCCACAAAGTCAATGACACAAGCACGCAACATGTCCTCCAATATCTGAATAGTACGCTCGGACTGCCCGTCCATCTGAGGGTGAAAAGTTATGCTCAACTCAACGTGAGTACCCAACTCTCGCTGCACGGCCCTCCAAAACTGCGATGTGAACTGAGTACCCCTATCTGAAATGATGGAAACTGGGATACCATGCAGGCGAACGATCTCTCGGATGTAAATCGCAGCCAACCGCTCTGAAGAGTAAGTAGTACCAACTGGAATGAAGTGCGCGGACTTGGTCAGCCGGTCCACAATAACTCAAATAGCGTCGAACTTCCTCTAAGTCCGTGGGATCCCAACTACAAAGTCTATGGTGATCCGCTCCCACTTCCACTCTGGGATATCTAATCTCTGAAGCAAGCCACCCGGTCTCTGATGCTCATACTTAACATGCTGATAGTTGAGACACCGAGCCACAAACCCAACTATATCCTTCTTCATCCACCTCCACCAATAGTGCTGCCTCAAATCCCGATACATCTTCGATGCACCCGGATGGATGGAATACCGCGCGCTGTAGGCCTCCTCAAGAATCAACTCTCGAAGCCCATCTACATTAGGCACACATATCCGGCCCTACATTCTTAGCATGCTATCATCACCAATAGTCACATCCCTAGCATCACCTCTCCGAACCCTGTCCTGAATGTCACGACCCAAAACTAACCCCTGTCGTGATGGCGCCTATCGTGGAACTAGGCAAGCTGACTCATTTCCAAAACAAACTGATATTTTCATTTTAAAGATAATTTCAAGGTTATTTGACATAAAACCTCCATTAAAAGAGTTCAAATCAAAGAAAAACATAAGTGCGGAAAAGAAAAGTCCGACATCGGGGTGTCACTAGTCATGAGCATCTACTACAATCTGTCTAACAATATCAAGGCTAACTCAGCCCAAAAAATAGCTAAATACAACTAGAGGAAGATAAGAGGGAGAAGAGCAGGGGCTGCGATCGCCAAACAGCTACCTTGCTATCTTAAAGAAAAATCTGCAACCAGAACACTCAATAACCGCTACCGTGTGCAGCTACACCTGAATCTGTACACAAGGTGCAAGGAGTAACGTGAGTACGCCAACTCAGTAAGTAACTAAAATAAATAAAGACTGAGCAGTAGTGACGAGCAATAAAGCATATAACGTTCATATCAGGAAATCTCAGTAAAATACCACATATTTTTAAAAATCAGGATTTGAATCAAATTATCTAGTTTAAACCCAGTTCTAGTAAAATCATTTAAAGACATTTTTCTAACAATTTTTCAAATAAAGGCTCAATGCAAAGGTGAGCAAAAAAATGATGAAATCATAAACAGCCCCTCGGGCAAAACCTCACAGTCACTCGTGCCACTCGGGCATACCTCACAATCACTCTTGCCACTCGGGCATACCTCACAATCGCGCATGCCTCACAATCACTCATGCCTCCCAGTCACTCAACACTCGGCACTCGGCACTCACACTCAGTAGGTACATGCGCTCACTGGTGGTGTGTACAGACTCCGGAGGGGCTCCTTCAGCCCAAGCGCTATAATCTGCACGGACAACTCACGTGCCAAAATAATAAAGTATACTGCAGGCGGGCAGCCCGATCCACACTCATCCTCACAAATCAGGCCCTCGGCCTCACTCAATCATAAATATGTTGCAGGCGAGCAGCCCCGATCCACACTCATCCTCACAAATCAGGCCCTCGGCCTGACTCAATCATAAACCTCTCAAGCCACTCGGGCATTTTAGTAAAACAGGGCATTCGACCCAAAACATTTATATGCATCAAAATAGAGTCATAAAACTGAGTTATGTGGTAAACAAGTATAAACATGACTGAGTATATATTTTCAATCAAAAACAATGAGTGGATGGTAAGAAACAGTCCCTAAGGGTCCAAACAGCTTTGGCGCAAGGCCCAAACATGGCATTCAGCTCAATTTACAGAAATTCTTTCTAAAACATATAAGTATCATATGGGTTAAACAAAGTATGCAACTTTACAGTTGCTACGGGAAGGACCAAGTCACAAATCCCCAACAGTGTACGCACACATGCCCGTCACCTAGCATGTGCGTCAATTCAAAATAGTAGAATGATACAAAATCCGGGGTTTCGTACCCTCAGGACTAGATTTACAATCGTTACTTACCTCAAACCGGTCAAATATCTACCCCACAATGCTCTTGCCTCTGGACTCGTCCTCCAAATGCTCCAAATCTATTCACAATCAGTAAAATACCATCAATATACGCTAATGGAATGAATTCCACAAGAAAAGCTTCAAAATTAGATGGAGACCCGAAATTGGCTCAAACTCGGCCCCCGGGTCCCACATCTCGAAATTCGACAAAATTTATAAAACTAGAAAGCTCATTCACTCACGAGTCTACCCATACCAATTTTACCGAAATCCGACCTCAACTCGACCCTCAAATCTACAAATCTTATTTTCAAATTTCTAAGTTCCAATCTCCGATTTACACCTCAAAATCATGTAATCTAGTCGGATTATTCGATGATAATTCAATATTATGGAGTAGAAATGATCACAAGGGAGTTACCTCAAGTTTTCCTTGAAAATATATCAAAAATCGCCTCTCCTCAAGCTCCAATTTGTCAAAAATGGCAAATGGGACGAAGTCCCTATTTTTATAATTCTGCCCAGACAACCTCGGTTCTGCCTCGAACTTGGCCTTCGATCCTGGTTCTCGATCCTAGGCCTTCGATCCTGGTTCTCGATCCTAGGCCTTCAATCATGTCTTCGACTCTAGGCTCGATCATGGCTTCGATCGTGGCCCTCGACTCTGGGCTCGATCATGACTTTGATCATGGCCCTCGACCCTGGGCTTGATCTGGGCTCGATTTCTGGGCTCGAATCTCGTAGAAGAATTTCCAACAGAAGGAAATTGCAGCAGCTGTTATAGTTCAATTTTTTGATCTATTAACCATCTGAAACTCACCCGAGGTCCTCGGGACCTCCACCAAATATACCAACAATTCCTAAAACATCATACGAACTTAGTCGAATCCTTAAATCGTCTCAAACAACGCTAAAACCATGAAATTCGCCCCAATTCAAGCCTAATGAACTTTGAAATTTCTAATTTCTACAAACAAATTCGGAACCTATCAAATCACGTCCGATTGACCTCAAATTTTGCACACAAGTCCTATATGATATGACAGAGGTATTCTAATTTTTAGAATCCGATTCCGACCCCGATATCAAAAAGTCAACCCCCGGTCAAACTTCTCAAAAATAAAACTTTCGGCATTTCAAGCCTAATTCCTCTACGGACTTCCAAATAATATTCCGGACACGCTCCTAAGCCCAAAATCACCATACGGAGCTAATGGAATCATAAAAATTCAAATTCGAGGTCATTTACACATAGGTCCATATCCGGTCCACTTTTCTAACTTAAAATTTTTAATTATGAGACTAAGTGTCTCATTTCACTCCGAGTTCCTTCCAGACTCGAACCAACTAACCAGATATAACAAAATATAGCTGAATAACACAAAATAAAGTAGGAATGGGGAAAACGGGGTTATAACTCTCGAAACGACTGGCCGGGTCGTTACATCCTCCCCCTCTTAAACATTCGTTCGTCCTCGAACGGGTCTAGAAACATACCTGGAGTCTCGAATAGGCGTGGATATCTACTCCTTATCTCCCGCTCGGTCTCCCAGATGGCCTCCTCTACAAGCTGACTTCTCCATTGCACCTTCACTGAAGCTATATCTTTCGACCTCAACCTTCGAACCTACCGATCCAAAATAGTCACCGGTTCCACATCATAAGTCATATCACCCTCCAAATGAACCGTGTTGAAATCTAAAACATGGGACGGATCTCTAATATACTTCTGGAGCATGGAAACATGAAACACTGGATGCACACTCGACAAGATAGGTGGCAAGGCAAGCTTATAAGCCACCTCTCCTATCCTCTGAAGCACCTCAAAAGGCCCAATGAACCGGGGGCTCAACTTGCCCCTCTTCCCAAACCTGATAACACCCTTCACGGGTGATAACTTCAGCAAAACCTTCTCCCCAACCATAAAAAACACGTCACGGACCTTCCTATCTGCGTAGCTCTTCTTCCTCGACTGCGCCGTGCAAAGCCACTCCTGAATTAATTTCACCTTATCTAATGCGTCCTGGACCAAGTCTCTACCTAAGAGCCTAGCCTCACCCAGCTCAAACCATCTAACCGGAGATCTACACCTCCTCCCATACAAAGCCTCGTACGGAGCCATCTGAATACTCGACTGATAATTGTTGTTATATGTAAACTCCGCGAGTGGTAGAAACTAGTCCCATGAACCCCCAAAGTCAATGACACAAGCACGCAACATGTCCTCCAATATCTGAATAGTGCGCTCGGACTGCCCGTCCGTCTGAGGGTGAAAAGTTGTGCTCAACTCAACCTGAGTACCCAACTCTCGCTGCACGGCCCTCCAAAACTGCGATGTGAACTGAGTACCACTATCTGAAATGATGGAAACTGGGACACCATGCAGGCAAACGATCTCTCGGATGTAAATTTCAGCCAACCGCTATGAAGAGTAAGTAGTACCAACTGGCATGAAGTACGCGGACTTGGTCAGCCAATCCACAATAACCCAAATAGCGTTGAACTTCCTTGAAGTCCGTGGGAGCCCAACTACAAAGTCCATAGTGATCCGCTCCCACTTCCACTCTAGGATCTCTAATCTCTGAAGCAGGCCACCCGGTCTCTGATGTTCATACTTAACCTGCTGACAGTTTAGACACCGAGCCACAAACCCAACTATATCCTTCTTCATCCGCCTCTACCAATAATGCTGCCTCAAATCCTAGTACATTTTCGCGGCACCCGGATGGATGGAATACCGCGAGCTGTGGGCCTCCTCAAGAATCAACTCTCAAAGCCCATCTATATTAGGCACACATATTCGGCCCTGCATTCTCAGCACGCCGTCATCCCCAATAGTCACATCCCTAGCATCACCTCTCCGAACCCTGTCCTAAAAAACGAGCAAGTGAGGGTCATCATACTGACGCTCCCTGATACGGTCAGAAAGAGAAGACCTGGAGACCACACAAGCCAATACCCGACTAAGCTCCGAAATATCCAATCTGACAAGGTGGCATGCTAAGGTCTGAACATCTAATGCCAAAGGCCTCTCTGCTGCTAGAAGATATGCTAAACTCCCCAAACTCTCTGCCCGGTGACTCAAAGCATCGGCCACCACATTGGCCTTCCCCGGATGGTATAAAATAGTGATATCATAGTCCTTAAGAAGCTCCAACCATCTTCGATGACGCAAATTAAGATCCTTCTTCTTTAACAGATACTACAGACTCCGGTGATCAGTATAGATCTCACAATGAACCCCATACAAATAATGACGCCAAATCTTCAAGGCGTGGACAATGGCTGCTAACTCAAGATCATGGACAGGATAGTTATTCTCATGGGTCTTCAACTGGCGCGAAGCATAGGCAATCACCCTACCCTCCTGCATCAAAACACAACCAATGCCTATCCTCGAGGCATCACAATACACGGTGTAAGAACCTGATGCTGATGGCAGAACTAACACTAGAGCTGTGGTCAAAGCAGTCTTGAGCTTCTAAAAGCTATCCTCACATTCATCCGACCACCTGAATGGAGCCCCCTTTTGGGTCAATTTGGTCAAGGGCAATGCAATAGATGAAAATCGCTCCACAAAGTGACGGTAGTAACCTGCCAAACCAAGAAAACTCCTAATCTCTGTGGCTGAGGACGGTCTGGGCCAACTCTGCAATGCCTCTATCTTCTTCAGATCCACCTGAATATTGTCACTGGACACCACGTGCCCCAAGAATGCTACTGAACTGAGCCAAAACTCGCATTTGGAGAACTTTGCATAAAGCTTCTCCTCCCTCAATCTCTGTAATACAATCTTTAAATGATGAGCGTACTCCTCCTGGCTACGAGAGTACACCAGGATGTCATCAATGAATACAACGACGAATGAGTCCAAATAGGGCTGGAATACAATGTTCATCAAATGCATGAATGTTGCTGGGGCATTGGTCAGCCCAAAAGACATTACCAAGAACTCATAATGGCCATATCGGGTCCTGAAAGCTGTTTTAAGAATATCTGAATCCCGAATCTTCAACTGGTGATAACCGGACCTCAAATCAATCTTGGAGAACACCCTCGCTCCCTGAAGCTGGTCGAATAAATCATCAATGCGAGGCAAAGGATACGTATTCTTGACTGTGACCTTGTTCAACTGCTTGTAATCAATACACATTCTCATGGAACCATCCTTCTTCTTCACAAATAGAACTGGTTCACCCCAAGGTGACATACTAGGACGAATAAACCTCTTATCAAGGAGTTCCTGAAGCTGTTCTTTCAATTCCTTCAACTCCGCCGGTTCCATATGATACGGTGGAATAGAAATGGGCTGAATGCCCGGCACCAAATCAATACCAAAGTCAATATCCCTGTCAGGCGGCATGCCCGGTAGGTCTGCAGGAAACACATCCGAAAAATCACGTACCACTGGAACAGAATAAATGACAGGAGTCTCTACACTAACATCTCTCACAAAAGCCAAATAAGATAGGCAACCCTCCTCAACCATGCGATGAGCCTTCAAATATGAAATCACCCTACTTGGTACATAATCTACAGAACCGCTCCACTCAACTCTCGGAATTCCTGCAATAGCCAATGTCACCGTCTTAGCGTGACAATCTAGAACATCATGACATGGAGATAACCAATCCATACCCAATATCACATCAAAGTCAACCATGCTGAGCAGCAAAAGGTCCACTTAGGTCTCCAGACCCCCAATAGTCACCACGCATGACCGATATACGTGGTCCACAATAATAGTATCGCCCACGGGAGTAGATACATGTACAGATAAAACTAAAGACTCACGGGGCATACCCAGAAAATTGGCAAAATACGAGGAAACATATGAATACGTGAAACCAAGGTCAAATAATATTGAGGCATCTCTGTGGCAAACTGAGACAATACCTGTAATCACAACATCCGAAGCAATAGCATATGGTCTGGCAGGGAAGGCATAGAAACGGGCCTGGCCACCCCCTAATCTACCTCCCCCTCTAGGGCGACCCCTAGTTGACTGACCTCCACCCCGAGCTGACTGGCCGGGTGGTGAGGTAACTGGTGCTGAAGTCGGAGGTTGACTCCTCTGCTGAGATAGACCTCCATGACAACGAGTACACTACCTCCACATAAGCCCAAGTTAACCATATTGAGCAACAATAGATCTACTCGGGTCTCCAGACCCCCAATAGTCACCACACATGACCGATATACGCGGTCCACAATAATAGTATCGCCCACAGGAGTAGATACATGTTAAGATAAAACTAAGGACTCATGGGGAATATCCAGAAAATGGGCGAAATATGAGAAAACATATGAATACGTGGAACCAGGGAATAATACTGACGCATCTCTGTGGCAAACTGAGACAATACCTGTAATCACAGCATCTAAAGCAATAGCATCTGGTCTGGCAGGGAGAGCATAGAAATGGGCCTGACCACCCCCTGATCTGCCTCCCCCTCTAGGGCGACCCCTAGCTGACTGGGCGGGTAGTGAGGTAGTTGGTGCTGTAGTCAGAGGCTGACTTCTCTGCTGAGATAGACCTCCATGATGACGAGGACACTGCCTCCACATATGCCCAAGCTCCCCAAACTCAAAACAACTTCCTGCTGCTGGCGGCGGAAACTGAAGGGAACCCCTAGCATCGGGATGACTGGTAGAAGAACCTGGCATGGAAGAGCCCTGAACAGGTGGAGCACGAGACTAACTCTGAACTGGAAGGGCACTAAGTGATGGGTGGCCCTGATGAGAACTGTGAGAATCATGGCCAAATGATGCACCCCGATGAAATGGCCGAGCTGACTGAGCCTGTCTAAAATGACGACCTTTACCGTGCTGGAACTGATCCCCAAAAGGAGCACCGCTGAATCCACCCTGACCACGAGTCCTCTTGGCCTCTCGCTCAACCCTCTCCTGATCGCGAACCATCTCAATCTGCCGAGCAATGTCGACAACCTCATCAACGGTAGCACCCGAAACCTGCTCCCTGGTCATGAGCAACTGTAGCTGATAAGTGAGGCCATCAATAAACCTCATGATCCTCTCTCTGTCCGTGGGAACCAACCAGATAGCATGACGGGCCAACTCGGAGAACTGCATCTCATACTGCGTCATAGACATATCACCCTGGCGGAGCCGCTCAAACTGTCTACGCAGCTCCTCTCTGCGGGATCGAGGCACGAACTTCTCCAAAAAGACCACGGAGAACTGCTGCCAAGTAAGGGGTGCTGCGCCAACAGGCCTACGCCTTTCATAAGTCTCCCACCATCTGAGTGCAGCCCTATAAAACTGAAAGGTAGTGAATGAGACCCCACAAGTCTCCAAAATATCAGCAGTACTGAGTATTCTCTGACACCTGTCGAAAAAGTCTTGAGCATCCTCTCTCTCTGTACCACTGAAAGGTGGTGGCTAAAGTCTCCTATACATCTCCAGCCTATGCTGATTATCCTCAGGCATAGTAGGAACCACATAATCCTGAGCAACAGCAACCGGTTGGGCTGGTGGTGCCTCTGGTGTCTGAAGTCCTTGAATAACCTGCTCGGGTGTGCGAGCGACGGGAGTCTGAGTGCCTCCCTTGGCCTGAGAAGTGGTTGCAGCCGTCAAAATAGAGACCGCCTGAGTAAGGCCAGTACACGCTGTTAGAATCTAAGCTAGGGCCTCCTGAAGGCCTGGAATCACGATAGGCACATGTGGTGCCTGAGCTGGTGCATCAACAACTGGAACTTGGTCCTGATCTGGGACAACCGGTGGATCTATAGGTACTGCCCCAACTATTGTACGGGCTATACCTCTGCCCCTACCACGGCTTCTGGCGGCCCTGGCTGGTGGTATGGGTAGCTGGCCCTCCTGACCGGTAGTACGAGTCCTCACCACCTGTGAGAGAATGAAACAATAGATGTTTAGTTACTAGAATCAACAGATTTGCACGACAAGAATTCAAGAATGTGGAGTTTCCTAAAGGTTCTGCAGCCTTCTGAAGATAAATACAGATATCTCCGTACCAATCCGCAAGACTCTACTAAACCCGCTCATGACTCGTGAGACCTATGTAACCTAGGCTCTGATACCAATCTGTCATGACCGAAAACTAACCCCTATCATGATGGCGCCTATCGTGGAACTAGGCAAGCCGACTCATTTCCAAAACAAGCCGATATTTTCATTTAAAGATAATTTCAATGTTATTTAACACAAAAACCTTCGTAAAGGAGTTCCAATCACAATAAAAGTGCGGAAGGAAAAGCCAGAAATCAGGTTGTCACTAGTCATGAGCATCTACAACAATCTGTCTAACAATATCAAGGCTAACTCAGCTTGGAAAATAGTTAAATACAACTAGAGGAAGATAAGAGGGAGAAGAGCAGTGGCTGTGATCGTCAAATAGCTACCTTGCTATCTCCAAGTAAATCTGCAACCGTAACACTCAATAACCGCTACTGTGTGTAGCTACACCTGAATCTACACACAAGGTGCATGGAATAACGTGAGTACGCCAACTCAGTAAGTAACAACAATAAATAAAGACTGAGCAGTAGTGACGAGCAATAAAGCATATAATGTTCATATCAGGAAATCTCAGTAAAATACCACATACTTTTAAAAATCAGGATTTGAATCAAATTATCTAGTTTAAACCCAGTTCCTGTTAAATCATTTAAAGACATTTTTCCAACAATTTTTCAAACAAAGGCTCAATTCAAAGGTGAGCAAAAAATGATGAAATCATAAACAGCCCCTCGGGCAAAACCTCACAGTCACTCGTGCCACTCGGGCATACCTCACAATCACTCTTGCCACTCGGGCATACCTCACAATCGCGCATGCCTCACAATCACTCATGCCTCCCAGTCACTCAGCACTCGGCACTCGCACTCAGTAGGTACCTGCGCTCACTGAGGGTGTGTACAGACTCCAGAGGGGCTCCTTCAGCCCAAGCACTATAATCTGCACGGACAACTCACGTGCCAAAATAATAAAGTATGCTGCAGGCGGGCAGCCCCGATCCACACTCATCCTCACAAATCAGGCCATCGACCTCACTCAATCATAAATATGCTGCAGAAAGGCAGCCTCGATCCACACTCATCCTCACAAATCAGGACCTCGGCCTCACTCAGTCAGAAACCTCTCAAGCCACTCGGGCATTTTAGTAAAATAGGGCATTCGGCCCAAAACATTTATATGCATCAAAATAGAGTCATAAAAATGAGTTCTTCGGTAAATAAGTATAAACATGACTGAGTATAGATTTTCAATCGAAACCAATGAGATGATGGTAAGAAACAGTCCCTAAGGGTCCAAACAGCTTTGGCGCAAGGCCCAAACATGGCATTCAGCTCAATTTACAGAAATTCTTTCTAAAACATATAAGTATCATATAGTTTCAACAAAGTATGCAACTTTACAGTTGCTACGGGACGGACCAAGTCACAAATCCCCAATAGTGCGCGCCCACACGCCCGTCACCTAGCATGTGTGTCACTTCAAAATAGTAGAATGATACAAAATATGGGGTTTCATACCCTCAGGACTAGATTTACAATCATTACATACCTCAAACCGGTCAAATCTCTAACCCGCAATGATCTCGCCTCTGGACTCGGCCTCAAAATGCTCCGAATCTATTCACAATCAGTACAATACCATCAATATGCGCTAATGGGATAAATTCCACAAGAAAAACTACAAAATTAGACCAAAACCCGAAATTGGCTCAAACCCGGCCCCCCGGGCCCATATCTCGAAATCCGACAAAATTTACAATACTAGAAAGCTCATTTACTCACGAGTCTACCCATACTAATTTTATCAAAATCCAACCTCAACTCGACCCTCAAATCTACAAATCTTATTTCCAAATTTCTAAGTTCCAATCTCCGATTTACACCTCAAAAACATGTAATATAGTCGGATTATTCGATGATAATTCAATATTATGGAGTAGAAATGATCACAAGGGACTTGCCTCAAGTTTTCTTTGAAAATATATCAAAAATCGCCTTTCCTCAAGCTCTAATTTGTCAAAAAAGGCAAATGGGATGAAGTCCCTATTTTTATAATTCTGCCTAGACAACCTCGGTTCTGCCTCAATCTTGGCCTTCGATCCTGGTTCTCGATCCAAGGCCTTCGATCCTGGTTCTCGATCCTAGACCTTCGATCATGTCTTCGACTTTGGGCTCGATCATGGCTTCGATCGTGGCCCTCGACTCAGGGCTCGATCATGACTTCGATCGTGGCCCTCGACCCTGGGCACGATCTGGGCTCGATTTCTGGGCTCCAATCTGGCTGAAGAATTTCCAACATAAGGAAATTACAGCAGCTGTTGTAGTTCAATTTTTTGATCCGTTAACCATCCGAAACTCACCCGAGGCCCCGAGACCTCCACCAAATAAAACAACAAGTCCTAAAACATCATACGAACTTAGTCGTATCCTCAAATCATCTCAAACAACGCTAAAACTATGAAATTCGCCCCAATTCAAGCCTAATGAACTTTGAAATTACTAATTTCTACAAACAACTCCGGAACCTATCAAATCACGTCCGATTGACCTCAAATTTTGCACACAAGCCCTAAATAACATAAGAGATGTATTCCAATTTTCAGAATCGGATTCCGACCCCGATATCAAAAAATCAACCCCCCGATCAAACTTTTCAAAAATAAAACTTTCGGTATTTCAAGCGTAATTCCTCTACGGACTTCCAAATAATATTCCGGACATGCTCCTAAGCCCAAAATTACCATACGGAGCTATTGGAATCATCTAAATTCAAATCCGAGGTCGTTTACACATAGGTCCATATCCGGTTCACTTTTCTAACTTAAATTTTTTAATCATAAGACCAAGTGTCTCATTTCACTGCGAGTTCCTTCCGGACTCGAACCAACTAACCCGATATAACATAATATAGCTGAATAACACAAAACGAAGTAGGAATAGGGAAAACGGGCTTATAATTCTCGAAACGACCGGTCGGGTCATTACACTGAAGAACGAGCAAGTTGGGGTCATCATACTGACGCTCCCTGATACGGTCATATAGAGAAGACCTGGAGACCACACAAGACAATACCCGACTAGGCTCCGAAATATTCAATATGACAAGCTGGCCCGCTAAGGCCTGAACATCCAATGCCAAAGGTCTCACTGCTGCTTTAGGATATGCTAAACTCCCCAAACTCTCTGCCCGGTGATTTAAAGCATCGGCCACCACATTGGCCTTCCCCGGATGGTACAAAATAGTGATATCATAGTCCTTAAGAAGCTCCAACCATCTTTGCTGATGCAAATTAAGATCCTTCTGCTTTAACAGATACTGCAGACTCTGGTGAGCAATATAGATCTCACAATGAACCCCATACAAATAATAATGCCAAATCTTCAAGGCGTGAACAATGGCTGCTAACTCAAGATCATGGACAGGATAGTTCTTCTCATGGGTCTTCAACTGGCGCGAGGCATAGGCGATCACCCTACCCTCCTGCATCAAAACACAACCAATGTCTATCCTCGAGGCATCACAATACACGGTGTAAGAACCTGAAGCTGATGGCAGAACTAACACTGGAGTTGTGGTCAAAGCAGTCTTCAGCTTCTGAAAGCTCTCTTCACACTCATCCGACCACCTGAATGTAGCACCCTTTTGGGTCAATTTTGTTAAGGGCGATGCAATAGATGAAAATCACTCCACAAAGCGACGGCAGTAACCCGCCAAACCAAGAAAGCTCCTAATCTCCTTAGCTGAGGATGGTCTAGGCCAACTCTGCACCGCCTCTATCTTCTTCGGATCCACCTGAATACCCTCACTGGACACCACATGTCCCAAGAATGCTACTAAACTGAGCCAAAAACTTACACTTGGAGAACTTTGCATAAAGATTCTCCTCCCTCAGTCTCTGTAATACAATCTTCAAATGCTGAGCGTGCTCCTCTTGGCTACGAGAGTACACCAGGATGTCATCAATGAATACAATGAAGAATGAGTCCAAATAGGGTTGGAATACAGTGTTCATCAATTGCATGAACGTTGCTGGGGAATTGGTCAGCCCAGAAGACATCACCAAGAACTCATAATGGCTATATCGTGTCCTGAAAGCTGTCTTAAGAATATCTGAATCTCGAATCTTCAGCTGGTGATAACCGGAGCTCAAATCAATCTTGGAGAATACCCTCGCTCCCTGAAGATGGTTGAATAAATCATCAATATAAGGAAAAGGATACTTGTTCTTGAATGTGACGTTGTACAACTGCCTTTAATCAATACACATTCTCATGGAACCATCCTTCTTTTTCACAAATAAAATCGGTGCACCCCAAGGTGACATACTAGGCCGAATAAACCCCTTATCAAGGAGTTCCTGAAGCTGTTCTTTCAATTCCTTCAACTCTGCCAGTGCCATACGATACGGTGGAATAGAAATGGGCTGAGTGCCCGGCACCAAATCAATACCAAAGTCAATATCCCTGTCACGCGGCATGCCCGACAGGTCTACAGGAAACACATCTGGAAAATCACGTACCACTGGAATAGAATCAATGGCAGGAGTCTCTGCACTAACATCCCTCACAAAAGCCAAATAGGATAGGCAACCCTTCTCGACCATGCGCTGAGCCTTCAAATATGAAATCACCCTACTTGGTACATAATCTACCGAACCGCTCCACTCAACCCTTGGAATTCCCGGCATAGTCAACGTCACCATCTTAGCGTGACAATATAGAACAGCATGACATGGAGATAACCAATCCATACCCAATATCATATCAAAGTCAACCATGCTGAGCAGCAAAAGGTCCACTTAGGTCTCCAGACCCCTAATAGTCACCACGCATGACCGATATACGCGGTCCATAATAATAGTATCGCCCACGGGAGTAGATACATGTACAGATGAAACTAAAGACTCACGGGGCATACCTAGAAAATCAGCAAAATACGAGGAAACATATGAATACGTGAAACCAAGGTCAAATAATATTGAGGCATCTCTGTGGAAAACTGAGACAATACCTGTAATCACAACATCCGAAGCAATAGCATATGGTCTGCCAGCGAAGGCATAGAAACGGGCCTGGCCACCCCCTGATCTACCTCCCCCTCTAGGGCGACCCCTAGTTGACTAACCTCCACCCCGAGCTAACTGGCCGGATGGTGAGGTAACTGGTGCTGAAGTCGGAGGCTGACTCCTCTGATGAGATAGACTTCCATGACAACGAGTACACTACCTCCACATAAGCCCAAGCTCCCCACACTCAAAACAACTCCCTGGTACTGGCGGCAGAAACTGAAGGGAACCCCTAGCACCGGGATGACTAGTAGAAGAACCTGGCATGGAAGAGACCTGAGCAGGTGGAGTACGGGACGAACTCTGAACTGGGAGGGCACTAAGTGATAAGTGGCCCTGATGAGAACTGTGAGAACCCTGGCCAGTTGATGAACCCATATGAAATGGTCGAGCTAACTGAGCCTGTCTGAAATGACAACCCCTACCGTGTTGGAACTGAACCCCTAAAGGAGCACCGCTAAATCCACCCTGACCAAGAGGCCTCTTCGCCTCCCCCTCAACCCCCTCCTGATCGCGAATCATCTCAATCTGTCGAGCAATGTCGACAACCTCATCAAATGTAGCACCTGAAATCCTCTCTCTAGTCATGAGAAACTACAGCTGATAAGTGAGACCATCAATAAACCTCATGATCCTCTCCCTATCCGTGGGAACCAACCAGATCGCATGATGAGCCAACTCGGAGAACCGCATCTCATACTGTGTCACAGACATATCACCCTGGCGAAGCCGCTCAAACTGTCTGCACAGCTCTTCTCTGCGGGATCGAGGCACAAACTTCTTCAAAAAGACCACGGAGAAATGCTGCCAAGCAAGGGGTGATGCGCCAACAGGCCTACGCCTCTCGTAAGTCTCCCACCATCTAAGTGCAGCCCCAGAAAACTGAAAGGTAGTGAATGAGACCCCACAAGTCTCCAGGATACCAGCAGTATGGAGTATCCTCTGACACCTGTCCAAAAAGTCCTAAGCATCCTCTCTCTCAGTGCCACTGAAAGGACAACTGGTGGATTAACAACTGGAACCTGGTCCTGATCTAGGACAACTGGTGGATCTGCAGGTACTACCGCAGCTGCTGTACTGGTTTTACCTCTGCCCATACCATGGCCTCTACCGCGGCCTCGGCCTCTCGCGGCCCTGGCTGGTGGTACTGGTGTCTGGCCCTCCTGACCGGTAGCACGAGTCCTCACCATCTATGAGAGAATGAAACAACAGATGTTTAGTTACTAGAATCAACAGACTTGCACGAAAAGAATTCAAGAATGTGGAGTTTCCTAAAGGTTCTGTAGCCTTTCGAAGATAAGTACAGACGTCTCCGTACTGATCCGCAAGACTCTACTAAAACCGCTCATGACTCATGAGACCTATGTAACCCAGGCTCTGATACCAATCTGCCATGACTCAAACTAACCCCTGTCGTGATGGTGGCTATCGTAGAACTAGGCAAGCCGACTCATTTCCAAAATAAACCGATATTTTCATTTCAAAGATAATTTCAATGTTATTTAACACAAAAACCTTCGTAAAGGAGTTCTAATCACAATGAAAATGTGGAAGGAAAAGCCCGACATCGGGGTGTTACTAGTCATTAGCATCTACAACAATCTGTCTAACAATGTCAAGGCTAACTCAGCCTGGAAAATAGATAAATGCAACTAGAGGAATATAAGAGGGAGGGCTGCGATCGCCAGGCAGCTACCTTGCTATCCCCGGGAAAATTTGCAATCAGAACAATCAACAACCGCTACCGTGTCCAGCTACACCTGGATCTACACATAAGGCGCAGGGAGTAACCTGAGTATGCCAACTTAGTAAGTAACAACAATAATTAAAGACTGAGCAGTAGTGACGAGCAGTAAAGCATATAACATTCATATAAGGAAATCTTAGTAAAATACCACATGCTTTTAAAATCAGGATTTGAATCAAAACATCTCGTTTAAACCGAGTTCCACTAAAAATCATTTAAAGATATTTTTCAACAGTTTTCAAATAGAGGAAAAATGCAAAGGTGAGCAAAAATGATGAAATCAAAAATAGCCCCTCGGGCAAGACATCACTCATATACAACCCCTCGGGCAAACCTCACAGTCACTCATGCCACTCGGGCATACCTCACAATCACTCTTGCCACTCGGCCATACCTCACAATCACTCTTTCCACTCGGCCATACCTCACAATCACTCATGCCTCCTAGTCACTCAGCACTCGGCACTTGCACTCAGTAGTTACCTACGCTCACTGGGGACTGGAGGGGCTCCTTCAGCCCAAGCGCTATAATCTCCACGGACAACTCACGTGCTATAATAATAAAGTATGCTGCAGGCGGGTAGCCCTGATCCACACTCATCCTCATAATCAGGCCCTCGGCCGATATCAAACATGATGTGGCGCTCAGCCCGATCCCATAAATATCCTCAGAAATCAGGCCCTCGGCCTCACTTAGTCATAAACCTCTCAAACTACTCGGGTATTTCAGTAAAGCAGGGCATTCGGCCCAAAACATTTATATGCATCAAAATAGAGTCATAAAACTGAGTTATGCAGTAAACAAGTATAACCATGATTGAGTATAGATTTTCAATTGAAAACAATGAGAGGATAGAAAGAAAAGGCCCCTAAGGGTCTAAACAACACTAGCACAAGGCCTAAACATGGCATTCAACCCAATTTATAGAAACTCTTTCTAAAACATATAAGTATCATATTGATGGACCAAGTCACAATCCCCAATAGTGCACGCCCACACGCCCGTCACCTAGCATGTGTGTCACCAAAAGTAGTAGAATGATACAAAATCTTGGGTTTCGTACCCTCAGGACTAGATTTACAATCGTTACTTACCTCAAACCGGTCAAATCTCTACCCCGCAATGCTCTTGCCTCTGGACTCGGCCTCCAAATGCTCCAAATCTATTCACAGTTAGTACAATACCATCAATATATGCTAATGGAATGAATTTCAATGGAAAATCTACAAAATTAGACCAAAACCTGAAATTGGCTCAAACCCGGCCCCCCGGGCCCACATCTCGAAATCCGACAAAATTTACAATACTAGAAAGCTCATTCACTCACGAGTCTACCCATACCAATTTTATCAAAATCCAACCTCAACTCGACCCTCAAATCTACAAATCTTATTTCCAAATTTCTAAGTTCCAATCTCCGATTTACACCTCAAAAACATGTAATATAGTCGGATTATTCGATGATAATTCAATATTATGGAGTAGAAATGATCACAAGGGACTTGCCTCAAGTTTTCTTTGAAAATATATCAAAAATCGCCTTTCCTCAAGCTCTAATTTGTCAAAAAAGGCAAATGGGATGAAGTCCCTATTTTTATAATTCTGCCTAGACAACCTCGGTTCTGCCTCAATCTTGGCCTTCGATCCTGGTTCTCGATCCTAGGCCTTCGATCCTGGTTCTCGATCCTAGACCTTCGATCATGTCTTCGACTTTGGGCTCGATCATGGGTTCGATCGTGGCCCTTGACTCAGGGCTCGATCATGACTTCGATCGTGGCCCTCGACCCTGGGCACGATCTGGGCTCGATTTCTGGGCTCCAATCTGGCTGAAGAATTTCCAACATAAGGAAATTACAGCAGCTGTTGTAGTTTAATTTTTTGATCCGTTAACCATCCGAAACTCACCCGAGGCCCCGGGACCTCCACCAAATAAAACAACAAGTCCTAAAATATCATACGAACTTAGTCGTATCCTCAAACTATGAAATTCGCCCCAATTCAAGCCTAATGAACTTTGAAATTACTAATTTCTACAAACAACTCCGGAACCTATCAAATCACGTCCGATTGACCTCAAATTTTGCACACAAGCCCTAAATAACATAAGAGATGTATTCCAATTTTCAGAATCGGATTCCGACCCCGATATCAAAAAATCAACCCCCCGGTCAAACTTTTCAAAAATAAAACTTTCGGTATTTCAAGCGTAATTCCTCTACGGACTTCCAAATAATATTCCGGACATGCTCCTAAGCCCAAAATTACCATACGGAGCTATTGGAATCATCTAAATTCAAATCCGAGGTCGTTTACACATAGGTCCATATCCGGTTCACTTTTCTAAACTTAAATTTTTTAATCATAAGACCAAGTGTCTCATTTCACTGCGAGTTCCTTCCGGACTCGAACCAACTAACCCGATATAACATAATATAGCTGAATAACACAAAACGAAGTAGGAATAGGGAAAACGGGCTTATAATTCTCGAAACGACCGGTCGGGTCATTACACTGAAGAACGAGCAAGTTGGGGTCATCATACTGACGCTCCCTGATACGGTCATATAGAGAAGACCTGGAGACCACACAAGACAATACCCGACTAGGTTCCGAAATATTCAATATGACAAGCTGGCCCGCTAAGGCCTGAACATCCAATGCCAAAGGTCTCACTGCTGCTTTAGGATATGCTAAACTCCCCAAACTCTCTGCCCGGTGATTTAAAGCATCGGCCACCACATTGGCCTACCCCGGATGGTACAAAATAGTGATATCATAGTCCTTAAGAAGCTCCAACCATCTTTGCTGATGCAAATTAAGATCCTTCTGCTTTAACAGATACTGCAGACTCTGGTGAGCAATATAGATCTCACAATGAACCCCATACAAATAATAACGCCAAATCTTCAAGGCGTGAACAATGGCTGCTAACTCAAGATCATGGACAGGATAGTTCTTCTCATGGGTCTTCAACTGGCGCGAGGCATAGGCGATCACCCTACCCTCCTGCATCAAAACACAACCAATGTCTGTCCTCGAGCCATCACAATACACGGTGTAAGAACCTGAAGCTGATGGCAGAACTAACACTGGAGCTGTGGTCAAAGCAGTCTTCAGCTTCTGAAAGCTCTCTTCACACTCATCCGACCACCTGAATGTAGCACCCATTTGGGTCAATTTTGTTAAGGGCGATGCAATAGATGAAAATCACTCCACAAAGCGACGGCACTAACCCGCCAAACCAAGAAAGCTCCTAATCTCCTTAGCTGAGGATGGTCTAGGCCAACTCTGCACCGCCTCTATCTTCTTCGGATCCACCTGAATACCCTCACTGGACACCACATGTCCCAAGAATGCTACTAAACTGGGCCAAAAACTTACACTTGGAGAACTTTGCATAAAGATTCTCCTCCCTCAGTCTCTGTAATACAATCTTCAAATGCTGAGCATGCTCCTCTTGGCTACGAGAGTACACCAGGATGTCATCAATGAATACAATGAAGAATGAGTCCAAATAAGGCTGGAATACAGTGTTCATCAAATGCATGAACGTTGCTGGGGCATTGGTCAGCCCAGAAGACATCACTAAGAACTCATAATGGCTATATCGTGTCCTGAAAGCTGTCTTAAGAATATCTGAATCCCGAATCTTCAGCTGGTGATAACCAGAGCTCAAATCAATCTTGGAGAATACCCTCGCTCCCTGAAGATGGTTGAATAAATCATCAATACAAGGCAAAGGATACTTGTTCTTGAATGTGACCTTGTACAACTGCCTTTAATCAATACACATTCTCATAGAACCATCCTTCTTTTTCACAAATAAAATCGGTGCACCCCAAGGTGACATACTAGGCCGAATAAACCCCTTATCAAGGAGTTCCTGAAGCTGTTCTTTCAATTCCTTCAACTCTGCCAGTGCCATACGATACGGTGGAATAGAAATGGGCTGAGTGCCCGGCACCAAATCAATACCAAAGTCAATATCCCTGTCACGCGGCATGCCCGACAGGTCTGCAGGAAACACATCTGGAAAATCACGTACCACTGGAATAGAATCAATGGCAGGAGTCTCTGCACTAACATCCCTCACAAAAGCCAAATAGGATAGGCAACCCTTCTCGACCATGCGCTGAGCCTTCAAATATGAAATCACCCTACTTGGTACATAATCTACCGAACCGCTCCACTCAACCCTTGGAATTCCCGGCATAGTCAATGTCACCATCTTAGCGTGACAATATAGAACAACATGACATGGAGATAACCAATCCATACCCAATATCATATCAAAGTCAACCATGCTGAGCAGCAAAAGGTCCACTTAGGTCTCCAGACCCCCAATAGTCACCACACATGACCGATATACGCGGTCCATAATAATAGTATCGCCCACGGGAGTAGATACATGTACAGAAGAAACTAAAGACTCACGGGGCATACCCAGAAAATCAGCAAAATACGAGGAAACATATGAATACGTGAAACCAAGGTCAAATAATATTGAGGCATCTCTGTGGAAAACTGAGACAATACCTGTAATCACAACATCCGAAGCAATAGCATATGGTCTGGAAGGGAAGGCATAGAAACGGGCCTGGCCACCCCCTGATCTACCTCCCCCTCTAGGGCGACCCCTAGTTGACTAACCTCCACCCCGAGCTAACTGGCCGGGTGGTGAGGTAACTGGTGCTGAAGTCGGAGGGTGACTCCTCTGATGAGATAGACCTCCATGACAACGAGTACACTACCTCCACATAAGCCCAAGCTCCCCACACTCAAAACAACTCCCTGGTGCTGGCGGCAGAAACTGAAGGGAACCCCTAGCACCGGGATGGCTAGTAGAAGAACCTGGCATGGAAGAGACCTGAGCAGGTGGAGTACGGGACGAACTCTGAACTGGGAGGGCACTAAGTGATGAGTGGCCCTGATGAGAACTGTGAGAACCCTGGCCAGTTGATGAACCCATATGAAATGGTCGAGCTAACTGAGCCTGTCTGAAATGACAACCTCTACCGTGTTGGAACTGAACCCCTAAAGGAGCACCGCTAAATCCACCCTGACCAAGAGGCCTCTTTGCCTCCCCCTCAACCCCCTCCTGATCGCGAATCATCTCAACCTGTCGAGCAATGTCGACAACCTCATCAAATATAGCACCTGAAATCCTCTCTCTGGTCATGAGAAACTACAGCTGATAAGTGAGACCATCAATAAACCTCATGATCCTCTCCCTGTCCGTGGGAACCAACCAGATCACATGATGAGCCAATTCGGAGAACCGCATCTCATACTGTGTCACAGACATATCACCCTGGCGAAGCCGCTCAAACTGTCCGCACAGCTCTTCTCTGCGGGATTGAGGCACAAACTTCTTCAAAAAGACCACGGAGAAATGCTGCCAAGTAAGGGGTGATGAGCCAACAGGCCTACGCCTCTCATAAGTCTCCCACCATCTGAGTGCAGCCCTAGAAAACTGAAAGGTAGTGAATGAGACCCCACAAGTCTCCAGGATACCAGCAGTATGGAGTATCCTCTGACACCTGTCCAAAAAGTCCTAAGCATCCTCTCTCTCAGTGCCACTGAAAGGTGGTGGCTGGAGTCTCCCAAACCTCTCCAACCTATGCTGATCATCCTCAGGCATAGCGGAAACCACATATTCTTGAGCAACTGCAACCGACTGGGCTGGTGGTGCATCCGGTGTCTGAAGTCCCTG
The DNA here is from genome assembly GCF_000390325.3 of Nicotiana tomentosiformis. Classification (NCBI taxonomy): domain Eukaryota; kingdom Viridiplantae; phylum Streptophyta; class Magnoliopsida; order Solanales; family Solanaceae; genus Nicotiana; species Nicotiana tomentosiformis. Next base: position 113,547,361 of record NC_090820.1, read on the forward strand.
AATAACCTGCTCAGGTGTGCGAGCGACGGGAGTTTGAGTGCCTCCCCTAGCCTGAGAAGTGGTTGCGGTCGTCAAAATAGAGAACGCCTGAGCAAGGCCGGTACACGCTGTCACAATCTGAGCTAGGGCCTCCTGAAGGTCTGGAATCACAATAGGCATAGGTGGTGCCTGAGCTGGTGCATCAACAACTGGAACCTGGTCCTGATGTGGGACAACCGGTGGATCTACAGGTACTACCGCAGCTGCTGTACTGGTTTTACCTCTGCCCATACCATGGCCTCTACCGCGGCCTCGGCCTCTCGCGGCCTTGGCTGGTGGTACTGGTGTCTGGCCCTCCTGATCGGTAGCACGAGTCCTCACCATCTATGAGAGAATGAAACAACAGATGTTTAGTTACTAGAATCAACAGACTTGCACGAAAAGAATTCAAGAATGTGGAGTTTCCTAAAGGTTCTGTAGCCTTTCGAAGATAAGTACAGACGTCTCCGTACTGATCCGCAAGACTCTACTAAAACCGCTCATGACTCGTGAGACCTATGTAACCTAGGCTCTGATACCAATCTACCATGACTCAAACTAACCCCTGTCGTGATGGTGGCTATCGTAGAACTAGGCAAGCCGACTCATTTCCAAAACAAACTGATATTTTCATTTCAAAGATAATTTCAATGTTATTTAACACAAAAACCTTCGTAAAGGAGTTCCAATCACAATGAAAATGCAGAAAGAAAAGCCCGACATCGGGGTGTTACTAGTCATTAGCATCTACAACAATCTGTCTAACAATGTCAAGGCTAACTCATCCTGGAAAATAGCTAAATGCAACTAGAGGAATATAAGAGGGAGAAGAGCAGGGCTACGATCGCCAGGCAGCTACCTTGCTATCCCCGGGAAAATTTGCAATCAGAACAATCAACAACCGCTACCGTGTCCAGCTACACCTGGATCTACACACAAGGCGCAGGGAGTAACGTGAGTATGCCAACTTAGTAAGTAACAACAATAATTAAAGACTGAGCAATAGTGACGAGCAGTAAAGCATATAACATTCATATAAGGAAATCTTAGTAAAATACCACATGCTTTTAAAATCAGGATTTGAATCAAAACATCTCGTTTAAACCGAGTTCCACTAAAAATCATTTAAAGATATTTTTCAGCAGTTTTCAAACAAAGGAAAAATGCAAAGGTGAGCAAAAATGATGAAATCAAAAATAGCCCCTCGGGCAAGACATCACTCATATACAACCCCTCGGGCAAACCTCACAGTCACTCATGCCACTCGGGCATACCTCACAATCACTCTTGCCACTCGGCCATACCTCACAATCACTCTTTCCACTCGGCCATACCTCACAATCACTCATGCCTCCTAGTCACTCAGCACTCGGCACTTGCACTCAGTAGGTACCTACGCTCACTGGGGACTGGAGGGGCTCCTTCAGCCCAAGCGCTATAATCTCCACGGACAACTCACATGCTATAATAATAAAGTGTGCTGCAGGTGGGTAGCCCTGATCCACACTCATCCTCATAATCAGGCCCTCGGCCGATATCAAACATGATGTGGCGCTTAGCCCGATCCCATAAATATCCTCACAAATCAGGCCCTCGGCCTCACTTAGTCATAAACCTCTCAAACCACTCGGGTATTTCAGTAAAGCAGGGCATTCGGCCCAAAACATTTATATGCATCAAAATAGAGTCATAAAACTGAGTTATGCAGTAAACAAGTATAACCATGATTGAGTATAGATTTTCAATTGAAAACAATGAGAGGATAGAAAGAAAAGGCCCCTAAGGGTCTAAACAACACTGGCACAAGGCCTAAACATGGCATTCAACCCAATTTACAGAAACTCTTTCTAAAACATATAAGTATCATATTGATGGACCAAGTCACAATCCCCAATAGTGCATGCCCACACGCCCGTCACCTAGCATGTGCGTTACCAAAAATAGTAGAATGATACAAAATCCTGCGTTTCGTACCCTCAGGACTAGATTTACAATCGTAACTTACCTCAAACCGGTCAAATCTCTACCCCGCAATGCTCTTGCCTCTGGACTCGGCCTCCAAATGCTCCAAATATATTCACAGTTAGTACAATACCATCAATATATGCTAATGGAATGAATTTCAATGGAAAATCTACAAAATTAGACCAAAACCCGAAATTGGCTCAAACCCGGCCCCTGGGCCCACGTCTCGAAATCCGACAAAATTTTCAAAACTAGAAACCTCATTCACTGACGAATCTAACCGTACCAAATTAATCAAAATCCGACATCATTTGGTCCTTCAAACCTGCAATTTGAACTTCGAACTTGCTACTATAAAGGACAATGGAGTTCTCTTTGTATTTGTAAAAACAAATTGAATATTTGTTACTTTTGGGAGATATTAGCAGACTAGCAGATAAGATAAAAATTTAGGAAAGACCATGAATTAGGGCTTCAATGAATAAAAAACTTTTGAGTAATTACTAAGCTGAATTTTATGAATTTTGGTATTATATGAAGGACTTATTCAATAAATTTTATTTTAATTTGAAAACATCTCTGGGGATTACGCCTCACTAAAACCCTGTGCCTTAAATGCCCGGGCATATGCCCCGAACGCCCGGGCGTACACCCCGAATTGTTGGGTGTACGCCTCTTGAGACTTTAGCCCCACACCATCGCCTCAGGGAATCTTTGGTGCGCCTCGCCCCAGGGCTCGCCCCAAATATACCTTTTAAAACACTGGTTCAAACCTAGTAGCATGATATCTAATTGTAGTCTGTCAGATTTCCAAATAATTCCAGATTCATGACTAAATTTCATACAAACAAGGATATCAACCAGATATGGGACAGTGGGTTGGGATGTTCATTTTTAGTAGGTGAGAACAACGCAAACATGTCTTAGTGAGTTTACTTAAATATGTGAAAAATCTTACCAAACTAAGTTACACCTGTAAACTTCCCATTGCTAGCTCTTATGTTCAACATTATTCACACAATTTGCTAAGTATTAAGGCAGACATGATTCAATTCTTCAAGATAAGTTTTCAGCAAAGAAAATAGCGACTTAAACATGAGGTTTTCTAAATTAAAGAGCATGTAAAGGTTCATGGGAATTACTGGACAAGAAGAGGTATGATGAAAATAAGCAGAGGCATAGAGATCAATAAAAGTCACGTAACCAACATACAATTAAGTTCCAGATAGGCACTACTAAAGAGTTCATATAACATGCATAGTTTCAAACTTATTCAATTAAGATCATGAAAGAAAATGGCAAGAATCATTTTTATTGAATCAATATAGTGTGATATAATATCACATATGTAAGGATCACAACACAGTGCAGCAAATCTGAACTCTTAACAAGACATTAGGAGCAATTTAAGAACATAGCTGAATTAAGTTTGCTAAACATGGTAGTACAACTATTATTTAACTAACGAGCATTCATAGCATTAACTTAAGGCTTAGTTCAACTTATTATAAAAGGTTTTAGCTCAGCTAGTGATAAAAGGTTCAGCAGGATTTGTTTAGAAGAGTATAAACATCATGAAAATATTTTGTCTATCTAAGTTATGGGAGATGAAACATAGATCAGATTGCAATATCAGAACAAAATAATTTTATAAGGAAAATTGTCAACTCAATAATGTAAATAACATACAACAAACAGAATGTAACAACTATAATCATGCACAACTAGTATACATCATAAATGAGAGATGATCAATTGGAAAAATATCATAAAATTGCACAATCGAGAGATAGAGACAGTCAGTATACACTGACCTTTTGTAGAGCAGTAAACTAAGCAAAAGTCATTTGTTAGACATTTAGAAGTTTAAACCCAAAATTGAATCACCTACAAAGATCAAACTCGAGTTGAAATGAAAAGAGGAAAATAGAAATAAGGGAGAAGCTAGTGGAACCTAATACTTAGCAGAAAAACTTTGAATTTTTTAATTCTTTCAATGTGTTTGCCAGTGATGTTAAGTGTGTTGGTGTCTGTTAGGTAGATACATTGAATGCCCTATTTATACTGGCATTCAAGCTAATTGGATGATGATAATGACATGGTGAAATAAGAAAAAAATAGAGGAAAAACATCAAAGACTTTTACTTGGGAACGAGGATGGAGGAAGGATACCGTTGAATCCATCGGACCGCCGGTCAAGCTCTAATGTCCAGAGGTCACTGGGTTTGACCTCTGGTCATCGAATAATGATGATGAATTTGCAGATAATACTCATGCATGCTCTGGATTTGAAGGACGAAGGGAGAACAAATGAGTTCCAGGTTGCATGATTTAGGTCTAGGTTTTTGATTTGGAGGTTTTTAATTGTAGTTATGAAAAGGAAAAGTTCAGGCGGGATTCACAGCATTACAGAGACAAAAGGGGTGATTTGAGGGTGTAGTGACCCGACCGGTCGTTTTGAGCATTTGTATTATGTTTGAGGGTTCTAGGGCATGCTTAGCTTCGTATGATATATTATAACTTGCATCTATCGTCAGTTTTGGTTTTTGGATGATTCAAAATTTATTTGGAAGAATGATTCTTATTTTAGAAGCTTTAAGTTGGAAGAGTTGACCAAGTTTGACTTTTGTGTATTTGAACCCGGATCAAAGTTTTGATGGTTCCATTAGGTCCAGATGATAATTTTAGATTTGTGCATTTGCCCGGATTTGCATTTGCATGTTCCTAGAAAGTTTCAGCACTATTTGGTAAAAGTTGGCAATTTAAAGCTTTAGAAAGTTCATACGTTTGACTGGGAGTTATTTTTGATGTTATTAGATTCAGATTGTTGTTCTGAGAGTTAGAATAGGTTCTATATGTCATTTCAAACTTGTATGCAAAATTTGGATTCATTCCGGATTGATTAGGCTTGAATCGGACTCTTGGTTTAAAGTTTGAAGTTTATGAACTCAAGAGATTGATCTTGATCGACGATTTGTGATTTTGATTATATTGTGTCTTTTGAGGCCTCGATTAGGTCCATAATATGTTTTGGTACTTGTTGGTATGTTTGAAAGGGGTCCCGAGGGGCTTGGCTGAGTTTTGGGGATGGTTTTAGACCATTTCTAGGCCCTTTTTAGTTGCTGGTTTTTGGCTATAGGGGTGTGCATCGCGATCGCAGACTTTGGGTCGGTTCACGAAGAGAAAATTGTTGTTTGGCCGTTACGAATCGCGATCACGGAAGCCATTCTCGTGATCACGTAGAGGAAATTGTACTATCATAGGATTGACTTTGGATGCTTATATCTTGTAATCTATAAGGTATTTGGAGATGATCTAAAAAACAATGTTGTAGTCCTTTGTGTCTAGTTTATAGAAAACCAAACTGTTTGTAATTTGGAGTTTTGTACGAAATGTTATGGTCATTCTACTAGAGGCTATCTGGAAGAGTTGGGCAAACTTGTTGTAATTTGTTCATTGTGATCGCATGGACATGGTCGCGATCATGAAGGGTAAAAATATGCTGGAAGTTTTTTTGAATTGCGATCGCGAGGTTGGAGATGGCGATCATGAAGAAAGACCACCGGCAGTGCATTAAAATATCAAATTTCGGGAATTTTAGTTCATTTTCTTTACTTTTTGAGTTCTTCGAGCACAAGTAAGGCGATTTTGGAGTAGATAAACACCCAAATCATGAGGGTAAGTAATTTTATCTTTATTTTGATTATATATATTATTTTTACATGGATTAATATACACAAATGAAGGATTTGAAGAGAAGAAATTGGGGGGTTTTGACTTGAACTTAAGAGAATGAATTTTGGTGTTTTGAACATGAAATTGAGGTCGGATTTGAGTGAAATTAGTATGGTTGGAATAGTAATTGATTGGGTTATCGAAATTTGTGAGTTGTGTCGGGTTCCGAGGTGTAGGCCCGGGTTGACATAGAGTATTTGATTAAAGATTGGACCTTTATCGCCTGTTTCCTATAGCATTATTTGGATTTTTGAGTTGTTTTTGGCTAGTTTCGAGCCATTCAGATGTTGATTTGCACGAGATAGCATTTCTAGAGTTTCAGTTGGCTTGCTCGTTATTTGATTTGGCTTATTCGTGAGGTATGTAACATCTATAAGCTTGGATTTCAGGGTAAATATCCATGAGAACTATGATATTTGAGATGGGTTGGGGTGTTGCACATGTTAGGTGACGAGTGCGGGTTCGTGCACTGAGGTATTCATGATCCAGGTAGTTCTTAGGATATTATATGACTTGTTTTGCTATCATGCTTCTTTGATATTATATTTTATCCATTTATGTGACTACGTGAGATATTTTTCATGGTAGAAATCATGCCAAGGCTACCTGCTCAATTTTTGGAGACACGATGGGGCTATTTTCTCCATGTTGAACTATTTGCCTTATCGGTAGTAACACTGAACAGTTGTGATAGTTACATCTGCATGCTATATCTTTATCTCTATGCACTTTTGATATGCTATCTCATAGGATTTTGGTGTCCTTGTACGTGACACGAGTTTGAATTGTATTTGAGATATATTGTGATAGTCTGTGTTATATAGTTGGATTGTGTTTCTGTGAGTTGTCTGCATATTGAGACATGAGCAGATTATTGATTGATATGGGCCATAAAGCCGTATTAATATGGATATTTCGATCGGGTTGCACGCTATAACAGTTATATTGATATTGAGGTGACGCGTATGCCATGCCCCATATTGGGCTAGTTGTATTGATTTGAGGCTATGCGTGCACCAGACTCCACTATTTGGGCTATGTGTTTATGATTAGTGCTTGGGTAGGATCCACCCCTCCGGAGTTTGACATGCCAGGAGTGAGCTCAGGCACAATGTTACATACGCGTGCTCGATAATGGGCAATTATAACATGCACCCGTACAGTGCTAAGTGTGATTATTTTTATGGATCACGGTGTTATCATTTTGGTTTGAGTGAGGCACCTGGAGTGTGCTAAGATTGTGAGTAACTAATGTTTCCACTATAAAATGGATTTCTTGACTTGTATTCTCGGCATGTAGGCGTAGAGATGTACCAATATCATGCTAGATTGTGACTTGACATTTGATTACTTGACATGTTTACTCATACTAGGCAGTGATATGACACATGATAACTTGACATGTATATTTGACATGTTTTCTCATGCTAAATGTTAAATGAAAATCCTTATATGATGTTGTAAATTGGAATAAAACACAGTTTTTTTAATAAACTCATGCTTAATTTTCAGTGGTAGGATTTAGACTTGGACTATTATACTCGAAAAGCATGTCTACTTTTCCGTATCTGTGAACGAGTTTGGGCATTACATCTCCTGAGTTGTATACCTTTACTACCTTTACTAAATTGTTATGAACTGTTATTGGCTACTGATGCTAGACACTGACCTTCTTCCGAGCTCGTCACTGCTTTCACTCTAAGGTTAGGTTTGTTACTTATCGAGTACATGGTGTTGGTTGTACTCATACTACACTTCTGCACATTGTGTGCTGATATTACTGCACATGGCAGGAGCTGGTATGACGATGTTCTCGTTATTCGGGCATGATTACCGCTTGTTCTTGGTAGTTTCATATTTGAGTTCTATTTTTTTATATTCAAATAGATGTTATAATTATGTTTCATACCATCTTTGTAAATTCTAAGTCTTAGAAGCTCATGATTTGTATTACACATTCTTTGAATTTTGTATAGAAGTTTAGTTAGTTTATTAATTAGCTTACCTAGCAGGTTGGGTAGGTGCTATCGCGACTAGCCGAATTTTGGGTCGTGACAAGTTGGTATCAGAGCTCTAGGTTCATAGGTTCTATCAGTCATGAGCAAATGTCTAGTAGAGTCTTGCGGATCGGTATGATGACGTCCATACCTATCTTCGAGAGGCTACAGGGCATCTAGGATAAACTTCTCATTTTTCCTTCCTTATCGTGCAACCTTGATTCAGGTTGAAGTGTATCTCTTTGAATTCCTTCCACGCAGTCGTATGTTATATGAGCGCTCAGTATTAGCTGTGCATCGGGAGCTTGTGATTTCATGGATGAGGTGCGAGATATGGTTTCTTTGTTTTGGTCATCGGCCAGTCTTGGGGACTTGAGGCTAGGTTTAGACCGCAACTTAGGCTCAGTAATTTCAGTTATGTAAGCATGTGCTTTTGGACTTATATGTCCGGTAGTGTCCTTAGGAGTGGAATTTATGGCTCGGTGAGTGGTTGGATGTCTATAAGATGATTATGGTGTGTCTGCATGATATGTTCAGATGATTTGGATGTGACGAGAAAAGTTTGCTTGGGATGTGAAAAGGACTATTAGGTGCTTGATTTCTGTCTTGATGTGTTGTACAGTCTCGGGAAGATTTAGTGAATGCATAGTTGTTGTGACTATGGTAGGGCGTAAAGAGATGCCAGTTTGAGTCTAAGTAGGTCGGTCATCTCCTGCGGATTGTTCTGAGGTTGTGTGATCCCTATGATGTTTCCGTGGAGATTTTTCTCTTGCTGGTGGATTATATGTGTTACAATTGAGTTTGGATCACTTGAAAAGGCTAGCATGACTACCACAAGAAGGAATGTGAGCTCAGTAGATGATTTAAGGTATTTTGATGATTAGTGCTACGTGGGTTCATGAAGGATTTTGTTGAATTGCAATGCAGGATTATGGCAGTTATGGAATAAGGGTATGGTGGGATATCAGATATTATGTCATATGGCTTCGACCCAAGTGGGGGAGTTTGCTATCAACGATCAGATTGTATGGTTATGTGTTGTATTAGTTTCGGCCTGGGGCATGTTTATGGATTAGTTATGATTTGAAGAGGTTGGTTTTTAGGGTGACTCGACTATGGAAATTTCTGGATGCATGTATTACACTCTGCAGATATAAGAAAATCTTGGAATGATTCAGGTTTGTTATTCATGGTAGAGATATTGTGCATGGAGTAGGAATTCACTTGGTGGCTTAGATATATGGAGTACTTTTTTAGGTGTTTGGGTGCTAATGCAGCACATGTCATCCGACTCATTTGGGCGGTGCATTCGAAATTAGAGTAGGGTGGATGACTCTCGAGGAGGTTCTAATAGGTTCAAAATTCATATGTGGTATTTGAGAAATTTCCGAATTTGTAAATGGCAAAAATCTGAGACTTGCATTGGATGGTGTCGGGACTCGCGGTATTTCTGTATCAATATGAATTTTACATATCTGTATTAGAGAGGTTAGGAAACAACTTCAGATTCACATAAGGTCTCCTCAGAGTGGGTATCTCGGTTGTGTTACTTTGGGTGCTTAAGAGGAATAGCTTATGGGCTTTCGGGCGATGAGGTTTCATGCTAAGATCTCTTATGGTGAGCATTGGGTTAAAGGTCATAGTCTATTGGCAAGGAGAAGTGTTAACTAAGTTAATTCGGTAGGAACTCGGAGAAATAAGACAACTTGGTAGTACGTTGGATCAACATGGTAATGGATATGATTGGTTCTTTTGGTTTTTATGATGTGGTGAGCCTTTACCGGTATTTTGTGGCAACTCTTGGTTTTGGTTACCTGCGTGATTTGGTTGAGTTAGAGAGATCCAGTTTTGATGGCTTGGTTATGTGCAAATAGGTTTTGAAGAGTTCTCGATAATTTTTGTCACGTCCTGAGATGGATATTTCTATATGGGTTTGTTGTGCGTTGTGATTTTCTTCTGGATGGGATTAAGTGCAAGGTTTCCGACTGATAGTATTTATTCTAGTATTGACTAAGACTTTCTAATGTGATTCACGTGTTTTCATATGAAGGCATGATAGATGCGGTGCGGCGTGTGTAATTGAAAATTTTATGTATAAGGTTGCGGTTCAATTTTGAAGGGAAGGTCATGAGTTCCAAATAGTATGGATGGTTTCTGTTATTTAGAAGAATGCTGGCACTATCTGGTATCACCTGAGAAGAGTGTGCATTTCATAAGGCGCCTTGTGTTTTGACTTATAGATGCTTCATTGGTATTGTGGTACTCGCTTGGTTGATCGACTGCTGATGTTCACATTTTGCTACGTGGCACAGAAGAATAATATGATTATTTCTCGTGAGATAATTGTGTATGATGGAGATGTTAGTCATTCGAGTGATGGAGTTGGGATCGGATACGTGATTTGGAGACTGGGAGTTTCAGAGTGGGACTATTCCTTAATAGCGGACTATAAAGATATGACCAGAGTTAGACAACTAATGGTATATGTTATGGATAGGATTCAGTGGATCTTTGGGAAAGTTATATATCTATTTCGGGAGGATTAAAATTAATTGGAGGCCACAGGCAGGCCTACTGAGGATATGTTGTCTACATCGGGTCAGATTTATTTACTCAGCACTACTATTGTTGAGGGGTGTGTCATTGGGTTAGAGTGAGTTGTTCGTATTCTGATAGGTTCTATGTGTTACTCTGCTATGCTACAGTGGGTTGTGATTTGTTGGTTATTTGCTCACAAGATGCATTTTTGTTTGGGCCTTGTGGCGAAATTCAAACGAGATGGTTTTTGGGTGTGTGAATGGTTGATTGAGCCTTGGTTATGTTCTTTCCCATTTAAGGTATATTGTGATATCCATTTCTCCATGGTTATGGTCACACACTTCGGGTGTTTGTTGTTGATTTGTGTATGGTTGTTGATTTGGAGCATTATGGCTCGAGGTATTTCATGTGGATCGGTGTTTGGATCGGGTCACGCATTGAGGCAGAGTCATGTTTGGATATGATCCTTTGTGTTAGATTCATGTGTCTTGGTTCTACTGTGTGTGATGGGTTCATAGCATTGCACCTGTGGTGGAACCTTTTGAGCTTGCAAGATGGTTCTCTCATTTGAATAATTTTTTCCATGTTTGAATACATTTGAGTTGTTGTTTATTAGTGTACGGATTACACGGTTTGTGGATTTAGATTGTACTGGTGTAGCATGTTAGTAGAGCAACTGTAATTGATGGGATGAGGTCATTGGACCTAGAATGGGTTCTATCGGATTTTATTACGGTATGTTGGAAAGGATAATGTCACTAATCGGCGTAGAATTTTGTTATGGTTCTTGTTGGATGAGAGAGCTCCATGACTTGTTGATCTGATGAGTGGTTATGAGTTTCTGCATGATTCATATATCATTGGCAGTATATAAAGGGATAGAACAAGTTTTTATTTGATATGAAGTTTGTTACTGGTATCAGATTTGTTATTGAGCAGCTATGGTGGCCAAAAGTTATTGCTATAAGTATATGAGTTATGTGGTGTATCATGTGATTACATATTGGGTTATGGTTATGTCTTGGTACAGCTTGTTCAGTTTTACACAGTGTATGGATGTGAGATTCGGACCTTGTAATGAATTCAGGTTGTTGGAAATTAGGTTGCAAGGTTTATGGACTAAGGTTGAAGGAAGAATCTTCGATTATGTTGAGTTGAAAGAATTATATGGATTTGGGTGATGTGGTATCACTCCCAGGTATGCGCATGGTGAATTTACATAGTGATTTAATGTCTTTGGAACAACTCTTGGCTCGTTCAAGGACGAACGTATGTTTAAGTGGGGGAGAATGTAATGACCCGATAGGTCGCTTTGAGCATTTGCATTCCGTTTGATCGTTCGAGGGCATGAGTAGCTTCGTATGATGTATTATGACTTGCGTGTATCATCGATTTTTCTTTGATTCGGAATTGATTTGAAAGAATGATTCTCATTTTAGAAGCTTTAAATTGGAAGAGTTGACCAAGTTTGACTTTTGTGTATTTGACCCAGATCGGAGTTTTGATGGTTCTGTTAGTTCCAGATGGTGATTTTGGACTTGGGAGTATGCCCGGATTTATAGTTGGATGTTCCTAGAAGGTTTCAGCACTATTTGGCAAAAGTGGGCAATTTGAAGATTTGAAAAGTTCATATATTTGACCGGGAGTTGACTTCGATGTTATCGGGTTCAGATTTTTATTACGGGAGTTCTAATAGGTTTAATATGTCATTTGGAACTTGTATGCAAAATTTGGATTCATTCTAGATTGGTTAGGCTTGAATCGGACGCTTGGTTCGAAGTTTATGAACTTAAAAGATTGATCTTGATCGACGATTCATGGTTTTGATGTTATTATGTGTGATTTAAAGCCTCTAGTAGGTGCATAATATGTTTTGGGACTTATTGCTATGTTCTGACGCGGTCCCGGGGGGCTTGGGTGAGTTTTGGGGTGGTTTCAGACCATTTCTAGGCCCTCTTTAGCTGCTGGTTTTTGGCTACAGGTGTGTGCATAACGATTGCGGACTTTAGATCGCGTTCGCGAAGAGAAAATTATTGTTTGGGTGTTGTGAATGGCGATCGCGGAATCCATTCTCGCGATCACGTAGAGGAATTTCTGCTATCAGAGGACTGACTTTGGAAGCTTATGTCATGCAATCTATAAGGAATTTGGAGATGATCCAAAAATAAAAATTGTGGCCCTTATACTTGAGAATGTCTAGAAGTGTTGGGCGAGCTTGTTTTAATTTCTTCATCGCAATCGCGGGGACATGTCCGTGAACATGAAATTGTGATGGAATTCTTTTTGAATCGTGATCACGAGGTTGGAGACCGCGATCGTGAAGAAGGATCGCTGGCAATGCATTAAAACATCAAATTTCAGGAATTTGAGTTTATTTTCTTCACTTTTGGAGTTATTGGAGCACAAGTACGACGAATTTGGAGGAGATAAACACCCAAATCATGAGGGTAAATAATGTTATCTTTATTTTGATATATATATATATAAAATGAAATTGAGGTCGATTTGAGTGAAATTAGTATAGTTGGACTCGTAATTGAATGGGTTGTCAAAATTTGTGAGTTGTATCGGGTTCTGAGGTGCGGGCCCGGGTTGACTTATAGTATTTGATTAAAGATTCGAATTCCATCGCTTGTTTCCTATACCATTATTTGATATTTTTGATTTGCATTTTGCTAGTTTCGAGCAGTTTAGTGGTTGATTTGCACAGGATGGCATTTCTAGAGTATTGGTTGGCTGGCTCGGTATTTGATTTGTCTTAATCGAGGTAATTAATATCTCTAAACTTGGATTTAAGAGTAAATATACCTAGGAACTATGATATTTGAGACGGGTTGGGGATGATGCACGTGCTAGGTGACGGGCGCGGGTGTGTGCACCGAGCTATTCAGGATCTGGATAGTTCTTAGCCTATTGTATGACTTGGTTTGCTGTCATGCTTCTTGTATATCATGTTTTATCCTTTTATGTGACTACGTGGGATACTATTCATGCTAGAAATCATGCCTAGGCTACCTGCTCAATTGTTGGAGATATGATAGGGCTACTTTCGCCATGTTGAGCTATTTGCCTTAGCCGTAGTAACACTGAACAGTCATGATAGTTACATCTGCATCTTATATCTCTGTCTCTATGAACTTGTGATATGTTGTCTCATATGATATTGAACTGTATTTGAGACGTATTATGATAGTCCAAGTTATATAGTTAGATTGTGTTTCTGTGAGATGTCTGCATATTGAGACTTGAGCAGATTGTTGACGGATATGGAATATAGAGCAGTATTAATATGGATATTTGGATCGTATTTCACACCACAATGGTTAAGCTGTATTGATTTGAGGTTACGAGTGCACCAGGCCCTACTATTTAGGCTATGTCATTATATTAGTGCTTGGGTAGGATCTGCCCCTCCGCAGTATGACATGCCAGCAGTGAGCACATGCACATTGTTATATACATATGCTCAATGATGAGAATTTATGTTGGCACCCGTACAGTGCTAAGTGTGATTATTTTGATGGATCCACGGTGTTATCATTTGGGCATTTGAGTCAGGCACCTTCAGTATGCTAAGATTGTGTGTAATATTTCCACTGTAAAACAGATTTCTTGACAAGTATTCTTGGCATGTAGGCATAGAGATGTACCATTCGCATGCTAGATTCTGACGTGGAATTTTATTACTAGACATGTTCCCTCATGCTAGGTAGTGATATGGCACTTGATAACTTGACATGTGTATTTGACATGTAGGCATAGAGATACATTTTCCTCATGCTACCTTATAAATGAAAAGCCTTATCTGATGTTATAAGTTGAAAAAAAACACAATTCTTTTGATAAACTCATGTTTAATTGAATTCAGTGGTAAGATTTAGACTGGGACTGTTATACTCGAAAAATATGTCTATTTTTCCATATCTTTGAACGAGTTGGCCATTACATCTCATGAGTTATATACCTTTATTGTCTTCACTACATTGTTATGAACTGTTATTGATATGCTGGACACTGACCTTCTTTCGAGCTCGGTACTGCTTTCAACCTGAGGTTAGGTTTGTTGCTTATTGATTATGTGGGGTCGGTTATACTCATACTACACTTCTGCACCTAGCGTACAAATCTTGGAGCTGATATTGCTGCACATGGCGGGAGCTAGCCTTGAAGATGTACTCATTATCCGGACATGGCTACCACTTGTTATTGGTAGTCTTAGATTTGAGTTCTATTCTTTTTATATTCAAACAGATGTTGCAATTATGTTTCATACCTTCTTTGTAAATTCTAAGTCTTAGAAGCTTATGATTTATATTACCAATCCTTTAAATTTTGTATAGAAGTTCCGTTATTCTATTAATTGGCTTATCAAGCTGGTTGGGTTAGGTGTCATCACGACTAGCGAGATTTGGGATCATGACAGAGGGTTAGATTTGAGACCTTTCATGAATTTGTGAAAGGTTCTTGATTGATATGGTTGATGGGGTTGAGAGAAAAGAGAGAAGAAAGGGAAATTAAGGCTGTCGTTTGGGGAAAATTATTTAGGGTTTAGGAGTTGTCTCTGGGTTGGGGGGGGGGGATAGATTCTGGGCCGTTGGATCGTTTGATCGATGGCCCTGATAATTCAAGGCATAAGATTTGAAAAAAATAGTTTTTAGGATAAAACGGGGACCGTTGAATCTATGTGATCCAACGGTTGAGATAGGATCTAGCGAGAGGTTTAAAATAAAGGGAAAACGGGAATTATCATGGACAGTCGATGATTTGGATCAACGGTCCAGATCCGTTGAGTTTGTTTTATGAGTGGGAAGTATAGGTGATGTGGTGCACTACTATTGGCTCTCATGGATTGGCGTGGATTGCCAAAGTGGAAAAGGGGGTGGGTCTGGACCGGGTTGGAGGCGATTGGGCATGTGTATTTTGGCCAAAAATAGTTGAAATGAGATTTAAGCCATAGGCACTTGGGTTTAATTGGTTAATTGCAATTATAGCCCTTTGGACTTTTAACTCCTTTAAAGATTAGCTTAATTATACTTAATTAATTCTAATTAAATGTGAAAAAATATAATCATCAAATACATTATAAATTACAGTAATTAATTAGTTATCTATTAAATACTTTATTTACTAAATTATGAAACTAATTACGGATTAATTAATGTAATAAGCGATATAATTAAAAATTAAATATTATTTCATTGAATTAATTGTAAACTTTCTTATTAAAATATAAAGGTTATTTTAATAATTTCAAAATAATGGGAGTAATATAATTCATAAATATTTAATACCAGATTATTAATTTAATATTGTTAATTACTATTTCCTAATATATTTATATTAAAATAGGTATCATTGATTAGAAAACATTTTACCAGATTTATTGCAAATTATTAAGCATAAATAATTTAATTTTAAAAGAGAGGGTCAAAATTGGTCATCAACAGTGATTTGTGTTGATATTGCACCTCTAATGTGAGATGTTTTTTCCCGTGTTGAGTACTGACTGCTATTGTCGTTTTGTGGAGGGGTTTCCACCTATAGCCTCCCTGTGTTGGTATTGCCCTCTATTTTAGGGCCTTGCATAGTATATTGTGATGCTTCACAAGTTGGTTTTGGCGCGAGGTTAGAGCAAAGTGGTAGTGTGATTGCTTATGTGTCTCGACCGTTAAAGCCCCGTGAAGGGAACTATCTGATTCTTGATTTGGAATTTGGCATTTGTTCTGGCGGAGGGAAGGCATTTAGTTATAAAAGTCATGTCCTTGTTATGTAGAATTGTGAGATTGAACATTTCTAAACATATTGGAGTTCTTTCTCTTGTGGTTGCACGGTTGTCTTTGTTTGAGCGTATCAGAGCTTGTCGTTGTGATGATCTACATTTGTATCTCCTTAGGGACATAATGTACAGGGTGATACGAGAGAGGTGGCCCTTAGTTAAAACGTGATTTATGTTTCTACTCTTGATGGTTTGACGGACATGATCAGTGAGGAGGTTCGTAGTTTGTGGTATTTTGTTCATACAAATATTGTAGAGACGTATCATTAAGGGTAGAGAGGATGAAGAAGGGCATTCTTGGGTATGTCTCGCGGTGTTTGATTGTTAGTGGGTCGAGTATGAGCAGCATAGACTAGGTGGTTTGCTTCGGAAGATGGCTATACCTGCATGGGAGTAGGAGCATATCATCAAGGATCTTGTGGTAGGGTAGCCACCGACTTTGAGGACGGTTGTTGCGATATAGGTCTTGGTAGGACAATGAGTAGGTCTGTGCATTTCATTTTAGTGATGACTGCTTGTGTTTTTTAGGATTTTCGATTTAGTGAGAAGGGTTTGCTTGAGTTACAAAGAGAATGTGAATGCTTGGTTATCATCTTGGTGTACTGTACTGTATTGAGTTTAGGATGTGTTGATGAATCATTTGGTTGTTCATTGGTGGAGTGAAATAGATTCATACATCATGCATATTAGTGTGGACTCGGGAAGATCAGTTGATCACATAGTTGTTGTGCTCATGGCAAGGTTATGGAAATAATTAATGTTGTACAGTTGGGTTTATCTTATGTGAGAAGATTCGAGATGGTACAATTTCTTATGAGGTTGCTATGAAGAGTTTTACCTTCCATCCAATGGGATATATTTACTATGATGTGTTTCTGAATCGCTTGATAAAGATATCACGATGTAGAGTATACAGTTGGACCGCTAATTTGAGATGTGTTATGGATAATGCAACATGTATTTATGAGGAATACAATTGAGTAACAGTGTGAGGTCATGGCAATTAAGGAAGAATGGTCATTATGAGTTATTAGGTTATGTGATTGTGTCTTGAGGCTAAGTAGGGGAGCCTATCATTGATGTTTGGATCACATGTTTATACTGGATTGTATTTTCCGACTTCAGGTTGCTTGTGGATAGATACGGCTTGAGGAGGAAGACGTCAAGATTGATTCGGGCAAGGAATTTGCTAGATGTGTGTTATATTTCACCTAGTTGTTATATGTATGTTGTGGAATGGCTGGGGTTGGATAGTCCTTGGTGGATTTGGTTTATAAGGGAAATGATTCGCTCATCGTTCCTTTGGGGTATTCTTGTGGTATTGGAGCACTAATTGTCCGACATGTTTGGCTATGTACTCAGGACTAGGATTTGAGTGGGTGACTTTCTAGGGTGGTTCTATTGGGTTCAGGAATTAAGATGTGGTACTTAAGGATGTTCAATTTCGTAGTGCGACTGAGGAGTTGAGATTGACGTTGGATAGTGGAAGGGACTTGAGGTATTCTCTAACATCATCGGTTCTGTGAGGCAGCATTTGAGAGGTGGAATAAACGACTTCAGAGTCATAGAAGATCTCTTCAGAGAGTGTTTTGGTTTGAGATACTATTGGATGTATAAGGGAAAATAAGTGGCTTATGAGTCGTAGGACGACGAGGTTTCATGCTAGGATCACTTCGCAGATGATTTTGGATTGAGGTCCAGAGTGTGTTGGGAAAGAGAAGTATTCCATGAAAGCAGGTTATGAGTAATATGAAGAAGTTGGGTGCATTTAGCAATAGCTCGGATCAGTATTGTAATAGAGAGGATAAGCTCTTTTGGTGTCATAGGCTCTACAGATGTTTATGGCATTACCTTCCGAGTTTGGCAGTCTGCATGATTTGGTTAATCTAGAGAGATTCAGTTCTGACAATTTTCTTATGTGTAAATGTGTTTTGAAGAGTTGTGATGATTTGACCACAACTCGAGGTTGATGTATTCTACGAGTATGGGGAGGTTATTGCGTGTTATAATTTTCCTCTAAACTGAGTTAAATGGAGGATTTCTGGTTGATGGAGTATACATCATATTCGTGATTCAGAGTTGATAATGGGATTCTCGTATTTTTGTGTTGAGGCATGATAGATGCGGTGAGCCGTGTAGGATTACGATTGCATGGAGAGTGTTGTTGTTCAACTTTGAAAGGGATGTTATGAGTTCTAGACAGCATGGAAACATCTGATGATAAGTGAATATTAGCACTATTTTCGGTATCTCCTAGGAATGGTATGTCTTGTGGATTGTGCGTTGTGTATTGATTGTGGATGCTTGACTAGTACCACAGAGATTGCATGGCTGGTAGCTAGTGATGTTTAGGTTCTGCTGCTTGGTGCTGAAGGTTGAGTGGAAGAGGTAGAGATTAGGTATGGAGATTTTGGTACTCTCTCAGTTTGGAGATTTCATTTCTCAGAGACGGACTATTCCTCTTGTTACGGGCTGTAGAAGTGTATTTAGGATTTGATGTTTCATTGTATGTGTCATGGTTAGAGTTACCGTGGACTTTTGGATGGGTATTGAATTATCTTGGAATGACCTAAATCGATTGGAGGCCTATTGGTAGACCTAATGAAAATGTACATTCTACGTTGGATTAGATTCGCTTGTTCAGTGCAACATTTTCTATGGGTGTTCATTGGATAGAACAGATGTTATTCATGCCTTGATCTATTTCATGTATTACTTTCTTATGCTATGATGGATTGTGAGACTACTTGGTGTTTCACACGCATGTTTTGGCTCTGTTCATGCCTTGTGGCTATATTTGAGCGAGATATTAATTTGCTTATTGCACCTTTAGTCGTGTTTGGCCTTTTTCCGTAGCGCATTATTCTATGTCTCACCATGATTATGTCTATGCACTATACGTGCTTATTGTGGTTACACATGCGTCTAGTGAGTATGAGCATTATGGCTCGGTGGGTATTCCTAGGTGGGCATCATGGCGAAGTGATTTAGCATTAATGCAAGTAAGTAGCACACTACCTAATTCTAACAAATTGCTACATCATACACAATACAAGATACATGGTGTGGGAGACATGTGCACATTAAATCCAAGCTCCGAATTATGTAAAACCACCCCTAAACACCCCCACACTTAGCCCGATATTACATACAACTACACTCGATTACTCAAACTTCACTAGTGCACAAAGTACCCATTCAAACATTTTATCAAACACATGGTGGACATGAAGCGTGTGCAACTTA
The DNA here is from genome assembly GCF_000390325.3 of Nicotiana tomentosiformis. Classification (NCBI taxonomy): domain Eukaryota; kingdom Viridiplantae; phylum Streptophyta; class Magnoliopsida; order Solanales; family Solanaceae; genus Nicotiana; species Nicotiana tomentosiformis. The sequence goes on from NC_090820.1 coordinate 113,566,636, forward strand.
ATTCAACAATGGTGGAACATGGTGGACCTCACAAATTTCAACAAGGTAGAGGAAATTCTAGTTTACTACTCCATATATAATACAACAATCAAGTTTTGTCAAAAAAATTTATTGTATAATAGGGCTACCCACCATAGAAAAGAGCTCTAAGAAATAATTATGGGGGAATTTAGGGATAGGGCATTTGGGAAAGGAGGGGGGGGGGGTGTTCATTATAGTCTACAAAATAAAAGAAAAAAGGAAGAAGAAGAGAAACATACCTGGAGGAACTAAGATGAAAGCAAGAGGAAGCTTGAAAAATTTGGGGGGTGGGGGGGGGAGAGAAATGCTGGCAGATAGAGGAAAATAACGGGGAGAGAGAGAAAGAGAAGGGCTAAGGGGGAATGGGTTATTTTAATTAGGATGGGTTTTGATGTTGGTAGGAGATGGGTTAGGGGATGAGTACAAATGGATAAGTGGGTAGGGTTTTATGGGTTAATAAAATAAATAAAATAAAATAAAAAAGAAAAAAAATAATTTATACAAACCTGGCCCCCAGCTTAGTTCTCCACGCTAGGCCTTGCGCTGGGGGAATTGAAGACACTGTAATGTGCGCCCCAGGTAGCACTGGGCGTTGGCCTAGGAACTGTTCTGCCAAATTATTATTATTTGTTTTTGAATGAAATCCCTGATCCCCTTGAGTACTTTATATATCCAATTTACACATCACACACCATTCTATCTATGATTTATATGCTTACAAAATTAACAAAAACACTAATCTGCTCTTACTAAAAATAAATTGAAAAATTAAGTTATGAAAGCAATAAAATTGGGTTGCCTCCCAACAAGGGCCTGATTTAATGTCGTGGCATGACGCATGGCCTCGCTTACTCATCAGGGAGTACTACTTTGGACTTCTCACGATCGATGATTCCTCCCTAATAGTGCTTGACACTTTGCCCATTCACTAAAACGTTTCTTTCACAATTTAAAGTTAGCAACTCAATTACACCATGAGGAGTGACTCCACCACCTCAAATGGACCTGCCCACCTCGATTTTAACTTCCCCGGAAACAACTTGAGCATAGAATTGAAAAATAGTACCTTTTGTCCCAGTTCAAAGTGATGTGGCTTGATACGCTTGTCATGCCATCCTTTTGTCTTCTCCTTATAAAACTTAGCATTTTCATAAGAGTGTAGCTTGAACTCATCTAACTCATTCAATTGCAAGAGCCTCTTCTCACTCGAGGCTTCAAAGTCCATAATTAACTTTTAATGGCCCAGTACACCTTGTGTTTAAGTTCAACATGCAAGTGACATTCCATCCCATAAACAAGCTTATACAACGACTCCTCAATAGGTGTTTTGTATGCAGTTCTATATGCCAAACGCATCATCTAACTTTGCAGCCCTATCCTTCCTGTTCACACTCACTGTCTTCTCTAATATTTGCTTTATTTCTCTGTTGGACACCCCAACTTGTCCACTTATTTGCGGATGATATGCCGTGGAAACTATATGACATACCCCATATTTGGCTAGAAGGTTATTGAACAACCGATTACAAAAATGTGTCCCTTCATCACTAATCAAGACACGTGGAGTCCGAAACCTCGAGAATATGTTCTTCACAAAAGCAGCTACCAGCTTAGCATCATTGGTTGGCCACGTGATCGCCTCTACCCATTTTGATACGTAGCTACCCGCTAGCAAGATATATTTATTTCCTCTAGACAATGGAAATGGTTCAATAAAGTCTACCCCTCACACATCAAAAATCTCTACCTCCATGATGTTATTCAAAAGCCTCTCATGCCTCTTTATGATTGTTCATGTTCTTTGACACTGGTCACACTTCTTAAAGAATGCATGGGCATCCTTGAATAATGTTGGGCAAAAGAACCCAGATTGTAGAACCTTTGTAGCTGTCCTATCGCCTCCATGATGGCTTCCATAAGGCGAGGCATGGCAATCATACAACACTAATCCCACCAAGTATGCCCGAAATTTCTCAAAGGTCAATACAACGGCAAACAACTTCTTTTCAGTGGTGGTGTAATTAAGTTGTGCATCTGATTGTAGGCTATAATCTTGTATTTTAGTCGCTTATTGCATTCTAATTCACTGCACTTTACGTGTAATGAGCTTTAATTGCTAGTGTTTTGCACTTATTATGTATTTTATGCTTTGTTGGAGTGATTCCTAGGTATGTAGATATTGTGGAACTAATTCGAGCTATTTGGAGCTCTGAAGTCTGAGTAAAATCCCAAAGGATTAAGCCAGGATCATGTTCGGGGGTCGAGGATCACTTCTGGACGTCAAAAATCAAAGAAAAAGAAATAATTGAAGAAAAGCACTAGTGTGATGTAGCTTTGTAAACTGAAGATTGACAAAGTTCAGAGGCTTGGTTACTGTGGTCTGACAAGAAAAAAAACTAATGTGGCGCATTGGGCGTAGCATAGTGCGATGCATGAAAAGTAATAAGTTTGCAAGTTTTCCTATTTCATCTAGGAAAGGGGGACTTCGTTTGGGGCCGACCCTAGTTGGTATAAATACATGGTAAAATGTTATTTTCTGGACTTTGGACATACTTTATACCTAAGGAGGTTAAGGAGGAGTGAAAAGAGTAAAAGCACAAGGATTTCATCATTTCAGCCTCACTCAAGACCCGAGTTTGGATCTAATTTATGTTTTTCTATACTTTAATTATATTTGTGATGAATTTCTCCATGTCTATGGAGTAGTTCCTTTTATGGTTTGATGGATTTGGTGTATTGATGATTGTTTATGGATTATAACTCTAGTTTTATGTATTGAAGAATTTTTGGATGAATTAACTGTTGCATCTATATTCACTTGTTCATGTAATCGAGAGAGGCATAACTTGTGATATCTTTGCATTATATTGTTGGTTGAGTTCATTAATTCTTCTTAGTAATCGATAGAGGCTAGTTGAATCATTGATTAAACCTAGTTGGGAGGATAATCGAGAGAGGTTCTCCTAAAAACCAATCCACTATGCATTATTGCATATCTTCACGTGCTTAAATTGGTTCATCTTGTGAGGTTAAAACTTAATCGACAGAGGAGTTTTTGCTGAATGTGTCAAC